>NC_138208.1:6611574-6671574 GCF_964194415.1 Vipera berus | reverse complement strand
AAGCTCGTCAGCTGAACTGTTTTTCTTCATGGGAGCAGTGAGGAATAACAGGACAAACTAACCGCCTCCTTGTTTTTCCCTCTGGCAGAATCGAATGCATGAAAGCCTCCACCTTTTCAGCAGCATCTGTAACCACAAATACTTTGCCAGCACTTCGATTGTGCTGTTCCTCAATAAGAAAGACCTCTTCCAAGAAAAAATCGCTAAAGTCCAACTCCGTGTCTGCTTTCCAGAATATGATGGTAAATTTATCTGGCTTCTTTGGGCAAAATTCTATGGAGATCATGAATGATGATGTTGTTGATGATGATGATGATGATGATGATGATGATTTGAAAGAGTTGGAAGGGACCTTGGAGGTCTTCTACTCCAACCCCCTGCTCAGACAGGAAACCCTACACCAGGGGTCTTCAAACCTGGTGCAATCACAAAAAAACCTGAAGCACCACTTGGACACCATCATCGGCATTGACAAATTCACCATTAGTCAATTGCAAAAGGCAGCCTTACTAGGAACTGCTTCCATCCTGTGACGAGATCTGTAATACCATCAAACATCCACACCTCCTATCCCAGGTCCTTGGCAAGGACTCGATAGGTAGACAAAAATGCCAAATCCATTCTGAACATCTGGCTGACTGCGATGCTCAATAATAATAATTTGAAAGAGTTGGAAGGGACCTTGGAGGTCTTCAAGGCCAACCCCCTGCTAAAGCAGGAAACCATATACCAAGGGTCTTCAAACTTGGCAACTTTAAGACTTGTGGACTTCAATTCCCAGAATTCTTTAGCCACCCCTGGCTGGTTGAGGAATTCTGGGAGTTGAAGTCCACAAGTCTTAAAGTTGCCAGGTTTGAAGTCCCCTGCCCTATACCATTTCAGACAACAGTTGGATCATCATCTTGACATCATACCACTCCAGGAGAGCAATGAACCTGCTTTTCAAGATAGTTGGCAAGTTGCAAAATTGAACAATATACGAGGGCAATTTGGAGATAAACCTTGGTTGGGTGACCAATGACAGACACTTGCAGATAACAGAACTTTTATTACATACATTAGAAAACTGCAACATGGCATTGCTTTTCGACATAATCGCCATTCAAATTGAGGCACTTGTCGTAATGTCTTACAAGGTTTGAAATTCCTTAGTTGTCTTCGCTCAGTGCCAAATCTCGACTATGGGGGGGGGATGATCAAAAGCATCCCAACGGAACCGTTTCAAAAGTTCTTGGGTGCGTGGTTTGGTTGCACATTTGACCTAGATAGACTGAGAATCTCCATAGACATTTCTTGATTGTTGAAACAAAAATATTGTGTGTGGATAAGAAAAGAACAAGGCGTTCTAGACCACAATGTATTTTATGAAGAGTTGCCTTTGTGTTTCTCTCCAAGCAGGACCCAACACTTTTGAAGAGGCTGGAAATTATATTAAGAAACAATTTTTAGACCTGAACATCAGAAAAGAAGACAAGGAGATCTATGCCCACATGACTTGTGCAACAGACACACAGAACGTTAAGTTTGTGTTTGATGCTGTAACAGATATAATCATCAAAGAGAACCTCAAGGACTGTGGGCTTTTTTAGTTCTTCACCTGATACCTCCTACAACATTTTCCTTTTCTTTTGCAAAATAATCTCTTGAACCTTTCTGGGAAACAGGTTGCTATTCTGTGTAACTTTTTATTTTAAGCAAATAAGCCTTTGTACTAGTGCCTATTTCAGAATTAATGTGTGTAGATTGAAGATGGACATAAATAAAGGGGAAATAATACCTCTGTTATATCTCAGCTGCAAAATTCTAGATAACCAGGAGAGGACAGCAGAGAGATACAGAAAGCTAATGTTGCCACCTACTGGTCACTCGTTTATTTGTAGCCAAGTTAGACATTTAAGAAATAGCAAAAGTGATCAAATTTAGCCAGTCTCTTTAGTATCTCCCCAAAATCTGATACGGTCAAATGTGATACAGAATCTCTAATGAATGCATGATTATTCTTTTTCTTTCTCTTCTTTGGGCCGTTAAATCTTGAATATATCCGCAATTTTAATTTTGCCGAGAATGGGTTTGCTTTGATCCTACTGTAATCGCTTTCCTTGACCAGATCAACAGATTTCTGCTGAGAAAAAGCTACATGGATCATCCTTTTTAAACGTTCCCTGGATGTAAAGGTTCATTGGAGCATACTGACCTAATTCTGTTTTGCACTGCTCCTGAAAACCAAACTACGTCTTTGTGATCCTTTTATGTTGGACGTTAATAATTTCTACTAATAGTACAAGAACATATACGACAGCATCTGTGGGATTTGCAAGGATGATTAGTGGAATTTTAGAAAATCCCCGTTGACTACAGCATCATCCTGTTGTTTCCCATCCAGAAACACCTGCTTCTGGCAACTCCTTTATTTAGCAATTTACACTGTAATTTCTGAATTTCCTGATTAAAAATTCAAATTAGCTTTCAGATAGACAAATAGAGCACAGAGCCCCCCCAAAAAAGCCCTTTCTGTAAGTATTATACATGCACATGAATATTTAGACTTGCACACAAAAATATTCCTACTCACATGTCCCAAAGGTGCTTTTTTTTGTCTTCAAAAGGCAAGTGGACTTTGTTTTTCCTTGAAGACGTTTCGCTTCTCATCCCAGAAGCTTCTTCAGCTCTGACTGGATGGTGGGGAAATGGAAGGATTTATACTCCTTGAAGACAGCTGGTCATTTGCCTTCTTTTAGAGAGCCGTTGAGGCCACTTGGGGGTTTGTCTGTGTCCTCCGGGTGACCTGAGTGGTGCAAATGGGTGTGGGGCCTTCTTGGAACTGCTGAAAGGATTGTGTGGAAGGCTCTACACCCATTTGCACTACACAGGCGACCCTGAGGACACAGACAAACCTCCAAGTGGCCTCAATGGCTCTCTAAAAGAATGCAAATGCAAACTGTAAAAATCTTTGGATGCCAGGACCAAAGAGCTGGTAACAAGGGATACGTGTTCTGCTTTTATTTCTTTAGCAAAGCGTTGATCCATGGGGCACTCTGTGAGAAATAACCATTTAATAAAAGGAAGATAAAAGGGGAAAAATGGGATCCCAGAGAAACGTTGGCCAACTGCGCCCCCTGCAGGCTGACTTCATGCATATTTGAAAGAGACTCGTTAATTGCCATACAGGTAGTTCTCAGCTTGCAAAAGTTCGTCTAGTGAGTGTTCAAAGTTACAACGGCACTAAGGGGAAAAAAAAAACTTATTTATGACTGTTTTTCCACAGTTACGACCATTGCAGCATTCCCCAGGATCATGTGATCAAAATTCAGACTCTTGGCAACTGGTTCAGGTTTATGACCGTGGCTGTGTCCCAAGGTCACATGATTCTCTTTTTGCAAGCATCTGATGAGCAAAGTCAATGGGGGGGAGCCCAATTCACTTAATAACCCGGTTACTGGCTTATCAACTGCAGTGATTCACTTAACAACGGTGGCAAGACTCCCAGAACAAATGTCTCACTTAACAACAGAAATTTTGGGCTCAGTTATGGTCGTAAGTCGAGGATTACCTGTACTAGCAAAGGGTCCCTGGTACTATTCCCAAACCAGACACACCGAAGCTACTTTTTAAAAAGAAAACAATGGAAGCACCTATAGAGAAAACAGTAAGAAGAGTTATGAATGGAATCGGAAAACCTTGCAAGATTCTCCTGAATGAAGTCAAAAAGAATTTGTCTGGAAGCACTGCTGCGCTCAAGCAAGTACAGTTTGATATGTAGCACCATTCAAAGCAAAACAGTTGCCTTGATGAATATACATGATCCTGCCACACGAGGGCAAACTGGCATCATTTGCTTTCAACATAGGTTTATGAATTATTTGGGTGGCATCGCCGGCTATTATAACAGGGCCATAATAATAATTTATTTATTTTTTTTATTTTAATCCCATTTATATCCCGCCCTTCTCCGAAGACTCAGGGCGGCTTACAATCTAAGCACAAATCAATGTGCTTAGCAATAGCCTTCATTCTATGTATATGCCTGCTTATTAGGGCTTTCGCCCCCCCCCCCCAGCAGCATTATTACAAAGTCAGCTTATTGCCCCCAACAATCTGGGTCCTCTTATTGCCCACTCAGGGATGGGGTGAAAAATCCCCCAGTTTTGTCATTTTAGGAAAATGATTTATTCTGTACTACGTATTCCAAAACACAGTGCACTACGCCTGATTTCTCAAGTCCAATTGCCCGTTTAGGGATGGGGCGAAAAATCCCCGAGTTTTGTCATTCTAGGAAAATGATTTATTCTGCATTGCCTATTCCAAAAAAAAAAAAACCCTCAGGGATAAAGGGAAGGAAAGACAAATTGTTGCAGCTTGTGAAAATGGTCAAGTTGGATTTTACCTTGCTTTCTCAGTGCCTTAGTCCTTCAGGTAATGAAGGCCGCCAGGTTGTCTGGTTATATGAGCTGAAGGACCCAGTGAGGCTATGACCATAAAATAAATGATGTTTGGTAGAATAAACTTGCTGTGACACACGGATTCTATCTTAAGCTTTCGTGGTGTGTGATTTTGCAAGGCAGATCTGATTATTATTATTATTATTATTATTATTATTATTATTATTATTATTATTATTATTATTATTATTATTATTATTATTATTATTTTAGTTTATAATACAAAATACAAAGATACAAAAGCAAAGGAGCCTTGGTGGAGCAGTAGGCTAATGCCTCCTTAAGTAACACCAGCTGCCTGCAATTAGGGCAGGTTCGCATCCCACCAGGCTCAAGGTTGACTCAGCCTTCCATCCTTCCGAGGTAGGTAAAATGAGGACCCAGATTGTTGGGGGCAATAAGCTGACTTTGTAATAATGCCGCTTGGGGGGGGGCGAAAGCCCTAATAAGCAGGCATATACATAGAATGAAGGCTATTGCTAAGCACATTGGTTTGTGCTTAAAATTGTAAGCCGCCCTGAGTCTTCGGAGAAGGGCGGGATATAAATGGGATTAAAATAATAATAATAATAATAATAATAATAATAATAATAATAATAATAATAATAATAATAATAATAATAATAATAATAAGAAGAAGAAGAAGAAGAAGAAGAAGAAGAAGAAGAAGAAGAAGAAGAAGAAGAAGAAGAAGAAGAAATGTAGGGGAGGAAAAAGGGAAAAGAAAAGTGTAGAGAAGAAAGGAAAAACATTGACTTCTGACACTCTTTGGTGCAAGAGAATAAGGAATAGCATCGAACCTCAACTTTTTACTTTTACGAAATAGTACAAACTAGCCATTTCTGTAACAACAGATCTATCTCATCAGTAAAACCCTGTTGAAAGAAAAAAAAATCTTCATCAGGGTCCAGTCCAAGCTGGGAATAAACAAAATGGAGGCCGCTTTAGAAAAAAAGGTTGCAGTTTATTGAAGAAGAGAGCCAGACAGAAAGATGGCTCTGGGAAAAAAACTGACCACATGTAGTAGGGAGTGGTGGGTTTTTATAGCTTCTTCAGCTTTTGGGTTTAGAGTTGTTCCTGGGGCATGAACTTTGACCTGAGCTTTTGAACATGCCCTTCTAGTATTCTGATGGTGGTGGGTTAATCCTATTGTGTCCTAAAGGTCATATCCTGCTTTCCCTGGGGCTGTGGCTGATGGCTATGTCCTGTGTTGGATTTTTTGGGGTGATGGGTTGTTGGTTCTAGGGATCTTTGTCTTTCTAATCCCATCAGCTTCTAGCTACCTGGCTCCAACCTTTTTGAAAGGATTATCACATCTGCATTTCTAAAAGTTGGACCTCCTTGGTTTCTGCTGGGGGGAAGGAGACTTGGAACTGTCTTTGCCTAAATATAATATTCTGTGCTTTTTAATATCCCCCCAAAATATTTACTTTTCTAGGAGGGTGGGTGGGTGCTGACTTCCAACAAGCCAAAAGCAAAGTTTCAATTTCCCCCCCCCACATCACGTGCAAAGTCCAGAAACGGTTTCCAAGTACAAACATATGTAATTGTGGTTGTTGTTTTTTTTCCCCCTTCTTTTATCAAAGCAGTCAATTTTGCCATCTCCGCTAACCCCGTCAGCTTTTGCAACCATTCGTCCATGGTGGGGATTGAAGTCTCCTTCCGTTTTTGTGCATCAAGTATTCTTGCCCAGGGGTGGTTGTTGATAAAATAAACACACTGACGATGTCAGGGAATTATTTTCATCCCGGTAGCACTGTATAAAAACACGTGTTTAAATCTGGCCATGCAGAAATTTTTGTCTTGAGGTTTAAAATGCTTCTCCTTGATAGGGCAACCAACAGAGAACACGGTCTTGCTGTGACAACAGATAAAAAGAAAAGCTCTCATTATACTAATACAAAGCAAAAAAACCCTGTAATCTGCCATTTAATCCCACTCCTACTTCATTTCTACAGATGCGAAGTGCTTTGGATCAGGCTAGAATGTAGAAATAAAGCAAAGCAGATTGGATCAAGGATAAATTGCAACACTTAAACAATATATTCTTTGGGGCATGGGTGTTGTTTTTTTTCCCCCACTACACCTACAGATAAATGCAGCTGGAGTGCTTTGCACATCAGTTTGTTTTGTGTGCTGAGTCATTGTAAAGAAAACGCAAGCCATCTGCAAGAGAGTCTTTTGCCCCAACCCTTTGTGAGTCTAACGTATCATTTGCTACAGCCACAAAAATTATAATATGTGCAGTTGGAAGCTGCCATCTCTGGAGTGTATGTAAGATGCAGCTTTGGACTCAAGGTTTTCCCTTAAATATAGTTCACGGTTTCGGCACTTTCCATAAACCTATAATAAAGAGCTCAGCTTTAAGTTCTCCAATTGCAGGGTGGACCTGCAGAGGAACAGAGCTGTTAATTTTCTTTATAACCTCCTATTTAGATTTATATTTTTTTTTGCCTGGCAGAGGACATGCATCCTATATGTATCTACTAACAAAGAAGCACACTTCAAAAAAAAAAGTTAAAGACTTTTTAGCCCTCCAAAATCTGGACTAGCACTTCAGAGCATCTTGGATTGCAGCAAATCTTAAAAATGACTCCTTCTTCATCTTCTAGTCTAGTCTAGACTAGACTAGACGAGACTAGACGAGACTAGACGAGACCAGTCTAGTATAGTATAGTATAGTCTAATCTAGTCTAGTCTATCCTCTATTCTGTTCTGTTCTGTTCTGTTCTTGTTGTGATTCAGGGTCAGCCTGTGGGTTCGGTAGTTGGGTCGGACGACTCAGAGGAGGAGGAGGAGGCGGGTGTTGAAGAGCTTGATGAGAGCCCCCAGCCAGGCCCCTCTCATCTGGTCACGACGCAGACCCAGCTGTGTGAGCCTGACAGCGTGGATGAAGATGACCCACAGCTGGCCCTGTTCAAGGACGCCCGACGCAGGAGGCAGTCAATCAGGAGTAAACAGAGGAAGGCAATGGGGCTCCTCGGAAGGAGGCAGAGAGAAGCCACGCCCTGAACTGTATTTAAGGGGGAATGCGTGGGAGGGCTGGTTTGCTGAAGGCAACCGCTTGAAAAGCTCCTGTTTCTTGGTTTGTGTCTTGTTCTATTTGTTTTTGTAGCAATAAATTTGGCAGGCGTAATTCCAGCCTCTTGCCTTCTTGTAAAAGGGGTTGTCCCTGCCTTTTCTGCAGGGCCGGTAGCAGGCTGGTACAGAACAGTTCTGTTCTGTTCCATTCTGTTTCATTCCATTTCGTTCCATTCCATTCTGTGTTCTATTCTATTCCATTCCATTCCATTCCATTCTATTCTGTTCTGTTCTGCTCTAGTCCAGTCCAGTCCAGTCTAGTCTAGTCTAGTCTAGTCTAGTCTAGTCTAGTCTATATAGCCTATTCTATTCTGTTCTGTTCTGTTCTGTTCTGTTCTGCTTTGCTCTGCTCTGCTCTACTCTACTCTGCTCCAGTCTAGTCCAGTCTATTCTATTCCATTCCATTCCATTTTTCATTCTGCTATCTAGTCTAATCTAGTCTAGTCTATCCTGCATTCTATTCTGTTCTATTCTGTTCTGTTCCATTCCGTTCTGTTCCGTTCCCTTCCCTTCCCTTCCCTTCCCTTCCATTCTATTCTCACATTCAGGAGTCTTCTGCTAAGTCAAGCCGAGAAGTTGAACAAAGGGTGAAGAACCTGAAGTCAAATATTTACTACCAAGCTAAGTAAATGTGGGTTTGGATTTCTCCTGGTAGAACAATTTTTTTTGTATGCCTGATTGTGCGGCTGATGAACGGTTTATCTCCAGCGCCGCAACCCCAGTCAAGTTTAATTTTCAGCATTTATTTTCAGGGATGTACAAAATTTACCCTTTCAGGAATGAAACTTGCTGAGAAACTCATTCCATTTTTCTCCTCAGATCAAGCTGAACCAGGTCTTTCCAACCAAAGCACCATGTCAGAGCTCCCTAGAATTCCATTTCAAGGAATGCAGCTTCCCCCCCCCAAAAAAAAAAAATATGGAGCCATGCGAACAGAATCAGGACTGGCCATGCCAGAACTAAGGCAAAGTTTTTTACGTGAGGAATGGCCGAGAGCCCACGATGTTAAGACACAGAGTTCGACATTGTCTCTTCAGGAGATTTCAAGGCATCTAAGATTATCTAATCACAGCCATACCTGAAGCAGGTAGCTGGTCTGCTTCCTTAGATATCAAATAATAATCTATCCCATTCAGTGGTGGGATTCAAATACCTGAACAATTGATTCTCTTATTCAATACAGACCTGGGCCTCTGAGGCCTAGAACGGACTTCTCTAAGTGGCATCCATGCACTTCCACCAGACCGTTCTAGGCCTGGGAGGCCTCCTGCAAGCCTCCAAAGCCTAGAATGGATTTCCAGAAGTGGCATCCATGCATTTCCGGGGGGCCATTCTAGGCCTGGGAGGCCTCCTGCAGGCCTCCCAGGCTTAGACTGGACTTTTGGAAGCAGTGTGGATTCAGCCAGTTCTCCAAATTCAGCAAAATTTAGCTACCGATTCTGCCGAACTGGTGTGAACCAGCTGAATCCCATCACTCATCCCAATGCAATTCTATGGTTCCATGTTATGGTGGTCTTATTATGGTTTCATCTTAATTGAATATTTTATCTTGTCTATGGTGTTGTCCACACACTTTACATACAGCTATTTGCTGATGCTTTATTTAAACTTATATTTGTGATTGTACCTATAATGTGTCTATGGAGATTCTCAGTCATCCAGGTCAAAAGTGCTTTTTTTCAAAAAGTCAACTGGACTTGCTTGGTTTTTCTCTTGGAAACATTTCACTTCTCATCTAAGAAGCTTCTTCAGTTCAAAAAGATGAAAAGTGAAACATTTTCAAGGAAAGAAACTAAGAAAGTCCAGGAGACTTTTGAAAAGCACCTTTGGGACTGCATATAATGTGGTTTATTAGTGTTGTATTATCAGTGATTGCACAACTTCTGTAGATGCCATATGCTAAATAAAAAAACAAACTATGCCAGGAATGCCTAAACTAGGGGTCTTCAAACTTGGCCCTTTTATGACTTGTGGACTTCAACTCCCAGAATTCCTCAGCCAGCATGCCATTTGTCTGAAATGATATAGGGTCTCTTGTTCGATCAGGGGGTTGGATTAGAAGATTGTGGAGGTTCCTTCCAACTCTATTATTCTATGTTCTAAGTGGTAATAGCACTTTATAATGGTAAGACCACGCTTGGAATATTGCATCCAGTTTTGATTGCCACGATATAAAAAAGTTGTTGAGACTCTAGAAAGACAACAGAGAAGAGCAACAAAGATGATCAGGGGACTGGAGGCTAAACCATATACGGAACGGTTGCTGGAATTGGGTATGACTAGTTTAACGAAAAGAAGGACTAGGAGTGACATGATAGCAGTATTTCAATATCTGAAGGGCTTCCACAAAGAAGAGTCTATTTTTCAAAGCTCCTGAAGGCAGGACAAGAAGCAATGGATGGAAAAGAATCAAGGAGAGAAGTAATCTAGACTTAAGAAGAAATTTCCTGACAGTGAGAATACTTAATCAGTTGAATGGCTTATCTCCAGAAGTTGTGGGTGCTCAAACACTGGAGGTTTTTAAGAAGAGATTGGTCATCCTTTTGTCCGAAATGGTATAGGTTTTCCTGCACGAACACAGGTTGGGTTAGAAGCCCTCCAAGCTCACGTCCAACTCTGTTCTTCTGTTAACTAAGTTGTATAAGATTAAAATTAGTCCCCTATTTTATTTATACTATCATTTTGTCCAAGGACACGAGGACAGGAAATCTCCAGGAACCAAGTGATCCAGACCTTCAGCTTTTAGCAACCCACTGCGCTCCTCAAACCTTGCACAAAACTTTGCCTCCTGCTCTGAAAATCCGTAACATTCAGATTCTTTTGTTTGTTTTTTTTTCCTTTCCCCCTTAAATTTCTAAAAGAAACCCTCGCTTGCTGTGCAAGGCAAACTTTTAGGAACAGAGTTGTTTATAGCTTTGCAATAATCTACATGACTCAACTAGTGTGACTCAACCAGGGAGACAATATATAATTTTTCCAGATGTTTTCCTTAGTGACTTCTCTGCCAGCTTCAATTGTCATTCACGGTGGAATACTAAAACCTCAGAACTGAAGCTTACAAAAAAAAAAGAAAAAAAAGATGGGCTCTTAGAAAATGTGGTACGCCCACACTAGCAAAGTTAGGGGAAGTAGAATGCAGTGGGATTTTTCTGGCCAGTTCTCCAATCCTATGGACTAATTTTGTTGGGAGTGGTGAACTCTGCCTTCTTCTTGCTAAACCCCTGAACCCCAGAAGTCTAGTAAGCAGCTGACATAGCTGCCCAAGGTTGAAGGAAAAGTAGAGAGAAAATGAGTTTGTCCCCAGAAGACAAACTCAGGAATCCAAAAAGATCTTGACAGACAGGGGGTAGGCAACCTTGGCTCTTTTTATGACTGGTGGACTTCAACTCCCAGAATTCCTGAGCCGGCATAGCTCAGCATGGAAACCTCTCCCTTTCCCCTCAGCGTGGCTGGCTCAGGAATTCTGGGAGTTGAAGTCCACGAGTCATAAAAGAGCCAAGGTTGCCTACCCCTGGTGTAGAACAATGGGCTCTTTCGAACAAAATGAAATTTTATGTGGAGAAAAGCAAGGTTTTACACTTAGGCAGGAAAAACCAAAGGTACAACTCCAGAGAAGGCAAAACGTGGGTCAAAAACAGTAACTGTGAGAGGGACCTTGGAGTACTAGTGGACGATCACTTAAACATGAGCCAGCGGCGTGCCACAGCACCAAAAAAAGCTAACACAATCCTTGGTTGTATAAACAGAGGCACAGAATCAAAATCATTTGAAGTATTAGCACCACTTTATAAATCTTTTGTAAGGCCACACCTGGAATACTGCATCCAGTTTTGGTCACCACATTACAAAAAAAGATGTTGAGACTTTTGGAAAAAGTGTAAAAAAAAAAGAACAACTAAGAGACTAAAATATATGAAGAACGGTTTGGATTTGGGTTTGGCTAGTCTAGAAAAAAGAAAGACTAGGGGAGACATGATAGCAGTATTCCAGTATCTGGGGGCTGCCCCAAGGCATAGCGGGGGTCAACTTATTTACCAAGGCACCTGTAGGCAGGGCAAGAAACAATGGATGGAAACTAATCAAGGAGAGAAGCAAATTGGAATTAAGGAGAAACTTCCTAACAGTGAGAACAATTAACCAGTGGAACAGCTTGCCTCCAGAAATTGTGGGTGCTTCATCAACGGAAGTGGGATGCGGTGGCTCGTTGGGTTAGGACGCTTAGCTTGTCGATCAGAAGGTCGGCAGTTTGGTGGGTCGAATCCCAAGTGCCGTGTAACAGAGTGAGCACCTGTTACTCGTCCCAGCTTCTGCCAACCTAGCAGTTCGAAAGCACGTAAAAATGCAAGTAGAAAAATAGGGACCACTACGGTGGGAAGGTAACAGCGTTCTGTGCGCCTTTGGCATCTAGTCATGCCGGCCACATGACCACGGAGATGTCCTCGGACAAGCGCTGGCTCTTCGGCTTTGAAACGGAGATGAGCACCGGCCCCTAGAGTCGGAAACGACTAGCACGCATGTGCGGGGGAACCTTTACCTTTACCTTTTACATCAACGAAGGTTTTAAAGAAGAGACTGGACAGCTACTTGTCTGAAATGGTATAGGATTGGAGTAGAAGACCTCCAAGGTCCCTCCCAGCTCTATTCTGACAACATGTACTACAATCTTGGAGAGGCGAGGACCTGGTGAGTGACATTTTCATTGTCACTGATGATAAGAGGCAGAATCACTTTCTCAGATAGCTGTTTATTTCTTCCCAATGGCTCACGGAGGAACTTTTCGAAACATGTAAATTAGAGACAATTGTAATCTATTTATTTATTTATTAAGTTTATAAGCTGTAGAATATGCCATATTTCTACATGGCCTTTTTTTAATGACCGTAAGCATAACATCATGATCAAAAGCCCCCACCCCCACCCTTTTGGACACTCTTACAGAGAATCAGGGCTTTGGCTTTGATTACAATGCTCTTGCAGATGTTAACACCCCAGTTAGCTTACGACAGGGGTCTTCAAATTTGGGCCTTTTATGACTTGTGGACTGCAACTCCCAGACTTCCTCAGCCAGTGTGCCTGGCTGAGGAATTCTGGGAGTTGAAGTCCACAAGTCATAAAAGGGCCAAGTTGGAAGACCCCTGGCGTATGTATGTATGTATGTATGTATGTATGTATGTATGTATGTATGTATCTATCTATCTATCTATCTATCTATCTATCTATCTATCTATCTATCTATCTATCTATCTATCTATTTATTTATTTATTTATTTATTTATTTATTTATTTATTTATTTATTTTTGGGACTTATATGCCGCCCTATCTCCCGAAGGACTCAGGGCAGCTAACAACAATAAAACACAATAATACAAATGTTAAAAAAGATTAAACTAACAAGCCTCAATGATAAAATGATAAAAATATTAAAAATATTCTACTTAAAAATCCCTATTGTCAGTCCAGGTCAGCCTAATGGAAGAGAAATGTTTTAAGGCCGTGACGAAAGGACTGGAGATCCGGGGCCATCCGGAGCTCAAGGGGAAGTTGATTCCACAGGGCTGGCGCTCCCACAGAGAAGACCCTCCCCCTGGGGGTCGCCAGCCGACATTGTCTAGCCGACGGCACCCTGAGGAGAGCCTGCCTGTGTGAGCGCACTGGGTGATGGGAGGTCGTTCCTGGCAGCAGACGGTCCTGCAAATATCCCGGGCCTAAGCCATGTAGGGCTTATGGCTTATGATATCAATACATTATATATTTTCAATACAACCGCATTTTTTTCTGTACACCATTGTTTTTCCTTCCATTAATGCTTAAAATATGTCCTTGCAACATTTTAAAAGCAAATTAGTATGGAAATTTTCAAAGAGCTATTTGGGGACTTTATCATTTATACATATGCTGTCTCTCAACTCTTTTTAATTAAGGCATCTTATGATTCAGTTTGTTATGAATTTTACGAGAACTTCCTGCCAGGAGGTCTCCTGACAAAATAGACTAATTATAAATGGTTCCACTTAATTATGGAGAATTATCACTGTTCTTGTTATGAACAGATAGGGTGCATTAAAAATGCCTCTAAGAGGACACAGTCTGACTCTACATCTTATGCTTAATGAGGGCCAATTAAGAGGCCTAAAAAAAGCAGATGACTAAAAAAAGCTGAAGCAAAACAAATTTTCACAACACAACAAAGCATGTTTCTGATTTTTGAACATCTCACATTCCCCATCTGAGGGGAGATTCTAAGGCAGAAATTTTGCAAGTAGTATGAAGAACATACTTAGAGATGGCATAAAGTTGTTAATGAAATATTAAATGCCTACACCTGTAAATTGTCTGAAGAGTTGAAGGCCAAAGAAAGTGGTATCAAAAACACAAAAATGATGAAACTGCTAAAATTATATTTGTGCAATATTGAAAATATTGCTAACACAAGGAGGTTGAGTATGTAGGAATGGAGGAGGCAGAGACAGCGGGTGGCATCCAGAGAGGAATTAGCCTGGAATCATTACGTTCCCACAAGCTCTCCAGGTACAAATCCCCAAAACACCAAGACTCATTTTGAACGATAAAAGAAGATTAAGACATTGAACATAAACAAGAGTAAATAATGTTTGTGATTGGAAATGAACCATGATATTTTATTGATATATTTTGTCAGTATTTAAAAGGTTTTTTTTTAATCATTTAGCATTATTATAATAAGTACTGTACATTTCATAAGGGTCCACCAGGATAAATATTCATTAAGACACCAGAGGTTAAATATTATTCTCTTATTCAAAGAGATCAGTCACCGCAAAACATTGGTTCATTTAATACTAAGAGTTCCTATAGTTTTCCTAGAAAACAGTTCTAGGGTTTTTTTTAGCAAACATTCTGAGAATGTGTAGGAACAAGAAAATAAAGGAACTATGAGGAAGGGAAAGAAATAGGTTGGATAGAAAGGAAAAGAAAAACGTTGT
The DNA here is from genome assembly GCF_964194415.1 of Vipera berus. Lineage (NCBI taxonomy): Eukaryota > Metazoa > Chordata > Lepidosauria > Squamata > Viperidae > Vipera > Vipera berus. The sequence continues at coordinate 6,657,091 of NC_138208.1, read as the reverse complement.
GAGTCAGTATTAAGGAGTATAAGAATCTGTATTCTGCTAACGTAGATAATGCAGTGTGTTTCTTTTAAGCAATGAATGTTTAAATAAGGGTCTTTCAGCACTAGCAATAGAAATTCAAATCTAACCATTTATTTTTTGTCCAACAGCTGCCTGGCCATATGGCAGAAATGTTCAAACTAAGTAATAAATATTAATGCCTTGTTGATCAGCATAATATTTCATGGGCATATTTAATAAATCGCATGTGGAAATCATAAGCTGTGATTGTTAATTTGCTCTTATTCTTTATACGTATGTTTTTGTCTCAAAAGCGGTTCACTTTCTTACACTTTCCTTCCCTTGGTCTGAGGTTTTGGTATATTTGCTCAATTGGGAAGAAAACCATGGTGGAATAATATGTCTCTTCTTTTGTAACTTAGGGTTGAGAAACCTGTAAGGACTGCCACGGTACATTTATCATGTAATATTCATAAAAGATGCCTATCTTAGATTAATACTGTGCAATCATATTTCATGGTGCAGAACACATTGGAAGTTATATATATATATATATATATATATATATATATATATATATATATATATATATATGGATCTTTGGTTATTCGGGTTTTTCCCCGCGTAGAACTAAAGGTGTAGGAGCGACATTTCGACGGAATCCCATCCGTCATCATCAGGCTGGTGGCTTCTGATATATTTTTTCTGGTTGAATTTTGCTTGCAAATTATTAGGAATTAGAGAACCATGTTTCTTATAAGAGAATTATCCTACATGCCATTGTAGCAAAGGGCTTTTCAAACATGAAATTGGAAGCTCAACATGCTGGCTTGAGTTTCACAGCGCACTAACTCATCAGAAAGAAAACCAGAGTAAAACTCATTACTATTTTATGCATTGGCTGCAGTCTTAAAATGGTGCTATTGAGAATGCTTGTATAATTAGCTTGTAGTTATTTTATTAAGAGTTAAAGTGCGATAGAATTTAATATTTTATTGTTGTTTGCATACTTTAAATTATGTTTGTTTGTATTTTTATACCCTGTATTTAGCTCTGGGAAGTCGGGGAGGGGGGAGGGGAGGGGAGGGGAGAGTTGGGGAGGTTTGGGGAGAGGGGAGGGGTAGGGGAGGGGTTTTGTATTCAAAAATGTACTGTAAAACTTTTCAATAAAAAAAAGAGAATTCTTGCACCGAAGAAAACTAGACAAAAAGATCTGAGTCTAAGAAGATCTTTTTCAATGTCTTTCATTGAACTTTAATGTCCTTTTGTAGTCTTGTTTTTTTTTGGTTCCTACTCATGAGGGAAAGATCTTATTTTATGCAGAAGCTATGTTCACAATGAATATATTAACTAGGAGAGATAAACATAGATTCTTCAAATACCTTTGCTGAGGGACCTCCAATTCCTGGACATTTTCAAAAATAACTGGATGACCACTTGAATGGAATAGTCTGAGATTTCTACAATGATCAAGGGATTGGACTACAGAAACTCGAAGGCCCCTTAAGCACCGTGATTCTGTGTTCTTTTGTAAATCATCAGAATCCTTTTTTTAAAAAAAATAAATAAATCAGGGAACAGACAATCCTTGAAAATATCATTTAATAAATCCTGCCTTTAGAGTAGGGGTCCCCAACCTTGGCAACTTTAAGACCTGTGGACTTCAAGCATGGCTGGCTGGGGAATTCTGGGACTTGAAGTCCACAAGTCCTAAAGTGGCCAAGGTTGGCGACCCCGGCTTTAGAGAACAGAGAACGTTGTACGTTGGGCCTAATTTCCTGAAGGCAATTCACGTTTTTCAGTGAGGTTTATTGACTATTAATCAAGATCCCGTGAAATGTTAATACCACTTTACAATGCCTTGGTAAGGCCACACTTGGAATACGGCATCCAGTTTTGGTCACCATAATGTAAAAAAGCTTGCCAGCAATTGTCCAATGTGGACGTCAAGAGGAAGAACGATCCGCATCCACTCAGAAGGCAGGAAGATACCGTATTTGTATAAGTTGCTCACGCATTGTGCACTCTAGAGTATTCACATACACAGACCCTGGAGGTGGAGTGAAAAGAGGCATCAGCCTAGAATCCCTACATAGTCACAAGCAGATGAACTTTCACCCTTCTTGAATTCTGCTGCTCACTCCAAGCAGGTGCTGACCTTTAGTAGGGAAGATTGCTGCCCATAAGCAGGAATAGCAGTAAATCAGTTTAATTGGACCTTCAGGAGTGGACGGGGACTTTCACACAGGACAATGAGTTAAATATAGTAGAGATACCAAAGATGGGGTCTGAGAAGCAGAGAGGGCATTGTGCCACAGTGAAAGGAACTGAATGTAAAAGGGGAAAAAAAAGAAGTCAGAGAGAGCTGGAATCGTAAACAGAGGGGAGGGGGCCCCCCGAAATGAAATACAAAGTGTGCCGAAGAAAGAACAGGGTTACAAACTGAAAGGAAGAAAACATATTTCGGCAATTAAGGTAGAAATGATGTTTTCCTAAGCAAGAGAAATGTAAGTGAGGGATGTAGTTTCCGAAATTGTAGGAGCTGAGAGCACTCAGTATGCTGCTCCCATTGTGGTTGCAATGTTTTTATACTGTTTCTATGGCAACTGTGATGATGTTTCTTTCCTGACCGTGCTCTAATGTGAAATTCTAACTAATGTTCCTACAAATATGTGTGTGTGTGTATGTGTGTATGTACTTATGTGTATGTATATTTATATATGTGTATATATGTACATGTATGTGTATTATATACATGTGTATTATATATATATATGTATATGTACATATATATATGTATATATATCTGTGTATGCATGTGTGTGCATGTGTGTACATATATATGTGTGTCTGTGTGTGTGTATGTATGTATAAGTGTATGCATGTGTGTATATGTGTGTGTATGTCTGTGTATGTGCATATGTGTATGTGTATGTGTATAAGTGTGTGTGTATATATATATATGTACACATATATATGTATATGTGTGTGTATGTGTATGCATGTGTGTATATGTATGTGTGTATATATATGTATATTTATATGTGTGTAGATATGTATATGTATGTGTATGTGTATAAGTGTATGTGTGTGTGTATGTATTTATGTATATATATATAAAGGTAAAGGTAAAGGTTCCCCCGCACATGCGTGCTAGTCCTTTCCAACTCTAGGGGCTGGTGCTCATCTCCATTTCAAAGCCGAAGAGCCAGCGCTTGTCCAAGGACGTCTCCATGGTCATGTGGCTGGTATCACTAGATGCCAAAGGCGCACGGAACGCTGTTACCTTCCCACCGTAGCGGTCCCTATTTTTCTACTTGCATTTTTACGTGCTTTCGAACTGCTAGGTTGGCAGAAGCTGGGACGGGTAACAGGCGCTCACTCTGTTACGCGGCACTTGGGATTCGACCCGCCAAACTGCCGAACGTCTGATCGACAAGCTCAGCGTCCTAACCCACTGAGCCACATATATACTGCTCAAAAAAATAAAGGGAACACTTAAACAACACAATGTACTATATTTAATAGTAGGATGTCGTATTTGGGTCTTTTCCCGTGTAAGATTGATAGTGTCTTGGTGATGTTTCGATGAGGTCCCACTCGTCATCTTCAGGCTGGTGTCTTCGAATATGCCAAGACCTACATACCTGTACCATGTACCCGTGAAAATCTAATACATACATACATATATATATATATATATATATATATATATATATATATATATATATATAGGATGTGGTGGCACAGTGGGTTAGGACGCTGACCTTGGCGATCAGAAGGTTGGCAGTTTGGCGGGTCGAATCCCAAGTGCCACATACCCAGCTTTTCTTTTCGACCCCAAACCACCCCAGTGATGCCCTCACCGTGATGTCCCGTTGCCTGGAGGCGGTTCGGGTCTGGATGGGGAGGAACAGACTTCAACTCAACCCCGACAAGACCGAGTGGCTTTGCATACCTTCATCCCGGGTTTATTCGGACATTCCACCTCTTGCTATGGGGGGCGAATTATTACCCCCCGTAGATAGGGCTCGCAACTTGGGAGTCCTCCTAGATTCACGGCTCACCCTGGAAGACCACATAGGAGCTGTGACTAGGGGGGCTTTCGCCCAGGTTCGCCTGGTGCGCCAGTTGCGGCCCTATCTAGGCCGGGATGATCTATGCACAGTCACTCACGCGCTCGTGACCTCTCGACTAGACTACTGCAACGCTCTCTACATGGGGCTGCCCTTGAGGACCACCCGGAAGCTCCAACTGGCACAGAATGCAGCCGCGAGAGTTGTGTTGGGAGTTTCCCGATACTCCCATGTCACACCTCTGCTCCGTGAGCTGCATTGGTTGCCAGTTGTCTTCCGGGTGAGATTCAAGGTACTAGTCATGGTGTTTAAAGCCCTACATGGCAGGGGTCCGGAGTACCTCAGGGAACACCTGCTGCCGGCGTCAACTTCCCTCCGCCCTGTGCGTTCCCACAGAGAGGGCCTCCTCAGGGTGCCACCGGTCAGAGAATGTAGATTGGTGGCCCCCAGGGGGAGGTCTTTCTCTGTGGGCGCCCCGGAGCTATGGAACCAGTTACCGGTTGAGCTCCGGACGGCGCCCGATCTTCGCTCCTTTCGCCGCGATCTGAAAACATACCTGTTCGAACAAGCCGGCCTGGCCTGAGGGGGGATTGGTGGGGTTTTTACTATCATTTTATTGGGGTTTTATTAATGTATTTATTGTTTTTTATGGGCATGTATTTAATTACTTTTTAATTTTTGTAGCTTTGTGTTTATTCTTGCCCTGTACACCGCCCTGAGTCCTTCGGGAGAAGGGCGGTATAGAAATATTAATAAATTATAAATTATAAATTATAACAGAGTGAGCGCCTGTTACTCGTCCCAGCTTCTGCCAACCTAGCAGTTCGAAAGCACGTAAAAATGCAAGTAGAAAAATAGGGACCACTAGGGTGGGAAAGGTAACAGCGTTCCATGCGCCTTTGGCGTCTAGTCATGCCGGCCACATGACCACAGAGACGTCCTCGGACAAGCGCTGGCTCTTTGGCTTTGAAACAGAGATGAGCACCGGCCCCTAGAGTTGGAAATGACTAGCACGCATGTGCGGGGGAAACTTTACCTTTTATATATGGAAGTGGCCTCTATTTTAAACAAAAAACAAAAATGGACAGGTATCATCTCACCTAACAGTTGTCATGTGTGATTTGATATGGAATTTACCCTCCCAGGTTATTCATTTTAGAATGAAAAGGAAAGCAAATATGCAGACAATCAGCAAAACCATCCAGTAATTGCAATACTAAGTGACATCTGTCTATGCAGGTGTTCAATCTATCCAGGTCCTGGTTGTCCCAAAGATGTTTTTTTCGAGAGGCAACTGGACTTTCTTTGTTTTTCTTTGAAAACATTTCGCTACTCATCCAAGAAGCTTCCTCAGCTCTGACTGGATGGTGGTGAACGGAAGGATTTATACTCCTTGCAGGCAGCTGGTCATTTGCATTCTTTTTAGAGAGTTGTGGAGGCCACGTGTAGGTTTCTTTGTATTCTCAGTTTACACCCATTTGCACTACTCAAACGACCCTGAGGACACAGACAAACCCCCAAGTGGCCTCGACAACTCTCTAAAAAGAATGCAACTGACCAGCTGTCTTGCAAGGAATATAAATCCTTCCGTTCCCTACCACCCAGTCAGAGCTGAAGAAGCTTCTTCGATGCGAAGCGAAACATCTTCAAGGAAAAAAAGATGTAAAAAAGATGTCGAGACTCTAGAAAGAGTACAGAGAACAGCAACAAAGATGATTGGGGGACTGGAGGCTAAAACATACAGGGAACGGTTGCTGGAATTGGGTATGTGTAGTTTAATGAAGAGAAGGGTGAGGGGTGACATGATAGCAGTGTTCCAATATCTCAGGGGCTGCCCCAAAGAAGAGGGAGTCAAGCTATTCTCCAAAGCACCTGAAAGCAGAACAAGAAGCAATGGATGGAAACTAACCAAGGAGAGAAGCAACCTAGAACTATGGAGAAACTTCCTGATAGTTAGGACAATTAACCAGTGGAACAACCTGCCTCCAGAAGTGGTGAATGCTCCAACACTGGAAGTTTTTAAGAAGAGCCTGGACAGCCATTTGTCTGAAATGGTATAGGATTTCCTGCCTTAGCAGGGGGTTGGACTAGATGACCTCCAAGGTCCCTTCCAACTTTTTATTATTATTATTATTATAAAAAAAAAGAACGTCCAGTTGCCTCTTGAAAAAAGCGCCTTTGGGACGAAGGGACATCTTGTACATGTGAATGTGCACATAACTCTAACAGCAACCTAGCACATCTAATAACTCTTCAAAACCTGGGCTTGTCAGTGGAGTTATTTGGGCTGCTAGAGGTTTCAAGGTGCTGGTAATTAAGTGTTCAGCTCCTCAGCTGCACCAAGGCAGAAGCCTAACAGTGAGATCAATCATCCCGTTTGATTTATTGGGGCTGCTTTCCACCTGTTCCCTGGAAAATGCAGCTGCGTTTCAGATCATGTCGCAAGGGAAGAAAAACATGAAAACTGGAGCAGTCCAACAACACCTGAGCTTCAGCAGCTCTACTATCGGAATTTGCCAAATTACACTTCAGGTCCCCAAGACAGACTCCGTACCATGTTAGAGCTAGGGCTTTTCAACCTTTTCAACCCATTGTATAGGATATGGCAACATCTGAAGACCACCAGTTGCCTAGCAAGGTGTCAAAAACTGGATGACCAAAAAAAAAAAAGAAAAAAAGTGATGAAGTACAGGGAGTCCTCGACTTATAACAGTTCGCTTAGTGACTGTTCGAAGTTACAATGGCACTGAAAAATGTGCCCCCCAAGCCACAGCTGAGCAAGACACCTGCCTGCCCGCCCGGCCGCGCTCTTCCTCCTATCCGAGATTTTCCTTGTTGTGAGCATTTCTGTTGAGGATTGGCAGCGGGGGTGGGGTGGGGGGTATTTGGTTTTTATTCCCCCCCTCCCGTCTGCTGGGTGGTTGCAGCAGGTTTTGGTCACTTCACATGACCCTGGGACACTGTGACCATCATAAATATGAATCAGTTGCCAAGCATCTGAATGTAAATCACAAGACCCTGGAGAGGCTGCAACATTCCAGCTGATCGGCGCTTCTTCTGGGCTCAGCAGAAGCGCCAGGATCAGCGCCGAGCTCCAGCTGGATCCTGGTGCTGATCCTGGCGCTTCCACTGAGCCCTGACAGCCCTGCAGCTCCAGCCGTCTCTCGCTCAGGCTTGTGCGGTGCTGCCACCGGTTCAGCTCATTCCCCTCCCCCACTACCACTTTTCTAGGATGGTCACATACCACCTGCTAGGTGCCAATGTACCACAGGGTTGAAAAGCCCTGATCTAGAGAAAAACATAACTGCTCTGGGCAACATCCCCTTCCCACATCAGTGAATATTACAGTTCTCCTGGGTGAATATGGAAGTAGTAGCCCATAGATGAATATTAGCATCACATCCTGTTCCACCAATCAGTGATATTGGAAGATCCAGGGATGGGTTTTCTAAAACATTGTCCCTGTAGTATTTAGGCTTACGTACCACTTCACAGAGACATCACCCTGCCAACAACAGTGCGTATATATAGTCAAGCCCACGTTTTTCCCAGTTGCAATGTATGGCTGTGAAAGTTGGTCCATAAGAAAGGCCGAGCGCCAAAGAATGGAGGCCTTTGAACTATGGTGCTGGAGAAGACTCCTGCGAGTCCCTTGGACTGCGAGGCGATCAAACCAGTCAGTCCTAGAGGAGATCGACCCTGACTGCTCTTTAGAAGGCCGGATTGTTAAGAGGAAGGAATATAAACCTGGTTCATTGGATCAAGGTTTAGATACGTGGCTATAACCTTTCATCCAGTTGTGATTTTTTGCCTTGAAGGCAAGGCTAAGCCTTCACATCTTGCTTCGTTCCCCTTCATCCCTTTATAAACACCCATTCAAACATTTAATTAGATTGGGCTTTTATGAAGGTGCTTTGTTGAAAAAGTCCCCAATGCTGTGAAGATTTTCTTTGACAATGAAAAATGCTTGTGGATTAATGATAATAAAAAAAAATGGAACATGAGCAAAACCCGGAAGTTTTGTTGGTCCATAAGAATACCTGCCGGTAGAGATGCTGAAGACTGTATATAAATAGGACATCATTTTTTTCCCCTGTTCCTCAAAAAAAAAAACACCCATGGATTATTATCTCTCACAATAGGAAGCTTTTATTTTCTTAGGTCAACTTGCCGAGCCTTTGCAAATATGTCAGAGGCATAGAACATCTATTATAGCTGAGAGCCTAGGAACTTGACCTATTATTATTATTATTATTATTTTGGGTGTCTGTGTGCGGTGTGTTCAAAGGCAAAAATAGAAAGCAATGATTTACTGGCCACGTCTCCATTCTGAAAGCAGGGCACGTAGAAAAGTGGATGAAAGGAAAGGACAAAGCTTATTTTAGACATTTTGTAAAAAAAAGAAAGAAAGAAAGAAAGAAAGAAAGAAAGAAAGAAAGAAAGAAAGAAAGAAAGAAAGAAAGAAAGAAAGAAAGAAGAAAAGAAAGCGACAATTTTCATTGTCCAACTGAAGTGAGACAGGCATTGTAAGGAAGTCTTCCATGACTCATCCCTTGGTGGGTTAAGAAAAACAGGGGTATTGCAAGGGGTTGGGAGGAAAAATAATGGCATGGGGATGATGTCATTACACAGAAGATTTTTGAAAAAAATCCTGGTGCTCTCTGAGCCTGGTTGTTTTCTTGCAGGCGTTTCATGACCCAAACTAGGTAATGTCATCAGTAGGATGTCATCATAAGGAGCAGAGTCTGCCCTCAGTTTATATTCTGGTGCAGGGGTCTTCCAACCTGGCCCTTTTATGACTTGTGGACTTCAACTCCCAGAATTCCTCAGCCAGGCACGCTGGCTGAGGAATTCTGGGAGTTGAAGTCCACAAGTCATAAAAGGGCCAAGTGTCTTAAAGCATCCTGGCTGAGGAATTCTGGGAGTTGAAGTCCACAAGTCATAAAAGGGCCAAGTTGGAAGACCCCTGTCTTAAAGCCTCCTGGCTGAGGAATTCTGGGAGTTGAAGTCCACAAGTCATAAAAAGGCCAAGTTGGAAGACCCCTGATCTGGTGGCTTGCCCTGTCCATGTTGGTGGTCTTGGAAGTTCTTTGATTGAGCTGTTTGCTGTTGGCTTTTTTGATAGTTTCTTGATTGGGGTATTGTTTACTTCTTGATTGTTGTTCTGAGGTTAATCTTGGTGTTAATCTATGCTGATCTGGGTGCTGATTGCTGGAGGATAGGTGCTTCTTCCCTTTTGGGCTGGTTGATTGTCTCTTTTGCATAGTCTATAGATGTTGTTAACGTCTATGTGTCTATTGACGGTCAATTTATTAGAGTGCCAGGCTTACTAGAAATTCCCTAGCATTTTTGGACTTCGCTTGGTCTAGGAAGGTCAATTTTTTTCCATTTCAAACCAGGGTTAACTCTGTCTATATGTGGTGAAATTCAAGAGTTTTCATCATGTCTTCTGACTGCTAGCTGGGGTTCATGGATGCCTTCTGCCAGTCTTCTGCCCGTTTGCCCTACCTACATGGTGGTTACTGCAATCCTCACATTGTATGTTGTACATGAGTCCTGTCCCACCCCCCACCCCCAGCATTGCTGAGTCCATCATCAAGTGTAAATTATTTTGTTTGGGTGGTGATGGGAAAGTGAGCATACGTTTGGCCTACCCTGTTTTTAGTCTTTGTAATCTTTCTGAAAGTGATGTGACCTGTAACCAGCAGCTTCTTGTTGCAATGTAAGGATGTGACTCACATCAATGGCACCAACAGTGGTGGGATTCAGCCGGTTCGCACCACTTCGGCAGAACCGGTATCTCATTATTTTGTGTTGCCCAGGCCCAGAATTGACTTCCGGAAACGGCATCCACACCAGAGAACCGGTGGTTCACCTATTTGAATCCCACCACTGGGTACCATTCACGATTATGCCTCTGATTTTTTCCCTTCCTCCAAAGATAAGGATAGCGAAGAACCTTGGCTTCCTGAAATATAAAACAAGAAGGTGCTTGATGCGGCTTCGTGTATGCAAACTTCCGTCTGGGCAATGCGTCCCCACTGAAAACTCCAAACTAGTTCAAGTAGGGATGTGACAGTTTGAAACTGAGATGTTCCATCCAGGTAGATATGCTGAGAGTCTCAAGAACAACATAACCGTTGGTGAGGCTAGAGAAGAAAGAGAAGAGAGACATAAACAGCCGAGACAGGAAGGAAGGAAGTTGAGTTATCTTGTAAATGGCTACTCAGTCCAGATGGTGAGAAATCTAAGAAGCATTTCAAAGGCAGCAGCAGGAGGAGGAGGAAGAGGAGGAGGATGTTTAAAATAGTGAGAACAATTAATCAGTGGAGCTGTTTGCCTCCAGAGGTTGTGGGTGCTCCATCACTGGAAGTTTCAAGAAGAGATTAGACAGCCATTTGTCTGAATGGTCTAGGCCAGGGGTAGGCAACCTTGGCTCTTTTATGACTCGTGGACTTCAACTCCCAGAATTCCTGAGCCAACTTGGCTCAGCTTGCAAACCTCTCCCTTTTCCCTCAGCGTGGCCGGCTTAGGAATTCTGGGAGTTGAAGTGCACAAGTCATACAGCAGCCTAGGCCTAGGCCAGGGGTAGGCAACCTTGGCTCTTTTATGACTCGTGGACTTCAACTCCCAGAATTCCTGAGCCAGCATGGCTCAGCTTGGAAACCTCTCCCTTTTCCCTCAGCGTGGCTGGCTCAGGAATTCTGGGAATTCCACGAGTCATAAAAGAACCAAGGTTGCCTACTCCTGGTATATAGGATCACCTGCTTGAGTAGGGGAATGGACTAGAAGACCTCCAAGGTCCCTTCTAACTCTGTTAATCTGTAATCCCAGACCAACTAATCTGTGGAATGGCTCACCTCCAGAAGTTGTGGGTACTCCATCACTGCAGGTTTCAAGAGGAGTCATTTGTCTGGAATAGTATAGGGCAGGGGTGTCGAACTTGCAACATCAGGTGACATGTCGCAACGTATCGCGACTTTTTTTCCATTGCCGGCAATGGGGCGGGCGTGGGTTCTCTATGATGCATCTGACCCACGGGCCGGCAGTTTGACACCCCTGGTATAGGGTATCCTACTTGAGTAGGGGGATGGACTAGAAGACCTCCAAGGTCCCTTCCACTTCTGTTATTGCATAATTCTGCAATTCTGTAGATTGGAGAAATGTGTACGTTTTTTTTTCTTGAAATGTAATTGATTAACACAGTTTGTTTTCCCAGGTCGCCACGTCTTCTTATTGTTATTTTTGCGGTTATGAACTGGTTTTAATCCTGTAACCATCCCTACCGCCACATAGGTCATTGGTAGGTGACCTTAGAAATTATAACTAGCCAGCCTTCAACCAATCAAACCATAGGGTGGGCTTCATAGAGTAGATACACGAATACCTCAGCTTGTGGGTTAGCAGACCGTATTATATTTGTTTTCTTTTGTTCTGAGTGCTAAGGGAAGACTTCGAATCTACCACATCTGTGAAAGGCATTTTTCCCCTTTTTTAAAAAAAATGCCAAAAGCACTCAGGTGTGTTTATAGAAAACATCGGATCTTTGAAGAGCATCTTGATTCCTGAATTTCTGGGAAATGTTTAAAATGTGTTCGTGTGATGCAGTTCCCGAATTTCCTAGGACTGTCATTGAATGCATTTCCTAGGTTTCTTGGAACTGTTGTGTGATAATTGTGATTGGATGACAATGCCAAGAAATGTAGGGAGAAGAGCTGACTTTAAATATTGTGGCGATGTTGTAAATGCATGCCAGGGTTTCTTTTCTTTAAGGAAGTAAGTTTTGGCTGGCTGGCACAGTTTCTAATAGGAATTTAATTGATTCCTCTCCAGTACAGATTTGGGTACAAAGAATAGAAATTAGACAGCCCAGGGGCATTTTTCCTCAAATCTGAATGGTAAAACTCCCAAATTCCTTGTTATGGAGATTTTTGATCATCCAGGTTATAGTTGTCCTAAAGATGCTCCCCCCCCCCCAAAAAAAAAAGTCCAACTGGACTTTCTTGGCATTTTTCTTTGAAAAGGTTTTACTTCTCATCCAAGAAGCTTCTTCAGTTCTGAAAACTGAACAGAAAGAAAGTCCGGTCGTCTTTTAGGGGGGGGAAGCATTTTTGGGCTCCAAATTCATCCCTTTTACGCTTTCAACCAGACTTTGTTTGGGGCCAAGATGCAAATCAGCAATAACATTGATGAAGATGGTGGTTAATTCAAACATTGGCAATCTACCTCCATTTGTCTTACAGTTGAATGGAATAAAATTTGCACACAAGCTAAAAATTTGGGAGATCAATAAATGTAGCTAGCTGGTTTTGTGAACTTTTGAACGCCTGTCTACGAGACATTTATAAACTAAGGAGAACAGGACAAGAACATTCTGCTGATGACGTTACCTAGCTTGGTAATGAAACGTTCAGAAATTATATTGAAACAAGCTTGGAGAACAAGCCACAGCCAAAACACCTCTCTATATATCTGGATAGAAATTCTTCTCTTCTCTTCTCTTCTCTTCTCTTCTCTTCTCTTCTCTTCTCTTCTCTTCTCTTCTCTTCTCTTCTCTTCTCTTCTCTTCTCTTCTACTCTACTCTACTCTACTCTACTCTACTCTACTCTACTCTACTCTACTCTACTCTACTCTACTCACTCCTCTACTCTCCTCTTTTCTCTCCCGTCCCCTCCCTTCCCCCCCTCTTTTTCTTTCTTTCTTTCTTCTTTCTTTCTTTCTTTCTTTCTTTCTTTCTTTCTTTCTTTCTTTCTTTCTTTCTTTCTTTCTTTCTTTCTTTCTTTCTTTCTTTTTTCTTTCTTTCTTTCTTTCTTTCTTTCTTTCTTTCTTTCTTTCTTTCTTTCTTTTCTTTCTTTTTCTTTCTTTCTTTCTTTCCAAATTTTGGTCCCTTCTGTTCTCTAGTCCAGATGATGAGCTGAGAATACAGAAGCATAAAAGATCAACTCTCTGGGCATTGCTGCTTTCGGGCATCCACACTGAGTGAATTTGTGAATTGTTTCCGTAGCATATCAGAATAAGAAGTCAGAAAACCGTTGCTGCCGAAGAGTCTAAAAAAAGGCCCGCAGCATTTCGAGTAGGTGGTGGGAGAGGCAAGGAAGCTAACAGGGAAGACAGGAAATGACAGCTTAACAACTGGTAGCAAATTGTAAGCTAAACGGCACACAAAGCAACACACACACAAAAAGATGCAGAGACCCTAGAAAAAGAGCAATGAAGATGATAAGGAGGCAAGAGGCTAAATTGTACAATCAACACTTGAGGGACCTGGGTATGTTTCACTTATCAAAGACGAGGATTAGGAGTGACATGATAGCAGTTTTCCAGTACTTGAAGAGCTGTCACAGGGAAAAGGGGATTGACTTATTCTCTGAGGCACCAGAGACAAAAAGTCACAGGTGGGAGCCTGTTAAGGAGAGATCCAATCTAAAAGTAAGGAGAAATTTTATAATAGTGGGAACAATTCATCAGTGGAATAGCTCACCTCCTGGAACCGTGGTTGTTCCATCACTGGAGGTTTTCAAAAATAGACTGGACAGTCATTTTACTGGGATGATATAAAATATCCTGGAATACGGCTATCGTGTCCCCCCCCCAGTCCTTTTCTCTAGACTAGCCATACTGAAATCCTACAACCGTTCTTCCTATGTTTTAGTCTCCAGGCCTTTAATCATCTTAGTTGCTCTTCTCTGAATTTTTTCCAAACTCTCAACATCATTTTTTGTGATACGGTGACCAGAATTGGCTGCAGTATTCCAGGTGTGCCCTTACTAAGGCTTTATAAAGCAGTATTAATACTTCATGTGATCTTGATTCTATGCCTCTGTTTATGCAACCCAAGATTGCATTGGCTTTTTTGGCGGCCGCTGCACACGGCTGGCTCACGTTTAAGGGATTGTCCACTAGGACTTCAAGGTCCACTCTGAAAAAGATTAAACAAACCTGCGGATTTAATTATAATGTGCTTCTTAATCTGAGGGGGGAGGCGTGGATTATTCCGAAGAGGTAAGCTTTTGAAATATGTTGTTGTTGTTAGCTGCGAAGTCGTGTCTGACTCATCGCGACCCTATGGACAACGTTCCTCCAGGCCTTCCTGTCCTCTACCATCTTCTGGAGTCCATTTAGGCTCATGCCTACTGCTTCAGTGACTCCATCCAGCCACCTCATTCTCTGTCATCCCCTTCTTCTATTGCCCTCAATCTTTCCCATCATTAGGCTCTTCTCCAGTGAGTTTTTCCTTCTCATTAGGGGGCCAAAGTATTTGAGTTTCAGCTTCAGGATCTGGCCTTCTAAAGAGCAGTCAGGGTTGATCTCCTCTAGGACTGACCGGTTTGATCGCCTTGCAGTCCAAGGGACTTGTAGGAGTCTTCTCCAGCACCATAGTTCAAAGGCTTCAATTCTTTGGCGCTCAGCCTTTCTTATGGTCCAGCTTTCACTGCCATACATTGCAACTGGGAAAACCATAGCCTTGACTATACGCACTTTTGTTGACAGGGTGATGTCTCTGCTTTTTAGTGTGCTGTCTAGATTTGCCATGGCTTTCCTCCCCAGGAGCAAGTGTCTTTTAATTTCTTGGCTACAGTCCCCATCTGCAGTGACTAGAACACATATACCAGCATTTTTGAGAAAGAGGAATGGAGGAAAGGGGAGAGGGTGAGGGAAGGATGGGAGGGAGGGAGGGAGGAGAGGGAAGAAAAGGGAAAGGGAAGGTGAGGGAGGGGAGAGGGAGGAAAGAGGGAGGAGAGGGAAGGAAAGGGAAAGGGAGGGAGAGGGGAGAGGGAGAGAGGAGAGGGAAGGAAAAGGAAAGGGAGGGAGAGGGAGGGAGGGGAGAGGGAGAGGGAGGGAGGAGAGGGAAGAAAAGGTAATGGGAGGGAGAGGGAGAGAGGGGAGAGGGAGAGGGAGGGAGGAGAGGGAAGGAAAGGGAAAGGGAGGGAGAGGGAGAGGAGAGGGATGGAGAGGGAAGGAAAAGGAAAGGGAGGGAGAGGGAGGGGAGGGGAGAGGGAGAGGAAGGAGAGGAGGAGAGGTGGAGATGAAGAAAACTCTCACACCCAGTTCTCTTTTTCTGCTAACTGTTTTGACACTGGAGAACACAAGATGGGGGGGCGGAATTGTTGAAACATTAAACACTGGTTTTCAAGAATGCTAATTCTAGGAAAATGATTGGGCCATTTACTAATTAATCCTGAGCAAGTGGAAAGTTTCCTTTATGCAAGAGAAAGTTTACAATGCTAATTACAGATCTATAAATAAAAATTAAGAAAAAGAAGGCAACATGCATAATGTGGGAAAAAAAGGATTCTTTTAGAAGTGTAATTAACAATCCCCAAAGCAAAATCATGGTATTGTACAGTAATAAACAGCTTTTAAAACATGAGCGCTCGGTAATATGCAGCAAATCATTTAAATGTTGTGTTCAGTGTTTACATAAACCAAACAGTAGACCTGAATATTCGTAACTCAGGGCTGAACTGTGGGGTCCTTGGTGCTCTCTGAGCTTGGTGGTTTTCTTGCAGATTGTTTCATTACCAAACTAAATAATATCGTCAGTCTTTGGTTTTCTCTGATGATGTAGCCCAGGTTGGTAATGAAACGTCTGCAAGAAAACCACCAGGTTTAGAGGGCACCAAGGACCTCACAAAACCAGCAAAAGTCAATGCACAATCAAGGTATTTGACAAGGCATCTCCAGTGGTGCTTAAAACAGTAGGATGGTGGCCATAATGAAGACATGACCCCTTCTACTATGTGCTACACATGTAAAAAGTGCAGGACTTCCATTGTGTAGTCCCAAGAACCGTACTGACTACCTGGTCAATGCTCCACAGCAGTATTCATGGTTGCCTAGCATTAGTCAAACTCATCCGATGAACGTGTAGAAAAATGGTTTGCAGAATGAAAGACAATATTTCGTTCACGGTCCTCAGAACGCATGAATGACTACACAAACTAGCAGGACCAAATTTCTGAACTGAGTCTTTAACCCAAGGCCACACACGGACAAAAAAAAATAATCACCCCCATATTATATAAATAAAAATAAATAAACCCCCCCCCAAACTTATTCATGGTCTTTTTTAAAAAAAAAGAAAAAGAAAAAGCACATTTGGTTTTTGTAAAAAAAAAAAGTAGAGTTGGATGTATGTGTTTAGAATAAACCACAGTCTTTCAAATTATTCTTGATGATGACGTCGGTGACCGCATCAAAGACAAACTGCACATTCTTGGTATCAGTGGCACAGGTGAAGTGGGTGTAGATTTCTTTTGTGTCTTTTCGCTTGTTTAGGTCTTCAAACTGACACTGGATGTACGCAGCTGCTTCTTCATATGTATTTGAGCCTAAAGGGTGGGGGGGGACAACAACAACAATTTAGACATTTTAAGCTTGGGAGAGAGGCAGCTTATGGGGTCTTTCAAGAAGTTTGCAAGAATAACAGGGTTATTGTCTTGTCTTCATTGGACTAGACATACCTAGTGTCATGGTTCTGACAGATGAAACTCTTCGAAAGATGCTTGAGGCATTGTTTACCTTAAAGTACCTTTTATTCAAGTAGCAGAATATTGGCATTTACATAATTGAAGCCAAAAACTGAATTCCCCTCCCCTGGGCACATAGTATCAAAGTACAATTCCCTCCTTCAATTAACAGTCATAAATCACGTTCCCCAATTAGCTTGAAGTGCAGGCTTCCTCTCCAGCCCCCCAGCTCGCCAATTCTTTATCAGTTCTGGGGGTTCAATAACCTTGATTCTCATGCTATGTTTAGTGTTGTTATGTCTAGCTGGACTCTCATTCCCAGCGTCATCTACCTCTAAAAGCGAAAAGGAAAAAATGGCTACATTTCCATCTGTTGTCAATGCAAAAACATCCGATGTTAGCAGCGTGGACACCTAGTTCATCATATGGCTTAGCCTCCAGGGTCCTTATCATCTTCTCTGCTCTTTTTTTAGGGCCTCAACATCACTGCTCAAGCAGAAGACTCTATACCATTCCAGACAAATGGATGTCCAGTCTCATCTTAAAAGCCTCCAGTGTTGGAGCATTCCCCCACTTCTGGAGGCAAGCCGTTCCACTGATTAATTATTCTCACTGTCAGGAAATTTCTCCACAGTTCTTAAAATGGCTGAAGTTGAAGGGCTACATTTTAAGAAACTTTAGGTCATGGAAAAGCATCGGGGCAGGTTGGGTAAATCGTCCTGTCAAGCTTGAGATTCAATACTTCCCCATGGTACAAAGCTCTTTGCTGGAATGTATTGTAGCTACCTTGCATATCTGTAGCACAGGGATGGAGATACCAGAGCTTCTAAATCAGAATTAACTCCCAATTACTACCTAGATAGGTCCCTGCAGCTTTCTAAGCAAGATTTTGGAAGTGGTTTGCCATTTCCTTCTTTCCAGGGCTGAACAAGATTGACTGGCCCAAGACCACCCAGCTGATTTTGTGCCTAAATCAGGACTAGTAGTCATGGTATCCTGGTTTATACTCAGGTCCCTTCACCACTACTCTAAATTACTAATGATTTTGTTAGACTTTACTATTATGATGCTTATGTGATCCATTGTGTCTGACTCTTGACGACTCTATGGGCCAAATCGTTCCACATGTGAAAAGACTTTTTAGACTTTCCTGTAATTAGCAAATGTAATAATCTGTCATTTGCATTAGATTGTTCATAGCGTGGAGGGGAAAAATTTTTCTTCATGAAATCTTTAACATTCTTTATAAAATCATCTTTTTTATGTAAGAGTCATTTTAGTTAAATACTTTACTTTTTTTAAAAAAAAGGCTTTGGGGGCCATTTTAGCCACAGCTCGCCTTGTAGGAAACAAAATGGCTTCTACAACAAAACAAATAGCTCCCTCATTCTCCATTCTCAGACTGTAAGATGCCAAGATCACAAACAATACACAAAGAACATCTGTTAGAATAGGTCTTGCATAATTTAGGCATCAGTGACAATGTTAGGTTTAGCCACAACTAAAATATGCCATTTCCCAAATTTAAAATAATGAAGCCCGTTCCTTAAATAACTTACGTTCAATTTCTGAATATACTCCATAGCCTATAAATAGAGGAGAACATTTTCTATGCCTTAGTCTTAAATGACTGCAGGATGGGAGGAGATCCTATTCTGATCCTCCATTTGTTAAATTAAATATTTTGCTGCTGCTTTAGTTCCCTCTGCTTGACATTATTGGGTTGGATTAAATCCCTCAACAATAGCATCTTTATATTATATTTATGCCAGCAATGGGTTTTGACCAAAAAAAAATTAGCCTTTCAACTTTCTCATGAGCCATAAATGATCTTTCAAGGATGTAGTAACATCAGCATTTTTTTTTAAAAAAAAGGATCAGAATTCATCCTGGAGAAAATATATGTGGTCACTAGTCTTGACACCAACTTGATAGACCGTAATCATCAGAAGTTCCCTTAAAAATCCTATAAAAGTTGAAAATCAGAGTTTGGGAGGAGGAGGAGGAGGAGGAGGAGGAGGAGGAGGAGGAGGAGGAGGAGGAGGAAGAGGAAGAGGAAAAGTTTGCAGTTGAAATATAATTATTAAATTTTAATAGCAGTCTTGAGGCCTACAAGGACCTTGGGTTGCCAGCTGTTGCTTTGAGTTGCCAATGTTTTATTTGGTCTATTTACTATATTGTCTCAATTACAATTTACTTCTGTATATGCAACCATTCAGTGCTGTAACTGTTAAGTCTGCTACAGCACAGTACAAAATTACAATGACAAGTTAAACCCTTTACAGAATGTTCACATCACACCAGAGAGATTCTTAAGTCTGTGCAACTATTTTCACTTTGCTCCATAATAATGCTAATTCAGTTATTAAAATATCACATTATTTTATGTGAGAGATGAAATCTGGAGTATGTGCAGCAAACAGTTCCATAAATACCATTCACATCCTATCAGATTCTTATTATTTAGGAGAACAAAAAAAAATGTCAATATTTACTATACTCATAAGTTCCAAGAAAATAATTCTCTTTTTTTTTATTCTCCTTCCCTCAACATGTTTTCTCTGCCTAAAACATGAGAGAGATATACCTGGATATTCTGGATAACAAATAGTAAGAGGACTCCTTTTAATTTTTTCTTCAAAGAGATCCTTTTTATTTAAGAACAGGATAATAGAGGTGTCTGTAAACCACTTATTGTTGCAGATGCTATCAAACAGTTTCATGCTTTCATGCATCCTATTCTGCAATTGGGGAGAAAAGAGAGAATATATCACTTTAATAATATCAAGATCAATTCACAAATACTCGCAATGAAATAGATCAAGAAAATAAAAACTCAGTGTACCTAAACAACAAGGACATTTCTTATTTCAGACAATTATTTGAATTCTTCACATCAATAATTCAAATTTATGCAAGACCCTCTTAAAATAGTTTAGCTATTGCTTGGTTCGGCTACCTTTTATCAAAATAAAGTATTTTTTATCATATTTTACAATGTGTTTATCATGATTATTTCTAAGAAGTATTTTTAACACCAAAAACGCTATTTGGAAACAAATAAGCCAATCCTTAAAAACAGAATGCTACTTCATCTCTAGACAAGCTAGATAAGAAAATTATCGTAACCGTTTGCTCACTGGTAAATTGGTAAAATGTGATTAGATTACAGGTAGTCCTTGACTTCCAACCACAACTGGGCCCCAAAATTTCTGTTGCTAAGCAAGACAGTTGTTAAGTGAGTTCTGGCCCATTTTACAGCCTTTCTTGCCTCAGTTGTTAAGTGAATCCTTGCACTTGTTACTAACTTATTTGTTAAGTTAATCTGGCTTCCCCATTGACTTTGCTCATCAAAGGTTTGTAAAAGGTGATCACTTCTCTTTCTTTCTTTCTTTCTTTCTTTCTTTCTTTCTTTCTTTCTTTCTTTCTTTTTTTCCTTTTCCTTTTTCTCTTTTTTTCTTTCTTCCTGCCTTCCTTCCTTCTTCCCACTTTGCTCTCTCTCTCTCTCTCTCTTTCTTTGCTTTCTTCCTTCCTCTCTCTCTTTTCTTTCCTTCCTTCCTTCCTTTTTCTTTCTTTCTTTTTCTTTCTTCCTTCCTCCCTCTCTTTCTTTCTTTCTTTCCTTCACTCTTTCTTTCCTTCTCTCTCTCTCTTCCTTCCTCCTTTCTCTTTCTTTCTTTCTTTCTTTCTTTCTTTCTTTCTTTCTTTCTTTCTTTCTTTCTTTCTTTCTTTCCTTTTCCTTTTTTTCTTTCTTCCTGCCTTCCTTCCTTCCTCCCACTTTGCTCTCTCTCTCTCTCTTTCTTTGCTTTCTTCCTTCCTCTCTCTTTCTTTCCTTCCTTCCTTTTTCTTTCTTTCTATTTCTTCCTTCCTTCCTCCCTCCCTCTTTGCTCTCTCTCTCTCTCCCTGCTTCCTTCCTCCCTCCCTCTTTCTTTCCTTCATTCTTTCTTTTTTTCTCTCTCTCTCTTCCTTCCTCCTTTCTTTCTTTCTTTCTTTTTTTACTTACTTACTTACTTACCATTTCTTCATCTTCTGCAAGGACCAAGTCATAATCGCTAAGTGCCACACAAAAAATTATAGCTGTAACACCCTCAAAGCAGTGGATCCACTTTTTTCGCTCTGATCTTTGGCCTCCAACGTCAAACATCCTGTGAAAGAAGAGCCAAAATAATAATAATAATAATAAATCCCCCCAATCAGCAGATTTCAAGATGGGATTCTTCTACCAAGACCGAAATTAATTAAAGCAACTATAATTGAAGAGAAAGGCTATAAACCTAGCGAGTTTGGGGGAAAAAATTAAACCCATTTCACAATATACATGTCGTATCTCTACATTCATTAGAAGATACGACCATTTTTTTATTTTCGGTTTTGCAGATTAGATCTTTAATCGTAAACTGTTGGATGTGCTCTTTTCTGGAGCTGCTATTTCCCAGGATCTTCCCTTTTTTTCTTTCAGTTTTGTATTTTATTCTCCACCTTCTGTCCCAAACTAAGTTAAAACGATCACAAACTGAACGAACGAACGAATCAATCCATCAGTCAATGAAATAACAGTGAAGATCTTCATGATTTTATGTTCCGTATAGAAGCACTACACATGTTTTCATGCTGAGGACATACTGAAAAGCGCTCCAAGCTCTTTGCTCGTAAGATTGCTGTAGTTAGTTTCCTAAAGGTAAAGGTAAAGGTTCCCCCGCACATGCGTGCTAGTCGTTTCCGACTCTAGGGGCCGATGCTCATCTCCGTTTCAAAGCCGAAGAGCCAGCGCTTGTCTGAGGACGTCTCCGTGGTCATGTGGCCGGCATGACTAGACGCCAAAGGTGCATGGAACGCTGCTACCTTCCCACCGGAGTGGTCCCTATTTTTCTACTTGCGTTTTTACATGCTTTCGAACTGCTAGGTTGGCAGAAGCTGGGACGAGTAACAGGCGCTCACTCTGTTACGTGGCACTCGGGATTCGACCCGCCAAACTGCCGACCTTCTGATCGACAAGCTCAGCGTCCTAACCCACTGAGCCACCACGTCCCTTTTAGTTAGTTTCCTAAGTATGTACAAAACCCTGAAGCGCACCTTCAATTTGATTCTTCAGTTAAATCATTGCACTGAAACCGATTCCAAATCAAATATCTATGGAGTCTCCCATGCTATCTTCAAAAGCAAAGTCCACATTCTGGACAGAGAGGACCTCTGCTCTGAAAGAGGAGTCAAAGAGGCCATCTGCATTAAGATTGGACAGCCCTCTCTCGTCAGAGGGGAGAGATACACCAACCCGCCTCCTGTTTACAACACAGTCCTTTCAGCAGGTCCTAGAAGGCTCCACACGCTCTACTCAGGTGACCTTGAGGGCACAGATAAACCTCCAAGTGTCCACAACAACTCTCAGAAAGAGTACTAATGACCAGATGACTGCAAGGAATATCCATCCTCCCATTCCCCACCATTCAATCAGTTTCTTGGATGAGAAGCGAAACGTCTTCAAGGAAAAACAACAACAAGGACGTCCAGTTGCCTTTTGAAGAAGCACCTTTGGAATTCCAAATCAAACCATTAGCAAATCAAATCAGAGGGCTGCAAAACACTTTTTTTGTGGATTCCATGGATATTTCCTTCTATGATTGTTACGGACAATGTGGCCATTTCTTTTCCCAAAATTGGAGAATAGGCATGAGCGTTCAAGGAGGGGCAAGGAAGAGGGAGCAAAATGTTACTGTAGGTCATGTAATAACACACAAACCTCACGCAAGAATATAAGGGTGGGATTTTCACTGTGGCTTTTCAACATGTCCATAACGTGGAATTCCCCCAATGCTTGCCAGCTGAAAAATACTATGAAATACTCTGTTCTGGACAGCAATATAGTCTCTTTCCACATTTCATGTGAAGAAAATATTTGAATAATACACTGAACACCCAGTGGCATGCTTTTAAGGCCATTACTTACTTAAAATGGAGATCTTTGAAAGTAAAATGAGTTTCCACTATTCCTGTCGTTTTCACTCTGGTCCTGAGCACATCTTGCTGTGTTGGGATATAATTGATATGGGCTATTCGGTCCAAATCATTCAAATAGCTAGTAAGACAGAATAAATATTGAAGGCTTTTTAATCTTAGACTGATCTCTACGTATAAGAAAGATTAGCTTTACCAAAATATTCTTTTAACTGCTTTGAAGTTGAGGACAGCTTCCAAGAATTGTGGTCCTGGTTGTATGGACAACAGATTCAGCTTCTGAAAGCTACTCAGGTATGAAGGTCAGGTATGAAGACTGAATTCATATGTTACGCTAAGCAAACAGCAATTATTAGCAAAAAGGCAAAGGCCAAATGGACTTGATGATTCTTCTCTCCAAGGTATGACTATCAAAACCTTCTCCATGGTTGGCGAGTCCTTCAAGTAGCAGTTGTGTGACCAACTGACCCAGAACTAATCAACAGGTATGTTACTTAGATGTGAAAATGGAAGATTTGTTCAGAAACCTCTATCCTAATGTGAAATATTAATGTTTGAAATCATGTAATTCTGCTGTGTTCAGCAGACTTACTTCCAGTTCAATGTTTATCAAAAAGCTAGCTTGATGAGACTTGTGTCTAGATACTGTAGATGTGGCTAGAATAACAGCCCTGCAGAAAAATCATAATTCAATGGAACTTATCTCTAAGTAAATACAGAACAATCATGCTTATCACACTAGAAAACATTATTCTAATCAGAATGGGAGAACATCAGACTTTCTTAATATTTAGGCTAATTTACAAAATCAATTATTCCCAAGGTGCTTTTTCAAAAAGCAACTGGTCTTTGTTTTGCCTTGAAGATGTTTCGCTTCTCATCCAAGAAGCTTCTTTTGTTCTGACTGAATGGTGGAGGGTGAAAAGATTGGTATCCCTTCTAGTCATCTGATCATTAGTACTCTTTCTGAGAATCGTTGAGGCCACTTGGAGGTTTATCTGTGCCCTCAGGGTCACCTGAATAGTGCAAATGGGTGTGGAATCTTCTTAGAACTGCTGTGTTGTAATTAATCTGAGAGCACAGGTAAACTTCCAAGTGGCCTCAACGACTCCTCTCAGAAAGAGTACTAATGACCAGATGACTGCATGGAATATAAATCCTTCCATTCAGTCAGAAATTAAAAAGCTTCTTGGATGAGAAGCGAAACATCTTCAAGGTAAAAACAAAGTCCAGTTGCCTTTTGAAAAGGCACCTTTGGGACAACCAGGACCTGGATGACTGAGAATCTCCACAGACATTTACAAAATCAATTGTTTAAAACTAAGTTTGATTCCGTATGTGAAAGCCACTAGAAGAAGAAAAAAAAGGAGAGACAAGATTGTGATGTCTTATACTGCACAATTAAGTGATTCTACATTCAGTTTTCTGCCAGATGTGCAATGACATGTATATTTTTCCAGGAATATTGTCTTTTGACACATTCACGTTAAACAAATTATACTTAAAACCAGAGTCTTTTTATGGAATGATCAAGTTTTGGAGTCAGTTCCATCACCAATAAAAACCACTTCTAACCAAGCAGTTCGAACAAAAAAAGTGATTTATGAGGGCCCCCAAATTTTGATGATGTGATGCTGAGACAGTCATAAGTGTAAGGAGTGCTTGTAAATCACTTTTTCCAGTGCCGTTGTAACCTCAGTCACTAAATGAAGGGTTGTAAATCAAGGATTGACTATAATCTTCATTGAGATAATCAAGAGTGATTACACAGAAATAGTCTCCAATTCTTAAATAGAATCAGGAGCAGCAGAGATCTGTACTGTAAGATATTGATTAGTGTAAGAATAGACTTTTGTAATATCAGAATAACAGAGTTGGAAGGGACCGTGGAGGTCTTCTAGTCCAAACCCCTGTTCAAACAGGAGACCCTGTACAATACCAGACAAGTGGCTGTCCAGTCTCTTCTTAAAAGCCTCCAGTGATTGAGCATCCACAACTTCTGGAGGCAAGTCATTCCACTGATTAATTATTCTCACCATTAGGAAAATTCTCCTTACTTCTAGGTTGCTTCTCTCCCTGACATCCATTGTCTCTTGACTTGCCTTCTGGTGCTTTGGAAAATAGGTTGACCCCTCTTCTCTGTGGCAGCCCCTTAAATATTGGAAGACTGCTATCATCCTACCCTTAGTCCTTGTTTTCACTAGACTAGACAGACCCAATTCCTGCAACCGTTCTTCGTATGTTTTAGCCTCCATCCCCCTAATCGTCTTTGTTGCTCTTTTCTGCGCTCTTTCCAGAGTCTCAATATCTTTTTTTTATATTGTGGTGACCAAAACTGGATGCAGGATTCTAAGTGTGTATTCAATGTGGTTGTATTTTAGATCTATAGGGGGTACATATAGTTCTGCGCAAATTTACCTTGGTTGAAGTGGCTTTGGCTGTCCTCATTTTCTGCAAAAATCAAAGCTCTGATTTGTTATGTCACAGCATTTTCATCAGATGGCATAGTTCTTTTTGCGTACTTACTATGCGGCTGAGTCATTTAGCTGATACTCTCTCGATCGGTTGAAACAGGCTCGAACACCAAGATCTTTCCACAATCTTTTGATCACACCAGCAAGTTCTCCTGTCATGAAACCTTCTTCTGTTGCTCCAGCAAGGACAAAGAGTAGACGTGCATCATCCTAGGAGGAAGAGGAGGAGGAGGGTGAGGAGGAGAAGGAGAAGGAGGAGGAGGGGGGAGGAGGAGGAGGAGGAGAAGAAGTAGTAGTTAAAAAATGTCATTCATTTTGTAGGAATTGCTACCTCTGGAGGTTTTCGCTGCAGTTTTATATCTTCTTAGTGGGAAGCGATTTTTAGGAGGAAAAAAAAATCCATTCCCACAATGATTTCAGGAATTGCAAATAAGTGTTTCCAGGACTACATGATCAAATGCTAAGATTTTAGGAGCAGGAACCCAAGAGAGAACTAGTGACGTATCAATTTCAGGAAATGACAGCTACAATGTTCCTGAATTTCCGAATTCTTAATTTCCGAATTAAGAAGAGTATTTAAAGGGAATATTAGAAAATTTAATACTTACAGCCCTGGCTGAATCTCCAAAATCTATTTTCAGTCTCCCCATAGCTCTTATGATAGCAATAATGGACTGAATCGTATTACTGTAGACAACTGCCTTATATTGTTTACATTCTTCTTCTGAATATCCAGCTTCATGGATAATTCTGTTTCAGGAAAAATAAAAAAAACATCCTTTAGTTTAATGACATCATTTACTGACTTTACTAAGTTTATATCCTCATGCTTAGGCGTACTTACTTCATTTGTTTGACGATTGTGCTTTTTCCTGATTCACCGGCTCCTAAAAGACACAATGAGTTATTTAATGGAAATATTCTAAATAAAGGAATATAGTAGAATTAGCTCATCTGATCATATTTCCTCTTTGGCTTAACCGGGAAAGCTGACATCAATCTTGCAAGTCTAGAGGTCAAGTTCAGTTGTATATTTAATAGCCAGACTTCACTGACCTGGCTCTTACCTTGAACAAAATTCCATTTTTTTAAGAGACAGGTACAAATTTGTGACTGTGAGCTATATGATTGATTGATTGATTGATCGATCGATTGATCGATCGATTGATTTTCTGACTGATTTTGCAGCTCTAGGCAGAGGTGTGTATTGGCTAGTGTCAAAGAAAATGACAGAGCTGTTGTTCCAAAAGGCAATTTAACTTTCTTGGGGTTTTTTTTCCCCCTTGAAAACATTTCACTTCTCATCCAAGAAGCTTCTGAAGAACTTCAGTTTTCTTCTGAAGAACTCCAGAAGTTCTTCGGAAGAAGTTCTTCAGAAGCGTCTTGGATCTTCGGAAGAAGTTCTTCAGAAGAGCCTTGGATCTTCGGAAGAAGTTCTTCAGAAGCGCCTTGGATCTTCGGAAGAAGTTCTTCAGAAGAGTCTTGGATCTTCGGAAGAAGTTCTTCAGAAGAGTCTTGGATCTTCGGAAGAAGTTCTTCAGAAGCGTCTTGGATCTTCGGAAGAAGTTCTTCAGAAGCGTCTTGGATGAGAAGCAAAACTTTTTCAAGGAAAAACCAAAAAAGTCCAATTGCTTTTTGGAAAAGCACCTTTGGGACAACCATGACCTGGAAGATCGAGACACAGAGACTTTTTTTCCCCTCTCTTTCAGGTTTTCCCTCTTTTCTTTCTTTGCTGATCTATATGGCTTAAATATGAAAAGTATGTAAAATAAACTCTGAAAATGCATAGTTTAGCTTTCAGAATTTTGCCATGAAATTTCAGCAGTGTGCTTGCATCTCTAATGAACTATCATGAGATTTTTGTTCTGCTAAAAACAAAGAATATTGTCAGCCCCAGCCCCAAAATGACATAGAACAATCCAGCCAAAGTTCAGTTCTTTGCTTGCTTACATGCAAAAGACAGAATCTTGACAGGCTAAACTATGCTATCCTAATGGATTTATTCTGGAAGATTCCAGTGAGTGGCTATCCTAAATTTCATCTTCTGTCTCCTATCCAGCTCCAGGCTGTGCTGCCTCTTGTCTGCCCCCCCCCACATCCTTGAAATAAATATGTTCCCTCCTTCCCTGAAAATTGCCTCTTTACTCTAATCCATCACTCCACCTCCCCCTTGGTAGACACAACCGTTCACGTATTTTTAAAGAGCAGAAAATTACATTCCTTGTCTAACAGTCCTTTACTGCTTCAATGCTTCTCTAAACCCTGATAGTTACCATCTTAGAATGTGGATCAATTTTTCTGGCCCATATTCTAGATTAATACCAAATATGAGGATCACAGTTCTCCAACACATATTCCAAATCCTTCCTGGAATCTCTCAACATTTTTATAACTCACTTATTCTTCCTTAGATAAGCTAGATTGGTTTGGTGAACATCAATCGTATTCTACTCTTCCTTCAGTTAAATCAAGATCTCTACTTATCTTACACAGGGTAAGCTGTTCAGCCAACTGGGAAAAAAACAATCTGAAGGATTTGCCTTGATTTCCCCCAACATCTTCTTTGCAATTTGAACTACTGACGTTGTTGTTGGGAAGTGAGAATATAGGTAAAGGTAAAGGTTCCCCCGCACATGCGTGCTAGTCATTTCCAACTCTAGGGGCTGGTGCTCATCTCCGTTTCAAAGCCGAAGACCAAGCGCTTGTCCAAGGACGTCTCCGTGGTCATGTGGCCGGCATGACTAGACGCCAAAGGCGCACGGAACGCTGTTACCTTCCCACCGGAGTGGTCCCTATTTTTCTACTTGCATTTTTTATGTGCTTTCGAACTGCTAGGTTGGCAGAAGCTGGGATGAGTAACAGGCGCTCACTCTGTCACGCGGCACTCAGGATTTGACCCCCCAAACTGCCGACCTTCTGATCGACAAGCTCAGCGTCCTAACCCACTGATCCACCGCCTCCCTTAGTGAGAATATAGTTCCAGCTAAAAGAAGTCTATTTCTACTTTTCAGAAGTCAGAAGACCAAAAATAAATATTTAACACAGAATTTAAAAAAGTTAATTAAATTAAAAAATTAAATTAAATTAAATTAAATTAAAAAATTAAATTAAATTAAATAATTAAATTAAATTAAATTATTAAATTAAATTAAATTAATTAAATTAAATTAAATTAAATTAAATTAAATTAAATTAAATTAAATTAAATTAAATTAAACTAAACCCTGAGAGCTTATACACTGGAGACAAATTCCTTGTGTGTCCAATCACACTTGGCCAATAAAGAATATTCTATTCTAAAGAGTATTCTGTTCTATTTTTTCAAATTGGATAGATATAAATGCCTAAAGATTGCATTAATGTCGCAACTCAGAAAAAAAGTCTATATAAGACCTGTTGTTTTAAAGATGTTTAGAATCAACCGACGGTCTATTTGATCTCAATATGCCGTTAGTTAAATGTATAACCTCTTAAATATATAACCGTTATTTATTTATTTATTTTATTTTAATTCCATTTATATCCCGCCCTTCTCCGAAGACTCAGGGCGGCTTACAAGCTTAGCAGTAGCCTTCATTCTATGTATATGCCTGCTTATTAGGGCTTTCATACACCCCCCAAGCAGCATTATTACAAAGTCAGCTTATTGCCCCCAACAATCTGGGTCTTCATTTTACCCACCTTGGAAGGATGGAAGGCTGAGTCAACCTTGAGCCTGGTGGGACTCGAACCTGCACTAATTGCAGGCAGCTGGGGTTACTTAAGGAGGCATTAGCCCACTGCTCCACCAAGGAGCATATTTATGAATAGAGCATATCCCATTTCATCTAAATGGGAAATGTGTGGAGTTTGTTTTCCTAGAGGTGAAAAACCTCTAGGAAAAACACACAACGCAAATCAGCATTCTCTGATTATGTTGATTTTCAGATTTAAGATTGAAACATAATCTAATCCCTCTTTGGGCACAGCTGTTATAGGGGAAAGACACATACTCCTGAATATATTGGATATATACTTTCATATTTATTCATATAATTCAGATTCTTAATAGAATTTGATACCTAGGAAAACAAATTCAACATACCACTCACCCATAGTTACCTAAAAAATATAGGTTAAAAAATACACTATAAAATATTTCAGAGGTAGACAAATGGCAAACTAAGATCAAATAAACTATTGGATGATTCACACCAGTTTAAGCTTGCTTCCAACTGTTTAATAATCACCAAAACAAGGAGCTATTCCTTTAAATCAGATTGCTGAAACAGCCTTGATATACTATTTTAAACACAGACTTTGTCTTCAGTGTTATATGACGGCATGGCTCGCAGAGTACAGAACATAATAGCAATAGCACTTAGACTTATATACCACTTCACAGTGCTTTACAGCCCTCTCTAAGTGGTCAGCCTCTTGCTCCCATCAATCTGGGTCTTTATTTTACTGACCTCGGAAGGAAGGAAGGCCGAGTCAACCTAGAGCTGGTCAGGATCGAACTCCTGGCAGTGAGCAGAGTCTGCCTGCAATACTGCATTCTAACCACTGCACCACCATGGCTTAGATAACACTAGCAATAGCACTTAGATTTATATGGCGCTTCATAGTGCCTTACAGCCCTCTCTATGTGATTTACAGCGTCAGCCTCTTGCCCCCAACAATCTGGGCCCTCATTTTACCGACCACAGAAGGACGGAAGGCTGAGTCAACCTTGAGCTGGTCAAGATCGAACTGTTGACAGTGGGCAGAATTAGCCTGCAAGGCTGCATTCTCAACACTGCGCCTCTGAACTGCCTCTGCCTCATTTACATTTATGTATTTAGTTCAATCCCAGTCAAAACTGCATTTCAAATTGGTGGATTTTTTTCTCTGAAACAAAAAGGCAGGAATGAGTCATCTGTTTCAACCTTCTTTAGGGAAAATCTACGATGCCACGGTTCCAACTAATGAAACACTTCAAAGAATCTTCAGGCATTGTTTATTCTAAAAAGTCTATAATAATGAGAACAAAGCGTCGGATGCATGGATGGATGCCAAAATCTGAATTCTCCTCCCCTGAACACGTCATATCAAACACAATTCCCTCCCTTAATTAAACATCATAAATCACATTCTCCAATTAGTTTAAAATGCAAAGCTTCCCTTCCCTTCTATAATGCACCATTCCTTATCTTATTAAAAACAACTGGGGTAGCATTCTCCTCCCCCTAGCTTCATTTAATTCAAGAGCAAAACAGTTTAAAGGAAAAGGCTGCCTCTTATATTGTCAAAGCAAAAACATCCAATGTTTGCAGCGTTGGCAACACAAGTTGTGGATTTACTAAGTAAGCCACAGTCTAATGAATTAAATACATATAACTTTATTGTTATTTTGAATCATTGATTCGTGTCAATGATTTTATAGGCAAGTGCTCGCCACGCTACTCTTATCAATCACAGCTTCTTTCAATTGTCATACGTTCAACTTTGCATCAGATTTGATGTTAGCAAGCCAACATGTTCTGTGCGTGCGCTTTCTTTCATTTTCCACTAACCATTCCTAGCATCATGGACTTCTCCAATGAATTTACACGCATGACTTGGCCAAAGTAAACCAGATGTAATCTAGTCCAACGTTAAGACATAACATTGTTCTAGGTTTATATCTAATGTCTAAACAATTTTTTGTGACTTTTGCAGACCAAAATGTTGTAGTCTGTAAATTCATTCTGCCAAATAAGTGGCTTTCCCATTAGTAGTAAGTCTTAAATAATGACAAAAGTTTCATTTCTGAGAAACTTTGTAGGGTATCTGTTATTAAACTCTGGAACAAACTATTTGATTTAAAGGACATAATTAACAAAAAAATACATTACAATTTGATTACTTTTTATTTAAAAACAAAACCAACCCCCAACCCCACCCCCAAAAGGGAAGCAGTCTTACTCAAACAAACCAAACTAAGATTTACAGACGTTTTGAACGACGCTCAAAAATAGCCTTTGACGGACATTTAAGGAAGACGTATACGATGTACTTTATTAAACCACATGAAATTTAAATATTATTTGCCACACAGTATGTAAACTGTGCCCTCCAATTCTTTCAGATGGATCAGCACAAAGGTCGAGAGAAAAAAACCTCATTTAAAATAGGAAATAATACTGAAGGTACTTTCCAGCGTAATATTATTGTGAATTAGGTCTTTAACAACAACAACAACAACAACTTTGCTGATTAATATACAAGAACTCTTCACAATACATAAGTAGCTAGCCCTTTCTCATTTTTGTTTCTCCACGGACATAGTTCAACTTTACAGGAACAATAAAAAAGAATTGGATTTCCACTTGGAAACTCTTCTATAATATAAGCATCAGCCTCGAAAAATACACATAACCAACAGTTTCTATAGTACGACTGATTGATTGAGCTACTTCATAGCAACGACATTTTTAACAAGATCTAAATTCTTACTACAAGAAGATAAATGAATCAAGGGCACTCAGGATCTACAATAGCTCCTGTTGGAAAAAAAATAGTTTTATTAATCTAAATGGTGCTACCCACCCACCCACCCCGATGTAAGAGACAGCTAACTGGGAACTATAGGACCTGTTGCCAGCCTAGGCTGCAAGGAACATGATAACGTAGCTAGCAAAATTAATTTCATACAATATGAAAAGAGAGCAAAATCAATTTATCTGAAACAAGTCAGTCTGGCAGCATGTTATGTACTTCTCTCTTCATTTCTGACAAGGTGCACTATTTAAGAAAAGCATCAAAGCCACCTGCCCTGCCCTGTGTCACGTCTGATACAGCATTTAAAATGTTAGGTAAGCCTACATGTGTGAATATATCTAAACCGAAGAATCCTGACCATATTATTACAAATAATAGTAGCCCTCTGAATAGCCCTGATTAGACTGCATGTGGGAAAGAGTTAGTGTCGATTTTTTGATGACGTGCTTTAAGAATGATGGGGGAGAGTGACAAAGCAGAAAGAAGAGCCCAATCAGTAGAAACAAACTTTTCTGAACAAACTGGAAGTATTTAGTTTGGGGAAAGGAAAATTAAGGAGATATGACAACTGTGTGCAACTGTCTAATAGGGCTGTTGTACTTCTTCTATGTTGGTCCCTGGTGTTCTCTGAGCTTGGTGGTTTTCTTGCAAACATTTCATTACCAAACTAGGTAACATCATCAGTGCTAGAAGGGACTCTAGTGATATACTAACAGCTTGCCCTGCCAGTGTTGAAGGAAGAGTTCTTGGTGGTTCCTTTATTAGACTGTTTACAGACAGATAGATACAGTAGATAGATAGATAGATAGATGATAGATAGATAGATAGATAGATAGATAGATAGATAGACAGACAGACAGACACAGATAGATAGATAGATAGATAGATAGATAGATAGATAGATAGATAGATAGACAGACAGACAGACAGACAGACAGACAGACAGACAGACAGACAGAAATAGACAGACAGACAGAAATAGATAGATAGACAGAGATAGATAGATAGATAGATAGATAGATAGATAGATAGACAGACAGACAGACAGACAGACAGACAGACAGACAGAAATAGACAGACAGAGAGAGAGAGAGAGAGAGAGAGAGACAGACAGACAGACAGACAGACAGACAGACAGACAGACAGACAGACAGACAGACAGACAGACAGGACTACCTGTAATATGATCCAAAGATGTGGCTTAAATCTAAGTTCTATATTTAGATCTGTACTAAGGTTCTACACTTAGGCAAGAAAAACCAAATGCACAGGTATAGTATAGGTGGTACCTTGCTCAACAGTAGTAACTGTGAGAGGGATCTCGGAGTCCTAGTGCACAATCACTTAAACTTGAGCTAGCCGTGTGCTGCAGCTGCCAAAAAAGCCAACACAGTGCTGGGCTGCATTAACAGAGGGATAGAATCAAGATCACGTGAAGGGTTAATACCACTTTACAACGCCTTGGTAAGACCACACTTGGAATGCTGCATCCATTTTTTGTCACCACGATGTAAAAAAGATGTTGGGACTCTAGAAAGAGTGCAGAGAAGAGCGACAAAGATGATCGGGGGACTGGAGGCTAAAACATATAAGGAACGGCTGCTGGAATTGGGTATGTCTACTTTAATGAAGAGAAGGATGAGGGGAGACATGATAGCAGTCTTCCAATATCTCAGGGGCTGCCCCAAAGAAGAGGGAGTCAAGCTATTCTCCAAAGCGCCCGAAGGCAGGACAAGAAGCAACGGATGGAAACTAATCGAGGAGAGAAGCAACCTGGAACTAAGGAGAAACTTCCTGACAGTTAGAACAATCAACTAGTGGAACAACCTGCCTCCAGAAGTTGTGAATGCTCCAACACTGGAAGTTTTTAAGAAGAGACTGGACAGCCATTTCTCTGAAATGGTATAAGGTTTCCTGCCTAAGCTGGGGGTTGGACTAGATAACCTCCAAGGTCCATTCCAACTTTATTATTATTATTAAGCTCTCCCTCCCATGGAATTCAGTCAAACATATTTTTGAGGAAGCAGATTTGTAGTCAATAACCTGAAAGCTATTTAGTTGTGTTGATTTTGAAGGGCAGGTGTTTCTTTAGAATAAAAGGAAATGTTTGCCTGTGAGGTAATCGTATTGTTTATACATAACAGAAGGCAACAATAGAGTAACACTGCATTGTGGAAGAATTTTAAAGGAAGTATCTGTATTGGTTACGGCAAAGCAGTAACAAAGTCTTTTTAAGAAAGCACAAAATTCTCTGGATTTTTCTGCTGTTAGAGGGAAGAGGCCTTGGCATAATGGAAAAAAAAAAGTAAATAACCTTGGGAAAAAAAATAGGTATTCGGAAACATGAACTAGTAACAGCTTGCTGCATGCCATTTGATTTTATGAGCAATCATTTGGGGAGCATTTCCTACCTTGAGCTTTCTGTTAGTGCTAAGACTACAATTCCCAGAATTCCCTAAGCAGAAGCTTAGGAAAGGCAGGCTAAATGGATCAAAAAGATGGAAAGAAATGGAGGAAATGGTAAACATATGAATGATTGGGGGAGGGGGGAGGAGATGGAGGAGAAAAGCTACTAATACTGGCATTCCACATCAGCTACTTTCCAGATGCTCAAGGAATGCTCCCTCTTTCCCTCTCTATAGAATTCGAGAATAGGAAGGGACCTTGGAGGTCTTCTAGTCCAACCCCCTGCCCAAGGCAGAAGTCTTCATGCCATCCCAGATAAATCATGGTTCAATCTTCTCTTGAAAACCTCCAGTGATGGAGCACCCACAACTCCAGGTGGCAAGCAGTTCCATTGTCTCTAATCTGTCTGTCTCTGTCTCTCCTCTCTCTGTGTCTGTGTCTCTCTCACACACACATACTGTACATAACACAAATCCATAAAAGTTAGGGAATACACTTTGAATGGGAATTATTTTTTTTTTGAATGGAGACGTTCTATTCCGGTATTCATTTTCATCCCACCATCAGCCTTCCAGGTACAAGCAGTCCTCAGGTTATGACCACAGCTGAGCCCAAAATCTATGTTGCTAAGTGAAACATTTGTAACTGAGTTTTGCCGCCATTTGACAATAGAATAGAATAGAATAGAATAGAATAGAATAGAATAGAATAGAATAGAATAGAATAGAATAGAATAGAATAGAATAGAATACAGAATAGAACAGAATAGAATAGAATAATAGAATAGAATAGAATAGAATAGAATAGAATAGAATAGAATAGAATAGAATAGAATAGAATAGAATGCAGGATGGAATAAGGATAGGATAGGATAGAATAGAATAGAATAGAATAGAATAGAATAGAATAGAATAGAATAGAATAGAATAGAATAGAATAGAATAGAATAGAATAGAATAGAATAGAATAGAATAGAATAGAATTTCTTTATTGGCCAAGTGTGATCGGACACACAAGGAATTTGTTTCTGATTATTAGATGATTATTAATGATAATCAGAATAGCACCAATAAGAGGGGGTAGCAAAGAAGACAAGACATACACATCATCACACTACAGCCACGCTGCACATGAAGAATCACACTACAGCCATATGCTATCCAGGTAAACATGCAACACAATGCAGCGGATCACTTGACACCGGATCCCGGTCCGGCCTCTGGAAAGAGGGTGAAAGACACCCCTCCTAGGAGTATCTCCTTACCCAGAAGTAGGAGCTTGACTTCCCGGGCTGCTTTCTCTCCGTCTTCTCGGAGATTTCTATCGATCATCTTGCTGCGCTCGGCCGCCGCCTTGTCCTCCGCGCTGAGAGTGCAGCCCATCGCGGGTTTTTTTTTTTCAAATTATTATTATTATTATTTGGGGGGGGTGCAGGGAAAGACCCGCAAGAAGAGGGGGTGAAGAGACTTAGATGAGACTTAGCTGGGAGGGGGGGGGAATAGGCCGAAAAAAAGGTGGAAGGGAAATTGAGCCGGCCAAGCACAGACCCCCTCCAGCCCCCCCCCCAAAAAAGGGGAAGAGCGAGGCCCCGAGGGGGTCGATCCGCGTTCCCAAGCTTTGCCAAGGATCGAAGCCTCCGAGGGAAAGGAATAATAATAATAATAATAATAATAATAATAATAATAATAATAATAATAATAATAATAATAATAATAATAATAATAATAATAATAATAATAATAATAGAAGAGTCCCTGGGTTCCTTGCAAATATTTCAGCACTTCGGGGAGGAAAGTCGACGGGGAGGAGGAGGAGGAGGAGGAGCGGGGGGGGGGGCGCAATAAGAAGGAAAATAATAATAATAATAATCCACCCAAGAGAGGCTGAGGTGCCGCGAGGAGGCTTGCAAAAACTGTAGCCTTAAAAAGAAAAAAAGATGATGATGATGATGATGACGATGAAGGATGTTCCCTTTGTTTTCTTCCCGCGGTTGCAATGCAGAAGGGAGAGAAGCGGGGGGGGGGATAATAATAATCCACAGGGGAAAAAAGGAAAGACAAAAAGAGTTAAAAGTATCTCACAGCTGCACCAGGTGGGGTTGAGTCGCAGCCCGGCTCAGTGCCAGAGGGGGAGTGGGGGGGCGCAGAGAGGGGGTGCCCCACCGCCAGCCTCCCCCCAAACTTCGCCCTCCGGAGTCTCCAGCCGCCTCGGCCGGCTGAATGGAGGAGGAGAAGAAGAAGCAGGAGCGGCGACGGCGTTCAGTCCCCCCCCCCTACACACACACACACACACACACACACACACGCAGACACACAAACACACACACACACACACACACACACACACACACACGCTTCCCTTCGCCCCGCCCGGGACTCGGCAAGCGCCGCCTTCGGAGCGGGGTGGGCTCTGGAAACGTGGAAGGGGGGAAAGGCAGGGAAGAGCTGGGAAGGCCCCGGGAAGCCGGATGGGTTGTGGGGGGGGGGAAACCGTGGCTGGAGTGGGACGCGTGGTGGAGAGCCCTATAACCGGCCGGGGTGAAGGGGTGACTCTGTTTTTGTGTGGCTCTGTGTGTCTGGCTCTCTCTTTCTCTTTCTCTCACTCACTCACTCTGTCTCTCTCCCTTCTCCTGTCTCTCTCTCACGCTCCCTCTCCCCCCTCTGTCTCTCTCTGCCTCTCTCTTTTTCTCTCTCCCTCACTCTGTCTCTCTCCCTTCTTCTGTCTCTCTCACTCCCTCTCCCCCTCTGTCTCTCTCTCTCTCTCTCTGCCTCTCTCTCTTACTCTGTCTCTCTCCCTTCTTCTGTCTCTCTCACTCCCTCCCCCCCTCTGTCTCTCTGCCTCTCTCTCTTACTCACTCTGTCTCTCTCCCTCTCTCCCTTCTTCTGTCTCTCTCACTCCCTCTCCCCCTCTGTCTCTCTCTCTCTCTCTCTCTCTCTCTGCCTCTCTCTCTTACTCTGTCTCTCTCCCTTCTTCTGTCTCTCTCACTCCTTATCCCCCCTCTGTCTCTCCCTCCCTCTCTCTGCCTCTCTCCCTCCCTCCCTCTCTGTCTCTCACTCACTCTCTCCCTCCTTCTCTCTTCCTCTCCCTCTCTCTTCCCCCTCCCTCTTTCTCCTTCCCTCACTCCCTCTGTCTCTCTCACTCCCTCTCTCTGCCTCTCTCTCTCACATTCACTCTCTCTCCCTCCCTCCTATCTCTCTGCCACTCTCTCTCTCACTCTCTCTCTTACTCACTTTCTCACACACACACTCCCTCTTCCCCCTCTGTCTCTCCTTCCCTCCCTCCCTCTGTCTCTCTGCTTCACTCTCACTCTTTGCCCTCTCTCTGCCTCTCTCCCTCCCTTTCCCTCCTTCTGTCTCTCCCTCCTTCTCTCTGCCTGTCTCTTTCCCTTCCTCTCTCTGTCTCTCCCTCCCTACTTCTGCCTCTAACTCTCCCTCTTCCTCTCTCATTCCCTCTGTGTGTGTGTGTGTGTGTGTGTGTGTGTCTGCTCTTCTGCTCATTGCTCCTCTGCCTCCTTTCCCTGCCTCCTCAGGATTGCGTCCGAAGCTCAATCCTTGCCCAGGATTGCGTCCGAAGCGCTGCTGGAAAGCGAAGAACTGAAGGAGAAGCGAGAGGATGCAAGTTGAAAAAGAACGGACACCTGTGGGATGTATGTGGCTAACGGGCCCCACTAGGCAGTTCCCTTTGGGGAGGGGCAAAGAGGTGGGGCAAAGTCAACATCACTAAACCAGGTTACCCAAGAGAACCGTGCTTATATCTCTCGGGTTTTGTCCTATGCTCGCACATTATCTTTCCCTCTGCCCCATCAACCTCTCCCCGCCCCCCACCATTTCACATGTTTCTTTTTTGCTTTTCACTTTTCTCATCCAAATCCACCCAGTTGTATTTTCCTCCCCCTCCCCCTGCCTCTCATCCCATTCACACCTCCTCCCTCTGGCAGCAACTATGACCAAATGACCTGGCCCCCAATAATTCCAGGATGCAAATCCCACCCTTAAATCTGCCTTTCCTGACATTCCATGTAAATTGTGAGTTGCACAATTTACCACACACACACACAGACACACACACCATCCCCCACTTGGAAACTTCTTGTCAAATCTGTCAACTTCAGCTTCTACGCTTTGCTGGCATCCTGCCGTAAAAGGAAGGGGAGGAGGGAAAGGAGAGGCAAAGGAATGTAAGAGTAGTAAAGTTGAGGACCATAAGAAAGGCTGAGCGCCAAAGAATGGAGGCCTTTGAACTATGGTGCTGGAGAAGACTCCTGCGAGTCCCTTGGACTGCAAGGCGATCAAACCGGCCAGTCCTAGAGGAGATCAACCCTGACTGCTCTTTAGAAGGCCAGATCCTGAAGTTGAAACTCAAAGACCTTGGCCACCTAAGGAGAAGGAAGGACTCACTGGAGAAGAGCCTCATGCTGGGAAAGGTTGAGGGCAAGAGAAGAAGGGGACGACAGAGAAGGAGGTGGCTGGATGGAGTCACTGAAGCGGTAGGCATGAGCTTAAATGGACTCCAGCAGATGGTAGAGGACAGGAAGGCCTGGAGGAACGTTGTCCATGGGGTTGCGATGGGTCAGACACGACTTCGCAACTAACAACAACAAAAGTTGAGGAAGGGGAAATGTGAAGACAAATGGTGGGAGGGGGAGACAGCCTTGCCAAGACACTGATGGGCTGGGCAAAGGAAGGAAGGCCATGGAAAGGGGCAAAATGTAACTTTTGTGCAGTGGTGGGATTCAAATATAGGAACAACCGGTTCTCTGCATGGATGCCATTTCTGGAAGTCCATTCTGGGCCTGGGCAACAAACAAAAAAAAAATTAGCTGCCGGTTCTGCTGAAATGGTACGAACTGGCTGAATCCCACCACCGCCTTTGCGCGGAAATATTCCGATCTAGCCTTGCTTTCCCTGCAATCGCTAATCCTTTGTTGCTGGATTTGCTCAAATGCCCCTAGGACTGTCGGTCTTCTCTGATCCTCTTCAATAACTGTTACGCACAACTAGTGCAGTCCTCAGAGCAATCTCTAGCAACAGGCCCCAGTAAATTTTTATATCAGCGTTATTTTCCACTGACCTGGAAGTAATTTGATAGCGTCAAAAATGTTCGCCCCGCTTCGTCTGAAATTTGAGCCTTCGCACGAACGGAAAAGTAATGACACCTCGAATGACTTTTTCCGCTGCCCCGAGCTGTATAACCATCATCTAAATGACACAATTTGGTGCCGCTTCATTACCTGCTAGCTTCATCCAACGTCTAGTTGTTTCACCAGGATGGGTTCCTCAGGATATTTTCTCCAACGAGGGCTTTTTATTCACTGACGTTGCTCCTAAACGGGCTTTTTCGAAAAGTATCTGGACGTTTCTTTGTTTTCCCCTGAAGACGTTTCGCTTCTCATCCAAGAAGCTTCTTCAGTTCTGACTGAACGGTGGAAGATGGAAGGATTTACATTCCTGGCAGTCATCTGGTCGTTAGCAATCTCTCTGAGAGTCGTTAAGGCCCCTTGGAAGTTTATCTGTGCCCTCAGGGTCACCTGAATAGTGCAAATGGATGTGGAAACCTCTTTTTACAACACAGTCCTTTCAGCAGTTCATTTAACGTTACTAGGACAATGAAAAAAGTGACACAGCCATTTTTCATACCTTGTTTTCCCAAAAATAAGACCGGGTCTTATTTTTTTTTTAAAAAAAATTGTTTTTGCCTCCAAAAGAGGCAACAGGTCTTATTTTGGGAGAGTGTCTTTTCCGCTTACCTCCGGCACTGACACCACCACCCAGATTGTCCGGTTCTTCTGCGGTGGAAGGAGCAGCTTCATTCTGCAAGCTCAGGATGATGCTCAGGCCTGCATTTCGCAGTCAAAGGCCCATCTGGAAGGCCACTGCAGTTGATTACCAAGCAATGGATTCAATCTATCGCTCGGTTCTCGGCTACAGTGGCCTTCCAGAAAGGCCTGTGACTGAGAAATTCAGGCCTGGCTGCAGAAGACACCACAGAAGAAGTGGGCTAGTGAGGAGAGGCCTAGCTGCAATGGGTGTGGGGTGCGTGGGGCAGCTCCACCACCCCCCTACCCCCGCCCCAGATTGTTTTTTAGGTGTGTGCCTCACCCCAAAACTCGGGTTTATTTTTGGAGTAGTGCTTATATTAGGCCCACCCCCAAAAATCGAGCTAGGGCTTATTTTCAGGGTAGGTCTTACTTTGGGAAAACACGGTACTTACCGTATATACTTGAGTATAAGCCGAATTTTTCAGCCCACTTTTTGGGCTGAAAAATTCCACTTCGGCTTATACTCCAGTCAACAAAAAAAACTTACCGAGGACTTGTGCGCGGCCGAGGCTTTGGTGCTTCCGGGATCGCCCGCACCTCTCCCAAGCCACCGCCGTCCGAGACCTGCCGAAGTTTGGGGAGGTTTGGGGAGGTGCGCGCGCACCTCCCCAAACTCCGCGCCTTGCCTGCCTGCTTCTTTCCGCAGCGGAAAGAAGCAGGCAGGCAGGGCGCGGAGGAACGGAGACTTGCCGACGTTTGGGGAGGTTTGGGCGCCTCCCCAAACCTCGGCAGGTCTCCGTTCCTCCGCGCAGACCTGCCGACGTTTGGGGAGGTTTGGGCGCCTCCCCAAACCTCCCCAAACGTCGGCAGGTCTCCGTTCCTCCTGCCGACCTTTGGGGAGGTTTGGGCGCCTCCCCAAACCTCCCCAAACCTCGGCAGGTCTCCGTTCCTCCTGCCGACCTTTGGGGAGGTTTGGGCGCCTCCCCAAACCTCGGCAGGTCTCCGTTCCTCCTGCCGACCTTTGGGGAGGTTTGGGCGCCTCCCCAAACCTCGGCAGGTCTCCGTTCCTCCTGCCGACCTTTGGGGAGGTTTGGGCGCCTCCCCAAACCTCGGCAGGTCTCCGTTCCTCCTGCCGACCTTTGGGGAGGTTTGGGCGCCTCCCCAAACCTCCCCAGGTCTCCGTTCCTCCTGCCGACCTTTGGGGAGGTTTGGGCGCCTCCCCAAACCTCGGCAGGTCTCCGTTCCTCCTGCCGACCTTTGGGGAGGTTTGGGCGCCTCCCCAAACCTCGGCAGGTCTCCGTTCCTGTTTGGGGAGGTTTGGGCGCCTCCCCAAACCTCCCCAAACCTCGGCAGGTCTCCGTTCCTCCGCGCAGACCTGCCGACCTTTGGGGAGGTTTGGGCGCCTCCCCAAACGTCCCCAAACCTCGGCAGGTCTCCGTTCCTGTTTGGGGAGGTTTGGGCGCCTCCCCAAACCTCCCCAAACCTCGGCAGGTCTCCGTTCCTCCGCGCAGACCTGCCGACCTTTGGGGAGGTTTGGGCGCCTCCCCAAACCTCGGCAGGTCTCCGTTCCTGTTTGGGGAGGTTTGGGCGCCTCCCCAAACCTCGGCAGGTCTCCGTTCCTCCGCGCAGACCTGCCGACCTTTGGGGAGGTTTGGGCGCCTCCCCAAACGTCCCCAAACCTCGGCAGGTCTCCGTTCCTGTTTGGGGAGGTTTGGGCGCCTCCCCAAACCTCCCCAAACCTCGGCAGGTCTCCGTTCCTCCGCGCAGACCTGCCGACCTTTGGGGAGGTTTGGGCGCCTCCCCAAACGTCCCCAAACCTCGGCAGGTCTCCGTTCCTGTTTGGGGAGGTTTGGGCGCCTCCCCAAACCTCCCCAAACCTCGGCAGGTCTCCGTTCCTCCGCGCAGACCTGCCGACCTTTGGGGAGGTTTGGGCGCCTCCCCAAACGTCCCCAAACCTCGGCAGGTCTCCGTTCCTGTTTGGGGAGGTTTGGGCGCCTCCCCAAACGTCCCCAAACCTCGGCAGGTCTCCGTTCCTCCGCGCAGACCTGCCGACCTTTGGGGAGGTTTGGGCGCCTCCCCAAACCTCCCCAAACCTCGGCAGGTCTCCGTTCCTGTTTGGGGAGGTTTGGGCGCCTCCCCAAACCTCCCCAAACCTCGGCAGGTCTCCGTTCCTCCGCGCAGACCTGCCGACCTTTGGGGAGGTTTGGGCGCCTCCCCAAACCTCCCCAAACGTCGGCAGGTCTGCGCGGAGGAACGGAGACCTGCCGAGGTTTGGGGACGTTTGGGGAGGCGCCCAAACCTCCCCAAACAGGAACGGAGACCTGCCGAGGTTTGGGGACGTTTGGGGAGGCGCCCAAACCTCCCCAAAGGTCGGCAGGTCTGCGCGGAGGAACGGAGACCTGCCGAGGTTTGGGGAGGTTTGGGGAGGCGCCCAAACCTCCCCAAACAGGAACGGAGACCTGCCGAGGTTTGGGGAGGTTTGGGGAGGCGCCCAAACCTCCCCAAAGGTCGGCAGGTCTGCGCGGAGGAACGGAGACCTGCCGAGGTTTGGGGAGGTTTGGGGAGGCGCCCAAACCTCCCCAAACAGGAACGGAGACCTGCCGAGGTTTGGGGACGTTTGGGGAGGCGCCCAAACCTCCCCAAAG
Organism: Vipera berus; assembly: GCF_964194415.1. Taxonomy (NCBI): domain Eukaryota; kingdom Metazoa; phylum Chordata; class Lepidosauria; order Squamata; family Viperidae; genus Vipera; species Vipera berus. The sequence continues at coordinate 6,614,814 of NC_138208.1, read as the reverse complement.
GTCGGCAGGTCTGCGCGGAGGAACGGAGACCTGCCGAGGTTTGGGGAGGTTTGGGGAGGCGCCCAAACCTCCCCAAACAGGAACGGAGACCTGCCGAGGTTTGGGGACGTTTGGGGAGGCGCCCAAACCTCCCCAAAGGTCGGCAGGTCTGCGCGGAGGAACGGAGACCTGCCGAGGTTTGGGGAGGTTTGGGGAGGCGCCCAAACCTCCCCAAACAGGAACGGAGACCTGCCGAGGTTTGGGGACGTTTGGGGAGGCGCCCAAACCTCCCCAAAGGTCGGCAGGTCTGCGCGGAGGAACGGAGACCTGCCGAGGTTTGGGGAGGTTTGGGGAGGCGCCCAAACCTCCCCAAACAGGAACGGAGACCTGCCGAGGTTTGGGGACGTTTGGGGAGGCGCCCAAACCTCCCCAAAGGTCGGCAGGTCTGCGCGGAGGAACGGAGACCTGCCGAGGTTTGGGGAGGTTTGGGGAGGCGCCCAAACCTCCCCAAACAGGAACGGAGACCTGCCGAGGTTTGGGGACGTTTGGGGAGGCGCCCAAACCTCCCCAAAGGTCGGCAGGTCTGCGCGGAGGAACGGAGACCTGCCGAGGTTTGGGGAGGTTTGGGGAGGCGCCCAAACCTCCCCAAACAGGAACGGAGACCTGCCGAGGTTTGGGGACGTTTGGGGAGGCGCCCAAACCTCCCCAAAGGTCGGCAGGTCTGCGCGGAGGAACGGAGACCTGCCGAGGTTTGGGGAGGTTTGGGGAGGCGCCCAAACCTCCCCAAACAGGAACGGAGACCTGCCGAGGTTTGGGGAGGCGCCCAAACCTCCCCAAACGTCGGCAGGTCTGCGCGGAGGAACGGAGACCTGCCGAGGTTTGGGGAGGTTTGGGGAGGCGCCCAAACCTCCCCAAACAGGAACGGAGACCTGCCGAGGTTTGGGGACGTTTGGGGAGGCGCCCAAACCTCCCCAAAGGTCGGCAGGTCTGCGCGGAGGAACGGAGACCTGCCGAGGTTTGGGGAGGCGCCCAAACCTCCCCAAAGGTCGGCAGGAGGAACGGAGACTTGCCGAGGTTTGGGGAGGTTTGGGGAGGCGCCCAAACCTCCCCAAAGGTCGGCAGGAGGAACGGAGACCTGCCGACGTTTGGGGAGGTTTGGGGAGGCGCCCAAACCTCCCCAAAGGTCGGCAGGAGGAACGGAGACCTGCCGACGTTTGGGGAGGTTTGGGGAGGCGCCCAAACCTCCCCAAAGGTCGGCAGGAGGAACGGAGACCTGCCGACGAGCCGCGGCCACACAGGGTATTCCTGTGTATGCAGGCTTGCAGAACGGCGGATCGGCTTATACTCGAGTCAATAACTTTTTCCAGTTTTGGGGGGTGAAATTGGGGGTCTCGGCTTATACTCGAGTCGGCTTATACTCAAGTATATACGGTATGTCTCTTTCAGCATCCCCACGGTCCCGTAATCAGAATTCAGATGCTTGACGACTGGCTCCTATTTACAACGGTTGCAGTGTCCCGGAGTCACATGATTCCCCCTTTTGCGACCTTCTGACAAGCAAAGTCAATGGGGGAAGCCAGATTCAACTTAAAACAACCGTGCGACTAACTTCACAACTGCAGTGATTCCCTTAACAGTTGCAGCAAGATAGGTGGTGAAATGGGGCAAAACTCATCTGGCAAACATTTCATTTGGCCATAAAAATTTGAAGCTAAACTGTGGCGGTAAATGGAGGCCTTCATCCAAATGAGAGCTTCTGATAGGAGCAAAATTTCAACTTTTAAGAATTCTGCCTTCCTCTTGGCTCTTTTAGACTGTCCAGCCCTTAACCTAAACAGCCTGGACCAAAACGCCATCTTTAAAATATGTGGCTTGCTCCCAATGTCCCTTCAGACAGCTGCGTTAACGTTTCACAAAAAAACCCAAATTCGTTTTGTGCCACCTCAGTGGCCAATCGATTTTATCGGCGTCACCTTTTGCAGATTGAAAGCCGTTTAGTCAGATGCGTGAAGCTGGCATTGTGTCGGCATTGTGTTGTGTCTTATAAAGTCCCACAGACATGAGAAGAGAAGGCCTTCTCGGGTTCAATACGTGCTTCAAAACCCTCTGTGGCCTCTTTCGTTTTTTGTAGGTGGCCATGCGCAAACTTCACACCGTCGAAAGGAGCAAGTCACAACAGGCTCACCTGTTGATTAGCAGACATGTGACATCCTTTTTTGTGTGTGTGTGGGGGGGCAATTGTATGATGATGAAGCCTAGCAGAAAAGCATCTCATCCCATTGCCTTGGCAACGCTAGTCCATTCACTGTGCCAGCAAGATGGTTGGCTGACCTTCATCCATCAATTGAGCACGTTGCTTTTGATACGTCGGTGAAAAATGGGATGTAGGCAGCTCATCTAGCTTTTGCTGGGTTCAGCCCAGATTCGTGTCCGTGGATATCCCCTGTTTGTTCTTTTGATTTCACTCACTATCTTGGTGAGTGTGTGTGTGTGTGTGTGTGTGTGTGTGTGTGTGTGTGAAAGAGAGAGACAGAAGGAATCACAATGAGGATATCATTTGTTAACAGAGGGCTTTGGACTTTTAATCTTCTCTTTCTTCTACTCCTGTTAATAATTCTTACTTTTATACTTTGATATGAGAAAGTTAATCAGAATAGATCTGGAAGGGACCTTGGAGGTCTTCTAGTCCAGCCCCCTGCTCAAGCAGAAGACTCTATACAATTTGAGACAAGTGCCTGTCCAGTCTCTTCTTAAAAAGCTCCACTCATGAAGTACCTACAGCTTCTGAAGGCAAGCTGTTCCATCTGGTTAATTATTCTCACTCTCAGAAAATTTCCCCTTAATTCCAGGTTGCTTCTCTCCTTGATTAATTTCCATCCCACGTTTCTTGTCCTGCCCTCAGGAAAATAAGTTGACCCCTTCTTCTTTGTGGCAGCCCCTCAAATATTGGAAGACTGCTATCATGTCACCCCTAGTCCTTTAATATAGACTAGCCAAGCCCAGTTCCTGCAACCGTTCTTCGTATGTTTTAGCCTCCAGGCCTTTCTTTAATCATCTTAGTTGCTCTTCTTTGCACTTTTCCAAAGTTTCAACACCTGTTTTGTAATGTGGTGACCAAAACTGGATGCAATATTCAAGGAGTGGCCTTACTAAAGTTTTATAAAATGGTACTAGTGACTAATGAGCGACGTGGTGGCTCAGTGGGTTAGGACACTGAGCTTGTCGATCAGAAGGTCGGCAGTTTGACGGGTCGAATCCCGA
>NC_138208.1:6524074-6606574 GCF_964194415.1 Vipera berus | reverse complement strand
CATCCATGCATCCATGCATCCATGTATCCATGCATCCATGTATCCATCCATCCATCCATCCATCCATCCTCAACATATTATTGTTGTATTTCTTATTAATCCTTATTGAAAATTGTCAAGGTAATGATTTAAAAGCTAACCAGCTTTTATGTAAGATGTATGATGTAAGATGTAATGTTGGGAATGACTCAGCAGGGTCTGTGTCTCTTTAAGAGCCAGCTGGGTCTTTGTCCCTTTAAGAGCCTTGTATAAAAGGGAAGGGTCTGCAGATATGTGCTCTCTCTTCCGTTTTCCTGCTGTAACTCTGGTGTGTTGGATCCTGCTGTATTAGCACGTGTATGTATATTGTTCCTGGTATATGATATTGTAGATCGTGTAAGATAAACCACCATTTACTATAGACCCCTGTTTACTGTGTTTACTCCTGGCTTATCTCACGCAACAAGACTGTGCACGCTCTGACAAAAATGATTTATTTCAAGCAATTGTTGGGAGCTTCAGTCTAAAAGAACTTAAAGGAAGGGCAGAGTACAGGTAGTCCTCGAATTATAATGGTTTGTTTAAGGACTGTTCAAAGTTACTGAAAAAAGTGACTTATGACCGTTCTTCATGCTTATGACCGCCGCAGCACCTCCTCGTCACATGATCAAAATTCAGATGCTTGACAGCTAACTCATATTTATGACGGCTGCAGTGTCTTGGGGCCACGTGATTTCCCGCTTTTTGCGACCTTCTGACAAGCAGTCACTGGGGAAGTCAAATTCGCTTAACAAACCACGTTACTTCACACATTTCTCACTTAGCGACATAAATTTAGGGCTCAATTGTGGTTGTAAATCAAGGACTAACTGCACAGTCATCGATCAAAACAGTAAGATGGGATGCTATGAAACATACTTTAATGTGAGAAAGATTAACCCAAGGGATAACTTTTGAAGACAAGCCCTTCCATTGATTAATTGTCCTCAGTGTCAGGAAATTTCTCCTTAGTTCCAGGTTGCTTCTCTCCTTGATTACTTTCCATCCGTTGTTGTTTTTTGTCCTGCCTTCAGGCGCTTTGGAGAATAGGTTGACTCCCTCTTCTGAATTCAGGTTTCAGAAGTTGCAGGTGCTCCATCACTGGAGGTTTTTAAGAAGAGATCAGACAACCATTTGTCTGAAATGGAATAGGGTGTCTCCTGCCCGAGCAGGGGGTTGGACTAGAAGACCTCCAAGGTCCCTTCCAACTCTGGTATCTGTCATTCTAAAACAACATGCAACGAAGGAGGTGGCATTCTCAGCCAAAAATAAATAAATAAAGTTAATCTATACAACTTCCAAACACAAAGCACAAGGAGACAGTCAACATGTATAAATAATAATAATAATAATAATAATAATAATAATAATAATAATAATAATAATAATAATAATAATAATAATAATAATAATAATAATAATAAGTTGGAAGGGACCTTGGAGGTCATCTAGTCCAACCCCCTGCTCAGGCAGGAAACCCTATACCATTTCAGAAAAATGGCTGTCCAGTCTCCTCTTAAAAACTTCCAGTGTTGGAGCATTCACCGCTTCTGGAGGCAGGTTGTTCCACTGGTTAATTGTTCTAACTGTCAGGAAGTTTCTCCTTAATCTTTCTCCTAAATCTTAAGATCAGGATGATATCTGGGCAGTGGTGGGATTCAGCCAGTTTGCACAGGTTCGGTAGAACCGGTAGCTAAATTTTGTTGAGTTTGGCGAACTGGCTGAACCCATGCTGCTTTTGGAAGTCTGTTCTAGGCCTCGGAAGCCTGGAGGAAGTCTCCCAGGCCTAGAATGGCCTGCTGGAAGTTCATGGATGTCCCTTCCAGAAGTCCGTTCTAGACCTGGTGGGGGCCTCCCAGGCCTAGAATGGCCTGCCGGAAGTGCGTTGATGTCACTTCCGGAAGTCCGTTCTAGGCCTCAGAGGCCCAGGCCCACATCCACACAGAGAACTGGATGTTAAGGTATTTGAATCCCACCACTGTATCTGGGTCAATCAAATGCAGGACCGTGACCATCCTGAGCCTGAAGGAGGGGTCAAATGCATCATGAGTTTGGAGGGTCTTCACACCCTCAAGACATCCTTGTCTAGCCCACCTTGGATTCTGTTGACTCTTAACTACCACCAATTTGCTTAGACTGTTAGTAGTTCAGATTCCCATTTAGAGACAGCATAGAATAAACTGTTACTCATTTGAATAAACCTGATTCCTGATTACTCGCAACCGACAAATCAAGGTTTATCCAAAGATGGCATCAGGCAGGTAGAGCAGGAGCTGAATCCATACGTTCAGAAGTGGTGTGAATGTATTCCCCAGAAAAATATCAATTCTCTTCATCTGCGCTCCGTTTTCCTAGGAATAGTGTAAGAGACATAAAGTAGAGTGGCAGGGTGGCTTAGTGGGGAAGATGCTCGCCTTCCACTCGGAACGTTGACAGTTCAATCCTGGGTAGCGGCAGATATTTCTCTCCTAGTAGAGAAAGTATCTGCTGTGAACTCAGCATAGGCATCAGGAAAGGCATCCAGCTGGTAAATGCTCAGCTCCATTCAGTCGCCCGGACTCCACCCCAAATAATGGGATTACAGGATCGTAAAAAGAAATATATAAATATAGCCTGAGAGACATAAACCACCCAACCTGGGATAGGTCCCTTTCATTTCATAATCTACTTCTCCACAGTGTTTGTTTGGAAGCCAGTGGGCTGTCTCTCCTGTTTCCCCCCCCCCACACCGCTGATTTCAGAGTGGTTTGAGTTGCAAGTAAATTTGTCAGTAGGGGCTCCTGTGTCTCATTTGCACACTTTGCTCACTGAAAGGGGTTTCCTTCATCAGAAATACATTTTACCGTACAACAGAATTGTTTGCCTTGAAGGATTACGTCTTCCTCCAATCTTCCTGACAAGTTTAACGATATGCTTGGCCTTTGAAAAGATGCAGGCCAACAGCGTCCCCCCAAAAAAGCTCTGCGCCATTGCTACAGAAATGGGTGACTCTGCTCCATTGCATTTATCCCTAGAAATAACTTGATTGCTATTCGGTTCTGCTCTCAAGTCTCTAAAAGGAGATTGCGAGCTCCAGGAGTCCACTCAAAGCATCCTTTCTCCCATTGTTCAGGCCTCAAATTGCCATTGAGGTTGACACGACATAACCTTAGTCAAAATCAAAACCAAACTCACCAAGTGGTCTTAGTCAGAAGAGGAAGATTGGATACTGTATTTTCATTTGCTGTTCGGTTGCTAAGTTGTGCCTGATGTGATTCAGTGTCAGCCTGTGCTCCCAGCAGCTGAGTCCTATGAATCTGAGGAGGAGGAGGAAGGTTTTGGAGAGCCTTCAGCGTCAAAGGGAGGCTCTGATGCACTGCAGGACTCTCAGCCTGGCCCCTCCAGTCATGTTTCTCATGAGGCTCAGCTGTGTGAGTACGAGGTGTTGAACTCAGAGGAGTCACAGCTGAATCTGTTCAAAGACGCTAGAAGCAGAAGGCAATCCAGCAGAGCAGAGCAGAGCAGAGAAAATCAATGAGGCAACTCAGTGAGAGGAGGAGAAGGCAGTGAGAAGCCACGCCTTGGGACAGATAATAAAAGGGGAAGGTGTGGGTGGGGCTGGTTGCTGAAGGCAACTGTTTGGAGACATTCAAAGAGAATCCTGATCTGTTCTTGTTACTTCTGTTTAACTCTTGTTTGTTGACTCTTGTTTGCTATTTTGATTCATTTCTTGAAGGAAATATTCTGTTGCTTTTTTGTTTGAACTGTAAATAAATTTGGGTTGGGTTTTTCCAGCCTATTGACTGCAAAAAGGAAAAGGGGGTTGTCCCTGACACACAAACAGGGCCGGTCGTAGGTTGGAACAGAATAGTGTCCAACTCTTTGCAGCCCCATGGATCATAGCACGCCAGGCCCCCCGGTCTCCCAGAGTTTGCCCACATTCATGTTCCTTGTGTTGATGACACCATGTAACCATCCTCTGCCGTCCCCTTCTCCTTTTGCCTTCCATCTTTTCCAACATCAGGGTCTTCTCCAAGGACTCTTCTCTTCTACTTTGGTGGCCAAAATATTTGTGCTTCAGCTGCAGTGTCCTCCCAAAGAACATTCAGGGTTTATTTCCATTAAGGTTGACTGATTGGATCTCCTTGCAGTCCATGGGTCATTGCATTTACTTTGTCTACAAGCTCATTTCTGCTGGCAAGCAACTCTAATGGGAGATGCCATGTTCTCAAGAACATCAAGGTGATCTCCAAGGCAAGTTCCACTACAATACTAATTATTTGATCTGGAGACCAAAACATATGAAGAATAGCTGCAGAACTTGGGTTTGGACAGTCTAAAGAAAAGAAGAAATAGGAGAAACACGATAGCAGTCTTCCAGTATTTGAAGGGCTGCCATAAAGAAGAGGGGGTCAAACTAATCTCCAAAGCACCAGAGGGCAGGACGAGAAATAATGGTTGGAAACTGATCAAAGAGAGAAGCAACTTGGAAATAAGGAGAAACTTCCTGGGAGTGAGGACAATCAACCAGTGGAACAGCTTGCCTCCAGAAATCGTGGGTGCTCCATCACTGAAGATTTTTAAGAAGAAACTGGACAATCACCTGTCTGAGATGGTATAGGTTCTCCTGCTTGAGCAGGGGGCTGGACTAGAAGACCTCCAAGGTCCCTTCCAGCTCCTATTCTATTCTATTCTATTCTATTCTATTCTATTCTATTCTATTCTATTCTATTCTATTCTATTCTGTTCTGTTCTGTTCTGTTCTGTTCTGTTCTGTTCTGTTCTGTTCTGTTCTGTTCTGCTCTGCTCTGCTCTGCTCTGCTATGTTCTATGCTTTGGTTATGCTTCTCCGCTTCAGCTCCCAGTGCCAACCATTTCAAACCTGTGAAATTCCCACAAAACACAGAATGATTTCTTTTTTAAAAAAAATCTTACCAAGCTGAGATTTTTCTCTAAGCTTCACAGTCTTCTGCTAGCATATTATTGAGTCCATCTGCTTCAGAGTCTGTGACGATGGAGGCTAGAAACATTTGGCAAGAAAAGAATCATGAAATTCCTTTACTGTATGAAGCTATGTCTGGTTGCCGTCATTTGGCCAAGAAGCTGTCCTTTAGTGGGTCTTGAATTTTACAGAGTTGAAGATTACAGTCCCGTCGTTATTCATCGGCAGGATGAAATTGGGTCATGTGGAGTTTCTGGAAGCCCATCCTTTACAAATGGCCATTTCAGGGACATGCAAAGCAAGCCAGGGGAACCATCAATTGGCTGGTGCTTATGAAGAGGTTTCGGTCAACTGGCAAATGCAATGTTAGCTTCATTGTGGGCAATTAAAACTGATCATTCTGCTTCTTCATCTGTCACTGGCAAGTCCTTCGTGCAAGCTCAGCCATTTGCTTGGCCTCAAATAGATAACAGTAAAAATAATAATAGTAAAGTTGGAAGGGACCTTGGAGGTCATCTAGTCCAACCCCCTGCTCAGGCAGGAAACCCTGTACCATTTAAGACAAATGGCTGTCCAGTCTCTTCTTAAAAACTTCCAGTGTTTCGAGCATTCACCGCTTCTGGAGGCAGATTGTTCCACTAGTTAATTGTCCTCACTGTCAGGAAATTTCTCCTTAGTTCTAGGTTGCTTCTGTCTTTGGTTAGTTTCCATCCATTTCTTCTTGTCCTGCCTTCAGGAGCTTTGGAAAATAGCTTGACTCCCTCTTCTTTGTGGCAACCTCTATCCATCTATCCATCCATCCATCTATCCATCCATCCATCCATCCATCCATCCATCCACCCATCCATCCCACTATCAATCCATCCATCCAACCATCCATCCAACCATCCATCAAACCATACATCCCACTATCAATCCATCCATCCAACCAACTAACCAACTATCCATCCATCCAACACTGCTATCATGTCACCCCTCATCCTTCTCTTCACTAAACTAGACATGCCCAATTCCAGCAACCTTCCTTATATGTTTTAACCCCCAGCCCCCTAATCTTCTTTGTTGCTCTTCTCTGCACTCTTTCTAGAGTCTCAACATCTTTTTTACATTGTGGTGACCAAAACTGGATGCAGTATTCCAAGTGTGTCCTTACCAAGGCATTGTAAACTTCAAAAGAATGCATCATCTACCTCTCTATGATGTCACATTTGTGTGTGTGTGTGTTGTTAAGTAGGTAGATGATTAGGGAGCCAAGATCTCAAGTTATCTTTACTCCCTTTAAGTTATCCAAGATATTTAAAGGTATATTTCCAATGTATGTTGGAAATGTAAGTGTAAAGAAGGAACCTTTTAACCATGTTTGGTGGGCTTGTGATAAAGCAAAGAAATCCTGAAATTTTAAATTAATTATTAAATGTATGTATTTGTCTTGTAAGTTAGATTGTTGATTTTATTTATTTGTTACAAAACAAATAAATAAAAAATAATCTAATTTTAATCTAATTTAAAATCAATTTGTATTTGTAAAAGGTTGGATAGATAGGAAACCTCCAAGGTCTTTTCCAACCCCATTCTCCTATGTTCGTATTATCCACATTAATTAAATAAAAATATTAATATATTCATATTATTCATTTATTCATTCATTTTTTTTAAAAAAAATATCAGTAATTTTGTTGACTTCAAGCCTCAGCTCATCTACTGGTACACTACATTTAATTAATATGTTAATTTATTTTAATTTCTATGTTAATTCAATTTAATGTTATAACATTAAATTTAACAGAGATCAACAAGGAAATGGCCTTCCAGCTTTCCTTTGGGATAGAAAGTCCATGGCATACACATTTTGTCTGAACTATTAACTATCCATCCATCCATCCATCCATCTACCCACCCAACTATCCATCCATCCATCCATCCATCCATCCATCCATCCATCCATGCATCTATGCATCCATTCACCCATCCATTTATCCATCCATCCATCCATTCATCTGTCCAACTATCCATCCATCCAATTATTCATCCATCCATCCATCCATCCCACTATCAATCCATCCATCCATCCAACCAACCAACTACCCATCCATCTATCTGTCCATCCACCTATCCACCTATCCATTCATCCATCCATCCATCTATCCATCCATCCATTCATCCATGCATCCATCCATCCATGCATCCATTCATCCAGCCAGCCATCCATCCATCCATCCCACTATCAATCCATCCATCCATCCAACCAACCAACTACCCATCCATCTATCAGTCCATCCACCTATCCATCTATCCATTCATCCATCCATCCATCTATCCATCCATCCATTCATCCATTCATCCATGCATCCATCCATCCATGCATCCATTCATCTATCCATCCATCCATCCATCCCACTATCAATCCATCCATCCAACCAACTATCCATCCATCCAACTATCCATTCATCTATCCATCTGTCTGTCTATCCATCCATTCCTCCTCTTTCTCCTCCTCCTTCTCCATGAAAATCAGCTACAAATGATCAAATCAGGATGACCAATGATTTTCAGCGGAAAATATCCTCATCAACCGATATCATATGTACAGCATGGATAATCCACCAAAAGTCCAATAAAAATGCCTCCACTTGGAAAGTGTTTTAAGTTGGATGAAAGATCCACAATTTAATATCTAAAATGTCCAGAAGCATTTTTCCTCTCCATTCCCAAAATACACATTTTATTCATTTTTTTTAGTTTAGACAAGGATTGCCAGATGTTCCTTTATGGAAGCAACATTTCTAAAGGAACATTCCTTTGTTGCGGCTGTTCTTTTCTCTTTGGGGGGACATGACATCTCTAAGAAATGGAATATTTGGGAACAAGGAGGCTGGCATTCATTTACTAAGCTTCGCACACAGATATCAAGAGAAGAGGGCGGTCAGCACATGTGAACTATTGTGCCAAGCCATTATATCAATTGATTATGGAAGCTTGCATTCTTCCACATCGGTGGAAGAATGGCAGATGAAAATGATGGACGATATGGAACTCGCTGAGCTGACTGGGAGAATCCGTGACCAGGAAGAAGATTTTTTTTAATCCCATTTATATCCCGCCCTTCTCCGAAGACTCAGGGCAGCTTACAATCTAAGAAACACAAATCAATGTGCTTAGCAATAGCCTTCATTCTATGTATATGCCTGCTTATTAGGGCTTTTGCCCCCCCCAAGCGGCATTATTACAAAGTCAGCTTATTGCCCCCAACAATCTGGGTCCTCATTTTACCTACCTCCGAAGGATGGGAGGCTGAGTCAACCTTGAGCCTGGTGGGATGCGAACCTGCAATAATTAATAATTAATAATAATTAATAATAAAGAGTCGGTGGAAGAAGATTGGAAGAAATTGGAAGAAAATCAAGGACTATTTGAAGAAATATTGTCATATCGACTAGTTTGAAATGGACTTGGAAGTATTTATAGGTTGTAGTTTTAGAGTTTGATGTTTAGTATTAAGGATAACATGAAACAATGATTGTTAAATGATAAGAAATTAAATATAGATAGATATTAAATATGATTTAAAATCATGAAGTAGAAATTGCTAATGATGATTTACGATGAAACGCAGATGGGGGGGGGACTTGAGGAAGTCACCTGAAAATGATTAGAAAGATTAGGAATAACGGAAGTTAAGTATTCTTTTTGTATTTTTGTCGATTGTATTGTTTGTGTTCTGTCTTGTTTTTTATATGTATTTTTTTTGTTTAAATATATGTTTTCATAAAAGCAATAAAAAAATAAAATAATAATAATAATAAAAAAGATAATGGAAGCTTGGTTGCTTTAACTCCTTTGAAGATGCTCTAGTGCACTTTAACAGGCTGCTAGTCACATCACCCAGAGGCAGCTACAGGACCCACATTTTTTGTCCCATGGAGGAACACAGAGTCATACCCTCACACAGTCATCTGTGTCCTTTCGTACTTGCGTGCAACATCATGATGTACCCATTAATGGGCATGGCAATGATTGTATTATTTGCTCAGCATGGACACCTTAGATGTGACTGTATATTTCAGTACTTAAAAACTTCTTTTTAAAAACCATGATTTCCACCAAAGTTGTCCAGAAGTCTGTATTCTGCCCACAGCCTGGGTTTCAATCTTGAGGGAGATCAAGGTTGACTCAGCCTTCCATCCTGGAAAGGTCAGTAAAACGAGGACCCAGTTTGTTGGAGGGCAAGATGCTGACTCTGCAAATTACATAGAGAGGGCTGTAAAGTACTGTGAAGTGGTATTTAGGTTTAGGTTATAGGTTTATTAAATTTATATGCCGCCCTTCTCCCGGAGGACTCAGGGCGGCTCACAACAATAAAAAGTTAAAAGATATAAATACAAAAATTAAAAGAGGATTAAACAATATGAGAAATAAGAACAGTTTAAACCAATAAAAACCAAATTTAAAAACTATGATCAGTCCAGGCCTGCTTGTTGGAATAACCAGGTCTTTAGGTCACGGCGAAAGGACCGAAGGTCAGGGGCCATCCGCAGCTCTGGGGGCAGTTCGTTCCAGAGGGTCGGTGCGCCCACAGAGAAGGCTCTCCCCCTGGGGGTCGTCAGCCGGCATTGCCTGGCCGACGGCACTCTGAGGAGGCTGACTCTGTGGGAGCGGACCGGGCGATGGGAGGTTGACATTGGCAGCAGGTGGTCTCGCAAGTACCCCGGGCCTAAGCCATGTAGGGCTTTAAAGGTGATTATCAGCACCTTGAATCGCACCCGGAGGGCAACTGGAAGCCAATGCAGCTCGCGCAGGAGTGGTGTAACATGGGAGTATCGAGATACTCCCATAAGCACCCGCGCGGCTGCATTTTGCAGCAGTTGAAGCCTCCGGGCGCACTTCAAATATTTAAGTCTAAGTGCTATTGCTGTCTAAGCCCTGGTGGTGCAGTGGTTTGAATGCAGTATTGCAGGCTAACTCTGCCCACTGCCAGCAGTTTGATTCTCACCGACTCAAGATTGACTCAGCCTTCCATTTTTCCAAGGTCGGTGAAATGAGGGCCCAGATTGCTGGGGGCAAGGTGCTGACTCTGTAAAACAGTTAGAGAGGGCTGCAAAGTACTATGAAGCGGTATATAAGTCTAAGTCAGGGGTCTTCAAACTTGGCCCTTTTATGACTTGTGGACTTCAACTCCCAGAATTCCACAGCCAGAGTGCCTGGTTAAGGAATTCTGGGAGTTGAAGTCCACAAGTCATAAAAGGGCCAAGTCTGAAGATTTTTGGTCTAACTGCTATTGCTAATGCTATTACACATATAGAGGCATAGCTTATACAATTTGTAGGTTTTTCAAAGTACAATTCGTTTTTCAAGTTTTTTTGGTCCTGTCCACATTAAAAGTCAGGACTAGTTACTGAAATGTGAAAAAGAAAAAAAAGAAAAAGAAAAAGAAAAAGAAAAAGAAAAAGAAAAAGAAAAAGAAAAAGAAGGAAGGAAGGAAGGAAGGAAGGAAGGAAGGAAGGAAGGAAGGAAGGAAGGAAGGAAGATGGATTACAAAAGACTCAATGGATACTTGAAATATACATTTCCAATGTGTAGGTTTTTCAAAGTACAATTCGTTTTTCAAGTTTTTTGATCCTGTCCAGTTTAAAAGTCAGTACCAGTTACTGAAATATGGTCCCATATAGGAAAGAAAGAAAGAAAGAAAGAAAGAAAGAAAGAAAGAAAGAAAGAAAGAAAGAAAGAAAGAAAGAAAGAAAGAAAGAAAGAAAGGAGGAAGGGAGGAAGGAGGGAATGGAAGGAATGGAAGATGGGAGGGAGGGAGGGAGGGAAGGGAAGGAAGGAAGGAAGGAAGGAAGGAAGGAAGGAAGGAAGGAAGGAAGAAAGATTACAAAAGACTCAGTGGATACTTGTAATACACACTTCTGAGGTATTTTGGACTTTGCCCCCTCAGTAGCACTTGTCAAGGCCGGGTCCTCTGTGTTCAGTCTAGAGGCTCTGTCAGATGTCTATCATAATGGGATTTGACCCTAATGGATGTCACCTTGTAAGGGAGATGGTGTCCTAAAAAATTAATAAATAATAACTTATTAAATAATGTGCTGAAATTCTTCTGTTAGTAACTGTACAGTCTGGCATTTTCTAATAGCATCCTTTTGGCGTGTCACCTGTTTCGTATTGATTCTTTTGAGGGCTGCATTGACAAAAATAATAAAATGATTTCCGCCTCCCCCCCCCAAATAATCCCCTTTCAAAACGAGTCTGCTGCCTTAGGACTCCCCAAGAATATGGCAAAGGCAACCGATACGTATTCTGAACTAATCTTCCTTGGCGTAAGTGTCATCCCTATATTCATTATTGCCTTCCTTTGGGGTAATTACACATGTGAGCATTTTACACGTTTCTTTTTATTCTTTCTTTCTGCTCTCAATCATTGGGGTGTCTGAGCCAGAGCTTTTTAAATAAGCCAAAAATAAAATATCTGCTTCATCAAGCGTGGGCTCTTAATCCATTAAGGATGTCATACCAAATCAAACTGATACGGCATATAAAACATAGGATTTTTATTAGAGTATCAAAGAGTGCATTTATCTTGCTGACAAGGATGGCAGCTAGCGTCAGACCCCGTAAGAGCTGTTCTGAATATCAACGAGGACAGAAAACTACTCGAGAGGCTGGAAAGATGGAACTGGATATTAAGTATAAAATTGCCTAGGACCGTCTTGTTATTTTTAGCACTAGCGTATTTTTAGCCCTCCTAGAAGGTAAGATGCCCAGGTTGATATTACGTTATTTCTATTACTTGCTTATTAAGTTGATTTTGCTACATTTTACAGGCTTGTTTGTTGGCTAACCTAGCAAAGAATAATTCATTTGCCATTCTATCAATTGCAGTAGAAGACAATTAACCATTTAGTTAATGGTATGAGGGAGGGAGGGAGGGAGGGAGGGAGGAAGGAAGGAAGGAAGGAAGGAAGGAAGGAAGGAAGGAAGGAAGGAAGGAAGGAAGGAAAGAAAAAGCTAGAGAAGGAGAACAAACAGAACAGAAGAGAATACAATACAATACAATACAATACAATACAATACAATACAATACAATACAATACAATACAATACAATAATTATAGAATAGAATGGCATGGCATGGCATGGCATGGCATAGAATAGAATAGAATAGAATAGAATAGAATAGAATAGAATAGAATAGAATAGAATAGAATAGAATAGAATAGAATAGAATAGAATAGAATAGAATAGAATAGAATAGAATAGAATAGAATAAATATGGAATGGAATGGAATGGAATGGAATGGAATGGAATTAGAATAGTATAGAAATTAAAACAGAATAGAATAGAATAGAATAGAATAGAATAGAATAGAATAGAATAGAATAGAATAGAATAGAATAGAATAGAATAGAATAGAATAGAATAGAATAGAATAGAATAGAATAAATATGGAATGGAATGGAATGGAATGGAATGGAATTAGAATAGTATAGAAATTAAAACAGAATAGAATAGAATAGAATAGAATAGAATAGAATAGAATAGAATAGAATAGAATAGAATAGAATAGAATAGAATAGAATAGAATAGAATAGAATAGAATAGAATAGAATAGAATAATTATGGAATAGAATAGAATAAATATGGAATGGAATGGAATGGAATGGAATGGAATTAGAATAGTATAGAAATTAAAACAATAGAATAGAATAGAATAGAATAGAATAGAATAGAATAGAATAGAATAGAATAGAATAGAATAGAATAGAATAGAATAGAATAGAATAGAATAATGAAGAATAGAACAGAATAGAATAGAATAGAACAGAAAATAGAATAGAATAGAATAATGAACAGAACAGAACAGAACATAATAGAATAGAATAGAATAGAATAGAATAGAATAGAATAGAATAGAATAGAATAGAATAGAATAGAATAGAATAGAATAGAATAGAATAGAATAGAATAGAATAGAATAGAATAGAATAGAATAGAATAGAACAATAGAGGAATGAAGATTAGGAATAGAATAGAAATAGAACAGAATAGAATAGAATAGAATAGAATAGAATAGAATAGAATAGAATAGAATAGAATAGAATAGAATAGAATAGAATAGAATAGAATAGAATAGAACAGAACAGAACAGAACAGAACAGAACAGAACAGAATAGAATAGAATAGAATAGAATAGAATCTTTATTGGGAATAGAATAGAATAGAATAGAATAGAATAGAATAGAATAGAATAGAATAGAATAGAATAGAATAGAATAGAATAGAACAAGCAGCAGATATTAAAGAAAAGGGAGATTCTTCTGAAGAACACATGAAATATAAATCATTAGTGGAAAAAAATTCTCGAAGGTTTGAAAGTTGAAAACTCATTTCTGACCCCTAGTGTCCTGCCAGTCTTGTACGCACAGCTCCAGGATCATCCTGAAAGAAGGCATTTCTTTCCCTCTTAACCCACCATCCACCTAATCTTACGATTTTGTTTTTTTTTAAAAAAAATGAAAACTTTTAACAATCTTTACCAGGTTTTGCCTCTCCAGTCCAGCTTTCTCTCTTAAATCCAAAAGCTTTCAGGGCTTCTGTTGTTATGTGATATTTTGAATCTTCTTCCTGCTCAGTTCATGTGCGGGCTGTTACAAAAGCTACTCTGTCATTTCAAACACACACACACACACACATCTTTCAAAACTTGTGTAGTTATCCTGACAGCAATAGGAGAAGAAGGGAAGAAGCTGGCCTTTCTTCTTCCCATCGACGATGGCTTCAATAGCACTTTGGGGATTCTCATGTGTGTTTATATATCTATTGATCGGATAACAGAATAAGGGAATAACCGAACTGGATGGGACCTTGGAGGTCATCAAGTCCAACCCCCTGCTCAGGCAGGAAACCCTATACCGTTTCGGACAAACGGTTGTCCAGTCTCTTTTGAAAAGACTCCAGTGATGGAGCATCCACAACCTCTGGGAACTGAAGTCCACAAGTCGTAAAAGGGCCAAGTCTGAAGACCCCTGCTGTAGGATCTCCTGCTCAAGCAGGGGGGGTGGACTAGATGATCTCCAGTGTCCCTTCCAACTCTGTTATTTTGTTATTCCTTTATCCCTTTAGATTTTTCTACTGGGCCAAGTCAACTTTCCACGTGACTTGAAGGACATTGATTGTGAACCTCTGCAGGTGTGGACAATATACCAAAGCATTGGGTCTTCCACTCCTCTCTCTCTCTCTCTCTCTCTCTCTCTCTCTCTCTCTCTCTCTCTCTCTCTCTCTCTCTCTCTCTCTCTCTCTCTCTCTCTCTCTCTCCCTCCCTCCCTCCCTCTCTCTCTCTCTCTCTCTCTCTCTCTCTCCCTCCCTCCCTCCCTCCCTCCCTCCCTCCCTCCCTCTCTCTCTCTCTCTCTCTCTCTCTCTCTCTCTCTCTCTCTCTCTCTGCATAATGATGCTGCAGCAGCATATGAAAAGGAAGAGAACAAGCAGAATGAAAGTGGAGAATATATTGATTTTTTTTCAGGCTTTGTGTGTGTGTGTGTGTGTGTGTGTGTGTGTGTGGCACAGACCTTTTTTTAATGCCTAATGTTCCTTTCCAAAGTGAGTCATAAGCTCTCTTGATTCAGATGACTAAAAACTTCAAAACCCTATAAAGGTTTTCAGTGAAATCAGCAGAGCTTAGCAGCAGACAAATGGGATGTAGCGTTACAGCCTTATTAACCGAGTACTTATGAAGTCCTCTTTTTCTCATGACCTGAAAAATGATTTTTTTTCCAAAGCCCCTGAAGGCAGGACAAGAAGCTACGGATGGAAACTAATCAAGGAGAGGAGAGAAGCAAACTAGAACCAAGGAGAAATATCCTGACAGTGAGGACATACAATCCATGGAATGGCTTGTCTCCAGAAGTTGTGGATGCTCCATCGCTGGAGGTTTTCAAGAAGAAAAGGGACAACCACTTTGTCTGGAACATTGTAGGGTTTCCTGCTTGAGCAGGGGGTTGGACTAGAAGATCTCCAAAGTCCCTTCCAACTCTGTTATTTTGTTATTCCTTTAGATTTTTCTACTGGGCCAGTCAACGTTCCACATGACTTGAAGGACATTGACTCATGAACCTCTGCAGGTGTGGACAATATACGAAAGCATTGGGTCTTCCACTTACCGCTTTCTGCCAAAGCAACATTGTAGAAGTACTTTAGTTGGCATTTAAAGTTCCCACTTAAAGTTCAGCAACAGACTGGGTTTTCCAAACACATATTGCAACACATATAGAGATGGCAGATAAGACCCTCGGATTTTATGCACATCTGCGTCTTTTACATCACAATAAACCTGTGATAGAATGTTGCTGTGATTCTTGTTATATCAGTCATCCAAAGGGAAGAGAGAAAGAGAGAGAAAGGGAGAGAGGGACAGAAGGAAGGAGAGAGAGGGAGAGTGGGAGGGAAGGAGAGAGAGAAGGGGAGAGAGACAGATAGAGGGAGAAAGAAGGAGGGGCAGAGAGAGAGGGAGGGAGAGAGGGGAGGAGAGGGAAAAGGACATGGAGAGAGTGGGGAGAGGGAGAGAAAGAGAGAGAGGGAGGGGAGAGAGGGATAGAGGGAAAGAGAGGGGGAGGGGGAGGGAAGGAGAGAGAGAAGGGGAGAGAGACAGAGAAGGAGAAAGAAGGAGGGGCAAAGAGAGAGGGAGGGGCAGAGAGAGAGGGAGGGAGAGAGAGAAAGAGAGAGGGGGAGAGGGAAAGGATGTGGAGAGAGTGGGGAGAGGGAGAGAAAGAGAGAGAGGGAGCGGAGAGAGGGATAGAGGGAAAGAGAGGGGGAGGGGGAGGGAAGGAGAGAGAGAAGGGGAGAGAGACAGAGAGAGGGAGAAAGAAGGAGGGGCAAAGAGAGAGGGAGGGGCAGAGAGAGAGGGAGGGAGAGAGGGGAGGAGAGGGAAAAGGACATGGAGAGAGTGGGGAGAGGGAGAGAAAGAGAGAGAGGGAGGGGAGAGAGGGATAGAGGGAAAGAGAGGGGGAGGGGGAGGGGAGGGAAGGAGAGAGAGAAGGGGAGAGAGACAGAGAAGGAGAAGGAAGGAGGGGCAAAGAGAGAGGGAGGGGCAGAGAGAGAGGGAGGGAGAGAGAGAAAGAGAGAGGGGGAGAGGGAAAGGATGTGGAGAGAGTGGGGAGAGGGAGAGAAAGAGAGAGAGGGAGCGGAGAGAGGGATAGAGGGAAAGAGAGGGGGAGGGGGAGGGAAGGAGAGAGAGAAGGGGAGAGAGACAGAGAGAGGGAGAAAGAAGGAGGGGCAAAGAGAGAGGGAGGGGCAGAAAGAGAGGAAGGGAGAAAGAGAAAGAGGGGGAGAGAGAGAAAGAGAGGCAGAGGAGGGAGGGGGAGAGAGGGAGAGAAAGACAGAGAAAGAAGTCAGAGAGAGAGAGGGAAGGAGAAGCAGGAGAGAAGGAGAGAGGCGGGGGAGAGAAAGGGGAAAGTGCCATACTGATAATTTTTCATTTGCTGCCCCCAGTTTGACCTGGTGTAATGACAATGCAAGCATGGTGCAGATATACGCATCAAGAAGGAGAAGGGGAATAATTAAAAGTAAATGAGGAAGATAATAAAGAGTATTCAAAGCGAGGAAATGAAAGGGAAGCAAATGTGTCAGTAAGAAAAAAAAAAGGAAAGTCTGATGGATGGCAAAGAATGGAGAAATACCGAACGAAGATTGATGGATTTTTAATGGTGATAAATAGATTGAGAGACCAATTGTTAGCACTGGCGGATTTATACAGTCCACATAAAACTCACTAGAATTAAGTACGTTAGCTTTCGCATATCGAGTCAATAGTTTGAGAAAATCCCTGGCTCGTTTTACTATACCTGCCCAACCAAGTTATATGAAACCAACCAATTTGGTAACATCCCAGAATTTTATCCATCCGTCCCAGAGCCAGGGGTAGGCAACCTTGGCTCTTTCATGAGACTTGTGGACTTCAACTCCCAGAATTCCTGAGTCAGCAAGGCTAGTTCAAAAATTCTGGATATTGAAGTCCACAAGTCTCATAAAAGAGCCAAGGTTGCCTACCCCTGTCCCAGACCATCTGCATTCCCTCTATTTCCCCCCCATCTTTCCCCACCACCCACCACCAGAAAATTAGCTTTCTGTCACTTTGAACTGGTGAAATGCAACAAAAGGGTTTTGTTTTTTTAAAAAAAAATATGTTTCAGCAAGTCTTCAAGTGGTACTTCAAGCAATCTGTCTGAGGAGAATTGTGAAGTGGAGAACTTGGGCTCCTTGTGAATAGGTGAAGCAGCTGCATTGATCTGGTTCGGTCACCGGGACCGTGGGTTTTGTCTTTTGAGTTTTTGGACATGTTCTGGAGCCCCATCTTCAGAAAACTTTTCTGTAGCACAAGTCCCAAAACCTGGAAGACAAAAACCTCGGATTGACCCAGATTGGATCCTGCAACTGTGAGAGTGGTCTCACGAGGTCGATGGATCGTTAAGGTGCTTCCAAGTGAAAGGCATAACGCAGAGGTGCAATCATATGAAGCTTTATTTAACGATAAAGTAAATAGAAAGAGTTTCCTGGCATGGAGGCCTCCATGCCTGGACTGTAAGCTAGCAGAAGAGAGAACAGAGAGCAAGCAAGCATAGCAAGGCCAGACTAGACTAGACAAAGAGCAGCCCCTTGAGCAGAGGTATTTATGGGGGGTCTCAGCCCCTCCCTAACCATAAAACTGTCTCGCCAATGGGGCTGCAGGGGCCGGGGACCCCTGACCCACCCAGTGGGAGCAAAGAAGCCTCTTTGCTCCCATCTGATGAACTTTTTGGGGAACTGCCATAGCTGGCACAAAACATCTAACAGCAACATTATCCCGGGACATGTATATTCGCCTTTTTTTATTATTTTCCCCCATATGCCTTTCTATCTTGCCTGCCCCAGCGTTAAAGACAGGAAAACATAATTTCATATAGTGCTTCAACATTTCTGCAAATAATTGCTATTTAGCTTTAAATCTTAACTCTTCCAAGACCAACACCATCATGGGTGGGTATGGAGGAAAGGGTTAAAAGCAGGAATTAAAAGTGAAAATGTTACAAGATGTTAGAGAAAGGGGAGGACTGGGACTGCCAGATTGGAAGTTATATTACCAAGCAACTATTCTAATGTGGCTTAAAGAATGGATAACACTCAGAGATAAAAGACTATTATATCTTGAGGGGCATGACCTGCAGATGGCTGGCATGCCTTCTTATGGTATGGGAAGAATAAAGCATATAGATATTTTCAGAACCACACCATAAGAAACGCACTTCTCTTATAAAGGGAAAAAATAAAGGGGGGAAAAACCTATATTAAGATACCTGAATGGCTTTCAACAGTGGAAGCTTTTGCTTACCCAAACTTCATTAATTATGATAAACTTGTAACATATAAGGACTTATTGGATAACGAAGGAAGATTGAAATCTAGACAAGACCTATATCAACAAGGTATTGATTTAGCATGGTGGCCATATTTATAAATTCAAACACAATATGAAAAAGACTTGAAAACACTATTAGAAAGTTTACATCCTTAGATCTGTAGGAGAAGGACAGGCAAGGCCCGGAGGCAAAGTTGAAAGAGGAAGCAACCTAGATTTGTTGTTGTTGTTAGTTGCAAAGTCGTGTCCGACCCACTGCGACCCCATGGACAACATTCCTCCAGGCCTTCCTGTCCTCTACCATCTTCTGGAGACCATTTAAGCTCAGGCCTACTGCTTCAGTGACTCCATCCAGCCACCTCAATCTCTGTCGTCCCCTTCTTCTCTTGCCCTCAATCTTTCCCAGCATTAGGCTCTTCTCCAGTGAGTCCTTCCTTCTCATTAGGTGGCCAAAGTATTTGAGTTTTAGCTTCAGGATCTGGCCTTCTAAAGAGCAGTCAGGGTTGATCTCCTCTAGGACTGACCGGTTTGATTGCCTCGCAGGAGTCTTCTCCAGCACCATAGTTCAAAGGCCTCCATTCTTTGGCACTCGGCCTTTCTTATGGTTCAGCTTTCACAGCCATACATTGCAGTATGTAAACCACAGTAAACAGTGGTTTGTATTAAAAAGTGGTTTATCTTACACTTACAGTATCACACACCAGGAACAAATCCAACTTCATTTGAATTCTATCAACTCTTCTATCAACTCTTAGGGCTGACCATTAGTTGACTAGATTCTTGTGTATAGGCTTGATTAACTGGAACTTGGGGAAGATGACTAAAAAAACAAATAGACTTTAAACCAGAATTGTTTTTGGTTAGGAATAATAGGAGCCAATTACGAGAAAGATTGCAGATCTCTAATACTACATGTATTAATGGCAGCAAGAATTGTATTTGCCCAACATTGGAAAAATGAAAACTTACCAACTGAAGAAGTACTAATTAAGAAAATTCTAGAGTGTGCAGAAATTGATGGATTGACTTTAAAGATGAAAGAGAAAGAAGACTCAATGGACTTTAGAACATGGGATAATTTCTATCAATGGCCAGAAAAAGGAGTCAGAGAGAAAGGAACATGATATGTAATTTTGAATATATATTAGTAAGAAGAAGGCTATTGAGTGATCAATTAACATATTGTTGATGATAATTAACCATGTCTATTACAGCTAAATACATGTACCCAGACATTATGCTGTTTGCTAAATATTGAAAATGTTATTTGGAAAAACTCCAACCCCAACCCCAATCCTAACCCCAACCCTAGCCCAAATCCCAATCCTAATCCTGACCCCACCTTATCCCTAACCCTATAAAAACTAATAAAATCTATCTATATATAAAAGATTAACTGGAACTTCATGTGTGGTCCTGATCCTTCACACGTGACACAACCCTGGCTAATAATTCTTTAAGCTTTACATCTTTTTTGGCCAACAACACTTCATTCAATGACCTAATGGAAATTAAGTAGCCAAGCCGTAATTTACAGTGAAAGGATGTTCAGTTCAATATGGCCCGCGTTGAAAATATTGCTAATAATAAAAGCATCACCATCTGTGGCTTTCTCCATGCCAGTTCTGACAACAATTGTTTACAACTGTTTCCTACTGTCACCCACCAAGAGGAGGCAAAAGCTGTTCCCTCTCTAGATAATGTTGCCTGCACGTCCAGGATATGATCCAACACAGCTTATGCACTAATAGCTTGTTAGTCGTTTTGTTCCTACCGCACTAGACTCAATTCTTCATTGCTATTGCTGGCAAATTAAACTGACAGAGTGGGGGGGGATCAATCTGCAAAAAGGAACTGTCTCTATTACAACTATTCAACTGCAGTTAAAAGCTCGTAGTTGCAAAATACTAATGTGTTCAGCCACTAGATAGCAGTGTGTACCTTTAGAGCTTCCGGGATGTATGTGTTGCCCTTGTTCTCATCCCCCCGTGTGTTTTGCTTTGAAAACTCTTCTGTAAACAACTAAAGGAACAGGGGA
Organism: Vipera berus; assembly: GCF_964194415.1. Classification (NCBI taxonomy): domain Eukaryota; kingdom Metazoa; phylum Chordata; class Lepidosauria; order Squamata; family Viperidae; genus Vipera; species Vipera berus. The sequence goes on along the minus strand of NC_138208.1, from coordinate 6,586,218 downwards.
GAAAGTGATGGATTAGCATATGGATAGCCAAATGTGGCAAAACATTACTTGGGGTGCTTGTTGCTTCTGTGTAGCCCCAGGACCTGATCAGATCAGACTGAGTATCACCAAGGATGCAGGATGGGAAGGCAAGCTGAGCTTGCGGTCCTTTGAAATAATAGAGGATGGCAGAATTGGAAGGGTCCTTGGAGGTCTTCTAGTCCAGCCCCCTGCTCCAGCAGGAGATCATATACCATTCGGGATGAATGGTTGCCCAATCTCTTCTTGAAAACCTCCAGCGATGGATCACCCAGAACTTCTGGAGGCAAGCCGTTCCACTGGTTAATTGTCCTCACTGTCGGGAGATTTCTCCTTAGTTCAAGAGTTGAATCTCTCTTTGATAAACTTCCATCCATTACTTCCTGTCCTGCTCAAAAAGTCCTTTAGAGAATAGGTTCACCCCACTGTCAGGAAGGAAGGAAGGAAGGAAGGAAGGAAGGAAGGAAGGAAGGAAGGAAGGAAGGAAGGAAGGAAGGAAGGAAGGAAGGAAGGAAGGAAGGAAGGAGCCATGGTGGCACAGTACAATGCAGTATTGAAGGCTAACTCACTGCCCACTGCCAGGAGTTCGATCCTTACTGGCTCACGGTTGACTCAGCCTTCCATCCTTCTGAGGTCGTTAAAATGAGGACCCAGATTGTTGGGGGCAACGTGCTGACTCGGTAAACCTCTTAGAGAGGGCTGTTAAGCACTGTGAAGTGGTATATAAGTGCCACTGCTATTGCCCCAAACCACTAAACGAAAGCTCCATGTCTCCATGGCTACGTAAGGTGTTGGTGCAAACAAGAGAATTCATCCTTCCTGTCATGAGAACTTGTCACAAAACCAGATGCTGATGCGGGTGAAGTCACAGTTTGATCCAGGTTCTGCCAGCGGAGGCTCAAGGACCAACGAAGAGCTATTGTCCACTGTTTTTAAATTTTGCCTTTTCAGACATCAGTCTCTTTTATTGCATCCTTAAATTGCTCCTCTTCCATCACAAGTGGAGAACTTTGAAGAAATTGTTTCCATGTAGCAAATTTTCTAAGGACATTGTCTTCTGTGCTTATGCATTTATTGATTCACGGGGTGGGGGGGGTCATCTTTCCAAGGAATGTGCTTTGTTTCAAGCTGCTCAGAGCAGGTCCAGTGGGAAAGGGTGCCGCATTTGTCATTTCGGTGAAAGGTGTTGCCCTTTTGCAGCGTTTGTGAACTGCAGACTATTCAAATACTGCATTAGTTATTAACTCGGTGTAAAATTGAAACTGCCAGTCTGGAGGGCTGCTGGTTGCAGCAGTCACTACACGTGGGAGAGAAGGGGAAAAAATGATATTTGCAAAGGGAATGGAAAAATAAGGACTTTTCCTTGCTGGAATGATTGCTAAAGATGACTATACGTGGATGATAATTAAAGATACCTGCAAAGCAATATTACCTTTGTTTCAGACAGATTCTGTGAACTGGGGACTCAGCTCAGAAAATGATATGTTAAAACTCCATTCTTCCTTCCTTCCTTCCCTCCTTCCTTCCTTCCTTCCTTCCTTCCTTCCTTCCTTCCTTCCTTCCTTCCTTCCTTCCTTCCTTCCTTCCTTCCTTCCCTTTCTCCCTCCCTCCCTCTCTCTTTACCTTCCTTCTTTCTTTCTTTCCTTCCTTTCTTACGTCCTTCCCTTTCTCCCTCCCTCCCTCTCTCTTTACCTTCCTTTCTTCCCTTACCCCCTCCCTCCCTCTCTTTACCTTCTTTCCTTCCCTTTCTCCCTCCCGGCTTTACCTTCCTTCCTTCTTTCCTTCCTTCCTTCATTCCTTCCTTCCTTCCTTCCTTCCTTCCTTCCTTCCTTCCTTTCTTCCCTCCCTCCTGTCTCTACCTTCTTTCCTTCCCTTTCTCCCTCCCTCTCGTTTTACCATCCATCCCTTCCTTCCTTCCTTCCTTCCTTCCTTCCTTCCTTCCTCCCTCCCTCTCGCTTTACCTTCCTTCCTTCCTTCCTTCCTTCCTTCCTTCCTTCCTTCCCTTTCTCCCTCCCTCTCGCTTTACCATCCTTCCTTCCTTCCTTCCTTCCTTCCTCCCTCCCTCCCTCCCTCCCTCCCTCCCTTCCTTCCTTCCTTCCTTCCTTCCTTCCTTCCTTCCTTCCTTCCTTCCTTCCTTAAGAATTTCTCTACATTTCCAAATGGAACAACTTTTAGCTATCTGGAGAAAAAAAACACCTCCATTTCATTTTTGCATGCTTCTTATATTGCCTTTAATTTCCCAAAAAAAAAACCAAACACCATAGATTGCTAAAGTTTATCACTTAATTATGCTTCTTTTCCCAGGAAATCTTCCTCCTTTTCCATGTTGAGATGGCAATGATTTTTGAAAGAAGGAAAAGGATTTTAAACTTTTGGTCTGCAGTAAGAAAGTTGGTCAAAGAGCAAATTTCCAGCCGTGGCAAACAGTAATTCCAAACCCATGATCGTTTGTCAGATCACGAAGCATTTCCTGGAATATCAAGGAATTTACAGAGTGTTCTTTAAATAACCCCCGAATGAATAAGAGGATGCATATGACTGTTAATGGTTAGTAATAAAGCTGAAACTTAAAAACATACAAAATGTGCTATCTTAGTTCGTGCTAATGTTTGGAGGAATACAATGTTCTACGGATTTTGCAGCTTCCACTCTGATTCGAGAGTAACAGATTTATCAGAGAGAAAAAAATAGCCAAGCATTGAAGTCAACCTCACTGATTGGAAAGAGGGGAGGGGGGAAAATTAAATTATAAGATAAAAATCCTGTACAGTCTTTGGCTTCCCTGATGTACAATTTCAACCTACACTTGCTAGTGCCGACTAATAAGTTTATACATTTTAGCGTCCACCTGCAGGCTAAAACATATGAAGAATGGTCACAGAAATTGGGTATGTCTAGTCTAATGAAGAGAAGGACTAAGGGTGATAGGATAGCAGTGTTCCAATATCTCAGGGGCTGCCCCAAAGAAGAGGCAGTCAAGCTATTCTCCAAAGCACCTGAAGGCAGGACAAGAAGCAATGAATGGAAACTAATCAAGGAGAGAAGCAACCTAGAACTAAGGAGAAATTTCCTGAAAGTTAGAACAATTAACCAGTGGAACAACTTGCCTCCAGAAGCCGTGAATGCTCCATCACTGGAGGTTTTTAAGAAGAGACTGGACAGCCATTTGTCTGAAATGGTATAGGGTTTCCTGCCTGAGCAGGGGGTTGGACTAGATGACCTCCAAGGTCCCTTCCAACTCTGTTATTCTGTTAATAAAAGATTTCACCCTACCCAGTAAATGATATACTGTATGTCAAGATGTGTGTTGCCTATGTATTTATATTTGCTAGAAACCCTAGACGGGCCCAGAAGTAAAACAATAATAATTGAATTGCTAATTATAAACTGAATTAGGTCATTTATTCTAGGACTACCAGACCTGGGCTGAAAAATTCTGCATGACCACTTGATGGAAGCGAAGAGATACTGAAATGCAGCTCTAAGTAGCCTTTATTGATCCACCAGCCACATATACCAACCAATCTTTTTCTTGCCTCAGCTATAAGCCACTCACCTAGAACAAAACACGCAACTACATGTAGGTGTGCAAGCAACACATTTCTAGGAGAAGAGGAGGAGATGGCGAGAGAGGAGAGGGAAATTGCACAGAAAAGGAGAAAGAGGGCCATCAGAGCAGACGAAATGAAGAGAAAGAAAGAGGGAATTGGAGAGGAAATCCTACAGTTTTGTAGGATTTAAACTTTTTTTTATGAACCTGTAATCCTTTGCTTCGGGGTGGGGTCAGGGCGACTGAATGGAGCTGAGCATTTACTAGCCAGATGCCCTTCCTGATGCCTATGTGGAGTTCACAGCAGATATTTTCTCTTTGTGCCTTAAATAGAGAAACTTCTGTCGCTGCCTAGGATTGAATTCTAAAGCTTCCAAGTAGGAGGTGAGCATCTTCACCTCTAGGCCACCACACTCGTTGGATTTAACCCTATAAAGGATGAAAATTCACCAGGCATGCAGACTTTCTCAGGCATCGGATCTCCTCCAGGCTACTCTTCAAAGTACATCCATTCATTATGAACCTGCTGCCTTTTTAAATAGTTTCTGTTATTTATTTATTTTTAAGTGACTGTAATTTGACCCTCTCAATTTGCAGGTGTTAGAGCAGGGGTGTCCAACCTTGTCAACTTTAAGACAACTCCGCTGTTCTCGGAGAAGCAGCAGCGTACAAAGAGAGACTCAAATCATCAATATCTAGACAACACACTCTCTGTGGCCTACAACCAGCTCCTCAAAACCCAGGAAAAGCTTCCTTGGGTTGATGGAAGATTTTGAAGAATTTGAAAGCAGAGTGAACCTATGGAAAGCAACAAAGAGGAGACCAATGGAGGAGCTGCATCTGGGTCTACAATAAGCTGGGAAGTACGGAAATTGTCATTTAGATTGCACACTGGTAGAAGAAGATCCAGAGACACACTGAACAAATGGGGCTATCCGGATGCTCTTTGCGATTGGGGTGATATGCAGACAACAACATATGTGTACACCTGCCCTTTGTGTGTACACTTCAGGACCTCATGGCAGCATGACAGAACACAATTAACACTGTAGTTTCGGGGCAGGATCTACTTAATTTGTACATGTTTTAATTTGTACTTTCTACTGTTAATTTTATGTCAAATAGCATGCCATATACCAGAATATACTAGAACAGAACAGAACAGAACAGAACAGAACAGAACAGAACAGAACAGAACAGAACAGAATAGAATAGAATAGAATAGAATAGAATAGAATAGAATAGAATAGAATAGAATAGAATAGAATAGAATAGAACTGGAAGGGACCTTGGAGGTCTTCTAGTCCAGCCCCCTGCTCAAGCAGGAGAACCTATACCATCTCAGACAGGTGATTGTCCAGTCTTTTCTTAAAAATCTCCAGTGATGGAGCGCCCACTATTTCTGGAGGTACGCTGTTCCACTGTTGGGAAGTTTCTTCTTAATTCCAGGTTGCTTCTCTCCTTGATCAGTTTCCAACGGATTATTTTAATTCTGATGCTTCTGGCACAAATAACCAAACAATGTTAACATCTGTGTACTTCAGCTTCCAGAATTCCCTGGAATTCTGGAAGTCCACAACTCTTAAAAGTTGCCGAAGTCAGACACCCCTGTTTTAGAGAGAATTTTTTTTTTCTTCCGGTAGTTACATGGCTAGCCATCACATACAGCCAGTGGTGGGATTCAAATATGTGAACAACCGGTTCTCTGTGTGGATGCCACTTCCGGAAGTCCATTCTGGGCGTGGGCAACAAAAAGTTAGCTACCGGTTCTCCCAAAGTGGTGCGAACCGGCTGAATCCCACCACTGCATACAGCTGTGGAAGAGACCGCACCGCTAGGTCTCTGTAGCAAATTAATCAACAGCTGTACAGAAGCCGTGTTTGCAGAGAGGTTGCCTTGGGGAAAGTTTAATAGCGTGCAAGCACCCTCACCCAGCTAACCGATGGAATCAAATAACCCTAAGGCAATCGCTTTCAATTGTAGTTAATTGATTTCTCAGTCTTCCATTACAGACCTGGGTTTGCTCCATGAAAACAGGTTCTCTCTAGGCATCCCATCTTTATGGCCAATTCTTGCTTTATATGGATCTCAAGTGGAAGGTGATACAATAAAGGAAATTGAACGGCCTGTTAAATGTGGTCGGCAGGCATTCGGCAAAAAGTAAGCAAAATTTTCAAGAGCAGCCTCTCCCTATGCCAGAAGAGAAAAGTTTTCAGTGTGTGCTACCAGCTTTGACCTCGCAATTGATACCAAAGAAAATGTATATATGAAATGTTTTATAGATGGCACTTGTCACCTGCAAGATTGGCGTAAAATGTTTAAAAATATGTCAGATAGATGTTGGAAATGTAAACGTAAGTCAGGTATTTATTATCACGTATGGTGGACACGTGTAGTGGAAAAAAAATACATACTTGGCTAGAAAAGATGTTTGGGAAATCATGTAGATTTTAAACCTGGATTTATTTATTTATTTTTATTAGGTATTATGCCAGAAAAGATTGATAAACAAAGGATATATTTGATTTTGCCTGTGATAACAGCGGCAAGAATCATATTTGCACAATAATGGCAAAAGGAAGAATTACCATTGGGGGAAGAAATAATAATAAAAATATATTAGAATGGGCAGAAATGGGCAGATTTACTACGAGGCTGAAAGAAAAAGAAGAAACAGAATACCATCAGACTTGGAACTTGTTTTATCAATGGCTGGAGAAAAGAATAAAGGATTAGGAATTAAATTTGTATTAAAGGTAAAGGTAAAGGTTCCCCCGCACATGCGTGCTAGTCGTTTCCAACTCTAGGGGCCGGTGCTCATATCCATTTCAAAGCCGAACACCCAGCATTTGTCCGAGGACTTCTCCATGGTCATGTGGCTGGCATGACTAGACGCCAAAGGCGCACGGAAGGCTGTTACCTTCCCACCGTAGTGGTCCCTATTTTTCTACTTGCATTTTTTACGTGCTTTCGAACTGCTAGGTTGGCAGAAGCTGGGACGAGTAACAGGCACTCACTCTGCTATGAGGCACTCGGGATTCGACCCGCCAAACTGCCAACCTTCTGATCGACAAGCTCAGCATCCTAACCCACTGAGCCACCGCGTCCCTATAAATTTGTGTTAGCGAATGATAAACTCAGACAACACGTGGTTGAATAAGTACTGTTGAACTGTATGGAAAAATATTAATAAAGATTTTACAAAAAAACAAAAGCCATGAATGGCGCAAAGAGCAATGGAAAGAGACATGTTCTGCCTCAGGAGATAGAAAGACCCGCACATGGATTAGATCAGGGGTCCCCAACCCCTAATCTGTGGACCGGTACTGGGCCACAGCATGCCAGAAATCGGTCCACACAAACAAGCAAAGCCCCCATCTGCCGGATGCAGTCACCACACAGAACCACGCCCCCTCCGGTCCGCGAAAAAACCTCTCTCCACAAAACCGGTCCCTGGTGCCCCAAAGGTTGGGGACCTCCGGATTAGAGAACAAACAAAAGCCTACAACATCAACAAGCGAGTAAAAAGAATTGAAATGGAAATGGGCTGGTCACATAGCAAGAAGAAGGGAGGACAGGTGGACCAAGGCGGTTGTAGAATGGATCCCGCTTGATCAAAAGCATCCATGAAAGAGACCTAAAACAAGATGGAGGGATGACATCACCAAGTACTGTGGGCCTGATTGGCCAAAGAAAGCTCAGGACCCTATTGGTTGGAAACAAGTGGAAGAGGCCTTCATCCTTCAGTGGATAGACAATGGCGAGGAGGAGGAGGAGGAGGAGGAGGAGGAGGAGGAGGAGGAGGAGGAAGAGGAGGAGAGGGAGGGGAGGAGGAGGAGGAAGAGGAGCAGCAGGAGGAGGATATACTAGGCTTCTGTGAAACAAACAAAATATGATTTGACTAGCCAATTTGAGAGACCAACTCATTCCAATTTAATTCAGTGCTAGAATCAATTTGGAGTTGATTCAACCCATTTCACTGTATGAGCTGAGCTGTTAAAGCAAATGCAATTATTCAGTTTGGAAAGCTGATTTGCTTTAATGATTTGATCAAACCGCCCTAATACCCACAATATAATTTCTTCTTGCTAGAGTGGCAAAAATCTATAGCCTTTTATTTTCTTTTTGGGAGGTGTGGGGAAATTAATAGTAAATTGAATCAACCGCTGCCTCTTCCCTAAGTGCTAGAATTCACACTTGCCCTTGCTTTTGTTTCTGCCTACAGATAGACCTCAACTTAGGACCACAACTCAGCCCCAAATTTCTGTCCTTAAGTGAGACACTTGTTAAGGGGGTTTTGTCCCATTTTGCGACCTTTCTTGCCTCAGTGGTTAAGTGAATCACCGCAGTGGATAAGTTAGTAACACGGTTGTTAAGTGAATCCAGCTCTGCCCCATTGACTTTGCTTGTCAGAAGGTTGAGAAGGAAAGAAAGAAAGAAAGAAAGAAAGAAAGAAAGAAAGAAAGAAAGAAAGAAAGAAAGAAAGAAAGAAAGGAAGGAAGGAAGGAAGGAAGGAAGGAAGGAAGGAAGGAAGGAAGGAAGGAAGGAAGAAGGGAGGGTAGGAAGGAAGGAAAAAGAAAGGAAGGAAGGAAGGAAGGAAGGAAGGAAGGAAGGAAGGAAGGAAGGAAGGAAGGAAGGAAGGAAGGAAGGAGGGAGGGAGGGAGGGAGGGTAGGAAGGAAGGAGAAAGAAAGAAAGAAAGAAAGAAAGAAAGAAAGAAAGAAAGAGAAGAAGGAAGGAAGGAAGGAAGGAAGGAAGGAAGGAAGGAAGGAAGGAAGGAAGGAAGGAAGGAAGGAATTTGTATTTGATCAATGATCAGAGTTGGATAGCAAAATCAAATTATAATACTGTATACTATATACGATAATAAATCAAAAGTAAAATGTTATTATACTGTAATAAAAGCTGATTTGAAACCTTATGTGAAATTTTTAATGACATGTCATGTGACACAACTTATCCTGGGCATCTTTATCCTTCATCACTGCAGAGCTAATGCTGTACGAATAAAGACAAATTCAGGGGGGAAAAAGTTGAATATAAGCCAGGAGATTTTTATGTAATTAACTTCAGATACTGAATTTAGATTCAAAACACATTTCTGCTCCTTTGTCACTTCCAAACAGTCTACAGAATTGATGGAATAACATCTCGTTAGAAACATTTGTCAACTTCCTGGGTAGTTAAGGAGTTAGGGGTTGGTTTTTTTTTTCATTAGCATTTCAACTGTGTATTTTGCGCTTAGCCGCCTCTTCCTCTCCTGTTTTTGATAAGTAAAGAAAGCCTTGCCAGACGCCAAATCAGAAATTGCTTATTCTAATGGGAAGAAGGAAAGGCCTTCTTTACAAAAAAATTGTAGGTGACAAGGAAGAGAAATATCCACATATCCTTCATTAAGTTTAACTTCCTGGATGGGATCCGGATTTCCTTCCCATGGATGGAAGGGGTTCCTTTTGATTAAATTGTTGCTATCTCCTGACGCGGTGGCTCAGTGGGTAAGGACGCTGAGCTTGTCGATCAGAAGGTCGGCAGTTTGGCGGGTCGAATCCCGAGTGCCGCGTAACAGAAGGAGCGCCTGTTACTCGTCCCAGCTTCTGCCAACCTAGCAGTTCGAAAGCACGTAAAAATGCAAGTAGAAAAATAGGGACCACTACAGTGGGAAGGTAACAGCGTTCCGTGCGCCTTTGGCGTCTAGTCATGCCGGCCACATGACCACGGAGACGTCCTCGGACAAGCGCTGGCTCTTCGGCTTTGAAACGGAGATGAGCACCGGCCCCTAGAGTCGGAAACGACTAGCACGCATGTGCGGGGGAACCTTTACCTTTTACCTATCTCCTGAATGAGAAAAGAAAATATTTTCATCCTTCATATACTGTATCGCTACTATTGCATTCAGCCTTCAAAGTTCTACCAAAACCTGCAACCAAATTGTAGCATTTAAATAACAAGATTATATGAAGTATTAGTACCACCATATAAAGCCTTAGTAAGACCACACTTAGAGTATTGCATCCAGTTTTGGACACCATATTATATAAAAAAAAGATATTGAGTCTCTGGAAAGAGTGCAGAAAAGAGCAACAGAGATGATTATGAAGTTGGAGGCTAAAACATATGAAGAATAGTTGCAGGAACTGGGTTTGTCTAGTCTAGTGAAAAGAACCACTAGGGGCGACATGATATCAAATAGCAATATTTGAGGGGCTGCCACAAAGATGAGCAGGTGAACTTTTCCCCCCAAAAACAGTGGATTGAAACTAATTAAGGAGAAAAGCAACCTAGAACTATTAGTGAGAACAATTGATCAGTGGAATAAGAGAACAGTCTTCAGAAACTGTGGGTGCTCCATCACTGGAGGCTTTTAAGAAGAGACTGGACAGCCATTTGTCTGGAACTGTATAAGGTCTCCTGATTGAGCAGCGGGCTGGACTAGAAGACCTCCAAGGTCCCTTCCAACTCTGTTATTCTGTTAATAGAGCTTTGAAGAATGAAGGTATATACAGAGATCATTGAATCAATTTCAATCTGAATTAAATTCAATCAGCTGTAACTTTGTGATCTAACTTCCACCCATGCTTTGGAATATGGCACCCCAAAATCCGCTTCACTTGGCCAAAGGACTTGGAGGAAGTAAATCCATAATTCTACAGCAGAGATGAAAAAAATATACATTTTCAGCCCTCTCTATGTCATGCAGAATATTTTTTTTCCTGCTCACAATAGAAAACATTTAGGTTGCGGTGTAAGCTGTAGGGTTGGCGTTTTAATCCATAGAAAGCAGCCACGAAAAAGGCCATTTGAATCTCTCCAAGAGATGTCATTGGCTGCTTCTTCCCTTCTGGATTAGAAATTTTACAGACAGGAATCTGGAAGATAGTTATGCTTTCCCAATCTGATGCTTTCCAGGTGAGTTGGGATTATAATGAAGGCAACATTTTTGCACCCTCAGTAGAGGTACCCATGAAAGGGGTAGAAAGGGGTAGAAAAAGGACAAAATGGGGTGGGGGGGCACACAAGCACAATCAAAACCTTGTCCCCTTTTTATGTTACACATTGCCGAGTGAGATGAGCGGCATATAAATTGACGAAATAAATACAACATCATGGCAGTCCCTTTTGACTTTTTGATACAGAGACCCTGGATTTTCCCTGTAAATAGATAAGAGGGGTTAAGATAATGATTTCCAGAATCACAGAGCTGGAAGGGACTGTTCTGTACCAGCCTGCTACCGGCCCTGCAGAAAAGGCAGGGACAACCCCTTTTTCAAGAAGGCAAGAGGCTGGAATTACGCCTGCCAAATTTATTACTACAAAAACAAACGGAACAAGACAAACCAAGAAACCGGAGCTTTAAGAAACATGAACTATCCAAGCGGTTGCCTTCAGCAAACCAGCCCCCCCACACATTCCCCTTATATAGAGTTCAGGGCGTGGCTTCTCTCTGCTTCCTTCCGAGAAGCCCCATTTCCTTCCTCTGTTTACTCCTAATTGACTGCCTCCTGCGTCGGGCGTCCTTGAACAGGGCCAGCTGTGGGTCATCTTCATCCATGCTGTCAGGCTCACACAGCTGGGTCTCCGTGGTGACCAAGTGGGAGGGGCCTGGCTGAGGGCTCTCAACAGCAAGATCTTCAACCCCCTCAGCAAGGTCTTCAACACCCCCCTCCTCCTCCTCTGAGTCATCCGACCCAACTGCCGAACCCACAGGCTGACCCTGAATCACAACAGGGACCTTGGAGGTCTTCTAGTCCAACCGCCTGCTCAGGCGGGAATGCCCTATACCCTTTCAGACAAATGGCTGTCCGGTCTCTTCTTAAAAGCCTCCAGTGATGGAGCACCCACAACTTCTGAAGACAACTCGTTCCACTGATCAATTGTTCTCACTGTCAGGAAATTTCTCTTTTGTTCTAGGTTGCTTCTCTCCTTGATTAGTTTCCATCCCTTGCTTCTTGTCCTGCCTTCAGGGGCTTTGGAGAATAGCTTGACCACCCCCCTCTTCTTTTTTGAACCCTCTGTATTAGTGCTACGTTTGAAGCAAGGGGTTATTTTTCACGCGTGTCATCAGGAGATCTACTAACTAATCTCCAAGCTGCAATAGATGTATAATTTCCTATATCTATTTTTTTTAAAAAAAAAATCACCAAAGGATGTTTAGATAATCAATGCAGAGAGGTTAAATTCACCTTGCCTGCCTGAGTGACCTGCTACAATGGGTTCCCTCAATTATTCAGTGGTGAGTTGGTTTCAAAGCTTTTCTTACACTCGGTTTTAGATTTAGCATTTCAAAAGCTCCCGGTGATTTAGCAGAGTTTGAACAGCTAATCAGCTTCACTTCGTCTTGCGGTGTATAAAGGAGTTACTTTTTTATTATTATTTGGTCGTTCTGGAATAATGGAGAATGGCTGAAAAAGGAGGAGATTTTGGAAATTTTGGCATTAAGCCAAACCTTGGGTGAGAAGAATAGCTGTTCCTCGGGGAGAAATGGGTGTCCTTCATCCCAAATATCATAATTAATCACAGTAGAGCATGACAAATATGCAAATTGCTTTTTCCATCCCTGCCAAAAAGAAAACAAAACAACAAAAAAAATGAACTAAAGAAATTGTTTCCACTGGAAAATATCCTGTGAATTTAACAAGAGTAGGCTTGTGGTGACAGAATGAATCAGGTGTTACCTTAAGAGCCAATATGTTTATATCCAATATGGTATAATTGTTCACATTGAAGGATTAAGTCTTTTTTTCCCCCTAAAAAATATATATTATCTAAAGATTACCTTGACTGGATTAACACAATACCTTAACAGATACTGTAGTAGGGTTTATTATGTTTGTAACATCTTAAGTCATTCTTGTTTTTAATAATTTATGATTCATTGCTTATTTTGTGTGAGCACAGCCAATTGTGCTTTATTAACTGATTCAGCAAACAATAAGGTAAAGGTAAAGGTTCCCCCGCACATGCGTGCTAGTCATTTCCGACTCTAGGGCCGGTGCTCATCTCCGTTTCAAAGCCGAAGAGCCAGCGCTTGTCCGAGGGCGTCTCCGTGGTCATGTGGCCGGCATGACTAGACGCCAAAGGCGCACGGAACACTGTTACCTTCCCACCGTAGTGGTCCCTATTTTTCTACTTGCATTTTTACGTGCTTTCGAACTGCTAGGTTGGCAGAAGCTGGGAAGCGTAACAAGCGCTCACTCTGCTACGAGGCACTCGGGATTCAACCCACCAAACTGCCGACCTTCTGATCAACAAGCTCAGCGTCCTAACCCACTGAGCCACTGCGCCCAATTCTTTCTCCATGTCTCTCTTAAAAATTACGCTTTACTACTCGCTACGGCAAACTAATAGAAGTCAGTACAATTTATACTGAAGACTCCACTAAAAAAAAGGTCATATGACAGAAAAAAAATACAAAATAACAGAATAAGAAGGGACTTTGGAGGTCTTCTAGTGAACCCCTGCTTGAGCAGGAGACCCTATCCCTTTAGACAAATGGTTCTTAAAAGCCTCCAGTGATGGCTTTTGAAGGCAAGACATTCCACTGATTAATTGTTCTCACCATCAGGAAGTTTCTTCTCAGTTCTAGGTTGCTTCTCTCCTTGACTAGTTTCCACCCGTTGCTTCTTGTCTTGCTTTCAGGAGCTTTGGAGAATAGCTTGACTCCCTCTTCTTTGGGGCAGCCCCTGAGATATTGGAACACTGCTATCATGTCAGCCCTAGTCCTTCTCTTTGTTAGTCTAGACATGCCCAATTCCTGCAAACATGCTAATATGAACTAAATAGAAATAAAAGAATGATAGAAAATAAGTTTGGGATAAGATCATTCCTTGGGTTCTTGTGAAATGGCTGTTCTTGATTTCTTGTCTTGCTTTGGTGATGATTCTTCAACCATGGTTCTTCCAGAGGAGATTAAAAAAAGTATTTAACATTCACCTGCCTATTGTGAGTTGAAGGTGATGGATGAAACCTCCCCCTTTTCAGTGGGCTAAAAAGTTGTTTTCAAAGGTTGCTCGAATGTTGCACTGGGCTGGAAATGAGGGAATTGCAATTGCTAGTAGATAAGTGGTGAATTGACATCTCCAATCATCTTTGGTCTGCTTTTAATCCCATCATCATTGGGTTAAGCTTTAAAAACTAAAGAGATGAAAAACTCTACCTTGGGAGTCATATTTAATTCATTTCTCCTAGCAAAGATGTAGGGAGTATTTTTCTTATCTACATGTAGAAATGGATGGATGGATGGATGGATGGATGGATGGATGGATGGATGGGGAAAGAGAGAAAGAGATGATGAAAAAGAGATGAAATATGGATGATTGAAAATTAAGATAGATAGATAGATAGATAGATAGATAGATAGATAGATAGATAGATAGATAGACAGACAGACAGACAGACAGACACATAGATAGTGATAGAGATCGACAGATAGAGATAGACAAAGATAGACATCTATAGAGAGAGATATATGATAGTTGGTAGACAGATAGACAGATATAGATATAGATAGATACTAATAGAAAGATTAAGGGATGCGGTGGCTCAGTGGGTTAGGACGCTGAGCTTGTCGATCAGAAGGTCGGCAGTTTGGCGGGTCGAATCCCGAGTGCCGCGTAACAAAGTGAGCGCCTGTTACTTGTCCCAGCTTCTGCCAACCTAGCAGTTCGAAAGCACGTAAAAATGCAAGTAGAAAAATAGGGACCACTATGGTGGGAAGGTAACAGCGTTCCGTGCGCCTTTGGCATCTAGTCATGCCGGCCACATGACCACGGAGACGTCCTCGGACAAGCGCTGGCTCTTCGGCTTTGAAACAGAGATGAGCACCGGCCCCTAGAGTCGGAAATGACTAGGACACATGTGCGGGGGAACCTTTACCTTTACTTTAATAGACAGATTAAAAAAGAGATGATAGATGTATAGACAGAGATAGCTAGACAGAGACAGAGACACACAGAGAGGTGAGATAGAGAGAGATGATAGAGAGATAGACAGACAGACAAAGAGAGAGAGAGAAAAGGTGAGACAGAGAAAGATAGAAGAGAGAGAGAGAAAGAGAGATCAAGTTTAAAGGAAAGGCATTCTGCTAACTTCACAAAAAGATGTTAGGTCAGGGTTATATTCCCTCACATATTCTAATCCTCTTGTGTGGACTTGCTTTTTGAACCATCATAATTTCATTTTCTCTGCACTGGTGAAAATTGATGCCTCCATTTTCTGATAATTAGAAAATTCAGGGAATTCCAGTGACAAGTGAGGGGGGAAAAATATAAGCTATTGACCACCTGTCGTGCTGAGTCTATTTAACACATGCTTTTTTTATTAGTTTGCCTTGCTTTTCATGCCAAAACTGCCTGCCTACTTCAGACTGGAGTGGAAGCGGGCACAAATCTAACTGCTAAGCAATGCCAGGTAAAATAACATGTTTGTAGTAAAAACTCACAATCTCTGGCTCTTTACCTCCAACATTAACATTTCTCAACACAAGCCAGAAATCAAAAAGGCACAATGGTAACACTTGCTCCCTCTCTCTCAAGATTGTAACTAATAGGAGAATAGATATGGCAGCCAGAAGAAGAAGAAAAAAACATGCCTTTTTCCACTGCTCTTAAAATTTAGCTTTCCATTATTATTGGAAGCAAAGCGTGTCTACGTTTGTTGTAATATATACATAAGCTAAAAGGTAAAAGAGTCCCTGAGTATTTTACTCCAGTAGTCGTTGCCAGCTTTAGGACTCATCGCTGTTTCCAGGCTATTGAGCCAGTGTTGTCCAAAGACATTTCTGCAGTCATGTGGCCAATAATAATGTCCCAAAGCAGTGGTGGGATTCAGCCGATTCACACCGGTTTGCTAGAAACAGTAGCTGAATTTTGTTGAGTTTGGACAACCAGCTGAATGCACACCGCTTCCAGAAGTCCGTTCTAGGCCTGGGAGGACTGGAGGAGGCCTCCCAGGACTAGAATGGCCCGCCGGAAGTGCGGGGATGCCACTTCCGGAAGTCCGCTCTAGGCCTTCGGAGGCCCAGGCCTGCATCCACGCAGAGAACCAGTTTTTCAGGGATTTGAATCCCACCGCTGTTCCAGAGTGTTGTTACTTTCCCGCCGAAGTGGTACCTATTTATCTACTCGCATTTGCACGCTTTCAAACTGCCAGGTTGGCAGGAGCTCACCCCATCTCATCACGCTCAGGTCTCAAAACCCAGGCAGCCAGCTTTCCAGCCAAAAAGCCCAGACTCTTAACCACTGAGCCACTGGGTCACCCCTTTGTGATACAACATACCTGTAGCATCGAACAGAAATCCTCAGAGATTTTTCAGTATCAGCTTCTTCCTTTTTTTAGGAAAAAAAAATTGTCTGATTCGGGAAGCTTTTGACTTGCCTAGCCTCATTGGCCTCAGATTGGTGGCATTAATGACACGTGTGCATAGCCAGAGCTGATGAGCTTTCATTCTTGGGGTGCCACATTATTCCCAGTAGGCTTATCCATGTGGCTAAGATGGGAGTTAAAAGTGGTATTTTGGACAGAGGAAAAGTCTACTGCAGAGGTCCCCAAACTTTTGGGCACCAGGGACCAGTTCCGTGGAGAGAGGTTTTTCCACGGACCGGAGGGTGCATGGTTTTGTGTGCTGCCTGCATCCCACAGAAGGGCTTTGCTTGTTTGTGCGGACCGGTTGCTGGCATGCCGTGGTCTGGTACTGGTCCATGGACCAGGGGTTGGGGACCCCTAGTCTACTGGACCTACATCACCAGAGAGAGAAAACATGGTTAGTAAAACATTTTTTTTAATTACAGTAAATGGCATTTCTTAAAAAAAAAAATAAGGAGAAACATGGCACATTTTTGCTGTACAATATTGGAACATTACAGCCAGAGGTGTGAAGTGCAAAAGACTAGGTCTGCAAGTGAAGCTTCAATTAAATGCCTATGCCCAGGAATCTTCCCCACTCTTGGATAGCACCTGGTTAAGAGTTAGATAAAGGCCAACAGCACTCAATGGAGGGTTGGACTTGGTTTTCTCGTGACTATGTGGGGATTCTAGGCTGATACCTCTTTTGACTCCACCCCCAGGCTCTGTCATTCTTTCTCAAGAGGCTGAAAGCCATTCCCAAGGTGGTCTTGACAATGTAATACGTGCATATTGTCTAATTTTTTATAATTTCCCAGGAAGCAAGTTTTTCTCCGAGGTCCTTGTTACATTTGCCCAAGGATTTGTTTCTGAAAGGAACATTTAGAGAAAACGTGTTACTCTTCCAGCTTCATGCCTACCATGTCAAAATTCGGAAACAGAGGCGTTTGTAAGGAGGGGCTCCCATTCTGCAAGATGGCGGGCATGATGTCATGATCAAACATCTGGCTTTCTACAAAAGGGGTGCGGCATCTACTACAAAACCGTGCCTGCTATTGTGCAGAGGTTTGCACCACCTTCTGGATGGCTCTTTTTGAGGATCCTATTCTTAGACTCTTAGAAGTCTAGAAGAAGTACCAAAATTCAGAGGAAATAATTAGCACAAAAAAGAGATCTTACATTTGGAGCCTTTCTATGGCACATCATTTGTTAGCTCTTTAAATATTATCAAGATGCTCACATATTCAAAATGTTTAGCATGGGCAAAAAGTCTTCTGTTGCAACATTAACTAGTGTTTAAATTCTGGGCCATTCAGGAAAGACCTATGTCAGAGCTGAAGTCCTTTGAGTTTAAAATGCCAGGGTAAATAATAATAATAATAACAACAGCAGCAGCAGCAGCAGCAGCAGCAGCAGCAGCAACAGAAGCAGAAGCAACAAGAACAACAACACCTTGGAGGTCATCTAGTCCAACCCACTGCTCAGGCAGGAAACTCTATACCATTTCAGACAAATGGCTGTCCAGTCTCTTCTTAAAAGCTTCCAGTGTTGGAGCATTCACAACTTCTGGAGGCAGGTTGTTCCACCGGTTAATTGTCCTCACTGTCAGGAAATTTCTCCTTAGTTCTAGATTGCTTCTCTCTTTTGGTTCGTTTCCATCCGTTGCTTCTTGTCCTGCCTCAGGGTGTTTTGGAGAATAGCTTGACTCCCTCTTCTTTGGGGCAGCCCCTGAGATATTGGAAGACTGCTATCATGTCCCCCCTCGTCCTTCTCTTCATTAGACTAAGACGGTGCCTTCCACGCTGGAAAGGTATCCCCAGTGAGTGCTGTAGGTAGAAGAACAACATAGAAGTGGGAGAAGGAGTGGCAGAACCTGGGGGTGGGGTCAAAAGAGGCATCAGCCTAGAATCCCTACATAGCCATAAGCAAACTAATTCCAGCCTCCCATGAATTCCATTGACCCTTATTTAACTCCAGGCAGGTACTAATACTTAGTTGAGAAGATTCTTCTGCATAGGCTTTTAGCAATTAATCAGCTTAATTGAACCTTCATATGTGGTAATGATCTTTCCTGCCCAACTACTCCCTTTCTTTTACCTATTTCAGTCACTTTCTCGCTGTCCCACCAAGAAATCAGTGAAATAATCTGTCTTTATATGACAAATTGGTGGGACTTGATGGCCTAGACAGAGAGACATGAATACCGGTAAATATTCTGTCTTCTTGACAGCTGACAAGGTCAGATTGTAGTGGTTTCTACCTGTAGCAATTTAAATCTTTATTATTTGCTTGTATTGTGTTTTTATGAGAATTTGCGATACCTGACTGCAGGGCTAATGATTTATTACGAATATGTCCTCCTCTTTTCTCAGTTTTATAGCTTTTTTGGTGTGGTCAGGTGAATAATTAATAACGTTTGTTGTCATCGTGTTGTCACCGCTGTTGTGTGTTACTTGAAAAATGCCAAAGGTGCTTCCCTCGCAGCTGATTCTCCTTGCCTTGTTCCCTTAACAATCAAGGTTTGGCTCTTTATTATTTGTTTGACTGAATCTTGCAAAGAGTTCCCTGATTCTTCCCCCCCCCCCCCCTTTTTAAAAACCTTTTCCAGCACAGGCAGTTATGAACCTTTTTCTGGAAAGCTTTGGGGGGTTTTTTTGGGATTGTTTGTTTGTTTTTGAACAAAAAGTAAAAAAAAAAACTATCGACAATCTGTCCAAACACAGATGTTCCTCATGCTTGACTTGGCTACGGTCTGAGTTGCAAGGCTCCGTCAAGCAAAGAAGCAAATTCCAAATAATAATTTTGAAAACAGTAGGATCACGGGGACGAGGCAAGAGGAGACTTTGGGCGAGCAAAGGGAAGAGAGAGTCACAAACACACAAGGTGCCTGCAAGATTTTTTTTCTTTTTTTCCTTTTGTTAAAAAAAAGGGTATTTATTTGTAGCCTTCCCAGAAGAAGAGCAAACATCAAACAGCTTAAGCATTTCAACAATCTCTTTTAAAACCGGTACCTTTTCTAGGGCCCCCTAGATAGGAAATTTCAGAATCAAAATCAGAATAGAGCTGGCTGGGACCTTGGAGGTCTTCTAGTCCAGCCCCTCCTCCCCCCGCTCAAGCAGGAGATTCCATACCATTTCAGACAAGTGACTGTCCAGTCTCTTGTTAAATATAGAATAGAATAGAATAGAATAGAATAGAATAGAATAGAATAGAATAGAATAGAATAGAATAGAATAGAATAGAATAGAATAGAATAGAATAGAATAGAATAGAATAGAGAATGGAATGGAATGGAATAGAATAGAATAGAATAGAATAGAATAGAATAGAATAGAATAGAATAGAATAGAATAGAATAGAATAGAATAGAATAGAATAGAATAGAATAGAATAGAATAGAATAGAATAGAATAGAATAGAATAGAAAATATAAAATGGAATGGAATGGAATGGAATGGAAGGGAAGAGAAGAGAAGAGAAGAGAAGAGAAGAGAAGAGAAGAGAAGAGAAGAGAAGAGAAGAGAAGAGAAGAGAAGAGAAGAGAAGAGAAGAGAAGCTGAAAGGGACCTTGGAGGTCCTCTAGTCCAGCCCCCTGCTCAAGCAGGAGGACCTATACCATCTCAGAAAAGTGACTGTCCAGTCACTTCTTAAAAATCTCCAGTGATGGATCGCCCATGACTTCTGAAAGCAAAGCCGTTCCACTGGTTTAATTGTCCTCACTGTTAGGAACTTTCTCCTTAATTCCAGGTTGCTTCTCTCCTTGATTAGTTTCCATCCATTGTTTCTTGTCCTCCCCTCTCTGGTGCTTTGGAGAATAATGTGACCCCCCCTCTTCTTTGTGGCAGCCCCTCAAATATTGGAAAGCTGCTATCATGTCACCCCTATTTCTTCTTTTCTTTAGACTAGCCAGACCCAAGTCCTGCAGCCGTTCTTCATAGTAGCATCTCGAGGGAGGTCAATTTGAAACAGTTTACATCCAAGATGTGAGGGATGTATAGATATGCAGATAGGTAGATACAACAGTCCATTTAGCGACCCGTTCAAAGTTACAACGGCATTGAAAAAAAGTGTTCTTATGCTCATTTGTCAGTCACGACCTTTGCATCGTCCCCAGGATTACGTGATCAAAAGTCGGACACTTGGCAACCGTTTCCTATTTATAACGGCACTTAACAACTGCCCTGATTCGCTGAACAAGTGTGCCAGCAAAAGGTTGTAAAATGGAGCAAAACTCACTTAACAAGGGTCTCCCTTAACAGCAGAAAGTTGGGGCTCATTTTTGGTCGTAAATCAAGGACTACCTGTCTAGATAATATAGTGTATAATGAACACAGCAGCCTAAAGTTGTGCTTTTCAAGAAGAATCCAGGAAAGAGAAAAGTTAATTGTAAGAGGGGGGGGAAATATGGATTTTCCAGTTTCTTTCAATTCACCAACAAATTCTGTTCTTAAGCCTATAGATTTTCGTCAAGCGATAGCCTTGCTGCTAAGACCTTACTAATAAAAGCAAAACTTTACCGCGCTTGCAAAGCAGAGGAAACACAAAGAGAGCAGCTTGAAATTACTCAAAAAAAAAAAGTAATTGGCGGTCAGGCTGCATCCACCATTCTTGCACAAAATAAACAAGAACATGAGGGAGTGGAACAATTGGCATAGCTAATACTTAGTGCGCGAACTAAATCACGTGAAGTGTTAATACCACTTTACAACGCCTTGGTAAGGCCATACTTGGAATATTGCATCCAGTTTTGGTCACCACCATGTAAAAAAGATGTTGAGACTCTAGAAAGGGTACAGAGAAGAGCAACAAGGATGATCAGGGGACTGGAGGCTAAAAGATATAAGGAATGGTTGCTGGAATTGGGTATGTCTAGTTTAATGAAGAGAAGGACGAGGGGGGAACATGATGGCAGTCTTCCAGTATCTCAGGGGTTGCCCCAAAGAAGAGGGAGTCAAGCTCTTCTCCAAAGCACCAGAGGGCAGAACAAGAAGCAACGGATGGAAACTAGTCAATGAGAGAAGCAACCTAGAACTAAGGAGAAACTTCCTGACAGTCAGAACAATTAACCAGTGGAACAACCTGCCTCCAGAAGTGGTGAGTGCTCCAACACTGGAAGTTTTTAAGAAAAGACGGGACACCCATTTGTCCAAAATGGTATAGGGTTTCCTGCCTGAGCAGGGGGTTGGGCTAGATGACCTTCAAGGTCCCTTCCAACTTTATTATTATTATTATTATTATTATTATTATTATTATTATTATTGTTATTGTTATTGTTATTGTTATTGTTATTGTTATTGCTATTGCTATTGCTATTGCTATTGCTATTGCTATTGTTATTGTTAATAATAATAATAATAATAATAATAATAATAATAATAATAATAATAATAATAATAATAATAATAATGACACGATAGCAGTGTTCCAATATTTGAGGGGCTTGTAGTAATTTCCAAAATGGTGAGAGCAATCAACCGATGGGCCAGCTTTCCTCCAGAGGTTTGTGGGTGCTCCATCACTGGAGGCTTTCAAAAAGAGACTGGACAGCCATTTGTCTGAAATGGTGTAGGGTCTCCTGCTTGAGCAGGGGTTGGACTAGAAGACCTCCAAGGTCCCTTCCAACTCTGTTATTCTTGTTGTGATTCAGTGTCAGCCTGTGGTTTCGGCAGCTGAATCAGATAATTCTGAGGAGGAGGAGGAGGAGGAGGAGGGGTTTGGAGAGCCTTTGGTTGCAGATGCATCGCAGAGCTCTCAGCCAGGCCCCTCCCGTCTTGTTCCTCCTCAGACCCAGCTGTGTGAGCCTGAAAGATTAGACAAAGACGATCCACAGCTGGCTTTCTTCAAGGATGCTCAAAGCAGGAGGCAGACTAGCAGAAGTGAACAAAGAAAAGCAATGAGGCACCTCGGGAGGAGGCAAAGAGAAGCCACGCCCTGAGACTGTGGTTTAAAAGGGGAATGTGTGGGAGGTGCTGGTTGCTGAAGGCAACCGTTTGCAGAACTTCTGATATAGTCTCGGTCTGTATTTGTTTTACTCTGTTTTGAACTGTTTCGTTTAGTTTTTGCAAATAAATTTGGTTGGCTTAATTCCAGCCTCTTGAATATAACAAACGGCTGGTCCCTGACATTTCTGCAGGGCCGGTTGTAGGCTGGAACAGAACAATTCTATGTTCTGTGTTCTAACATGCAAAGGAACACTGCAGCCAATTACGAGGTGGATGGGACTGAAGCTACGGGATTCCTGCAAATATCTGGATGGCGAGGAGAAGAAGACCAGGAAGGCTGAAAGTCCTTATGCTTTCTGAGCATTTGTTGCTGAGGAAGTGATTAATGGACTTTGCAGATCATGTTAAATTTTTTAAAAAGAGCTTCAGGCTCCCTCAGCCAAAAGCTTTTTAAAAACTGGCATGGTGCATTAGAATTCCTTTTTGCTCCTCGCCTCTCACTGGACGAAGAGGACGAGGTTTCCAAAAAGCCATTTCATTAATGGCCAAATCTAGCTCTTTAAAGGACCTCTTTGAAGATGGGAGGGTTGCTGGGACAAGTTTAATCCTCAGAGAACGTTGTTTTTCACAGTGGAAAAGAAGTTCTAAGTCCTTCTGTTCTGCTCTGGCCTTCTTGTGGCATATTTGGGTCCTTCTCTAAAACAGGAGCCTGGGATAAGAATGATTTTTTTCCCTCTTCGTTTCCTGAAGTTTGTTTTTCTAGAGCAAACATTTGGATTTAAGTTAAGGGGCAGAGTTAAGCAAGTCATGAGCTTAGAGTCATTGCATTGTTACAAATGATCTAAGTCCAATCCCTCTTGAATCCTGCTGACCCTTACCTGGTCCCAACTTAGCACTGAACCTTAGCAGACTAGATTGTTGCCCACAGGCTTGAACAATAAATCTTCTGAGCTGAAACTTATGGTCCTGATCCTTTTGGACCTGACACATATTCCTTTCTGAATTTGAGATACTAAGAGATATCCAAGGGAGTCAATCCTGACCGGGAGGAGAAATGCTGAAGCTGAAGCTCAAAAACTTTGGCCACCTAATGAGAAGAGAGGAAGAACTTCTTGGAGAAGACCCCGATGTTGCGGAAGATGGAAGGCCAAATGAGAAGGGGATGGCAGAAGAGGATAAGGCTGGTCAGATAAGGTCATCAACACAATAAATGTGGGTCTGGGTAAACTCTGGGAGAAAGTGGAGGATGGGCGGGGTGGGGGGGTGAGCTGGCATGCTATGGGTCCATGGGGTCGTGAAGAGTCAGACGCAACCTAGTGACTGGACAACAGCAATAACCACAAAGGGATATTAAAATCAACAGTTGATTTTGGCTTGTAGTAGGAGATACCACACCCAGGTTTTGTGGTGTGCACTGCTTTTTTTTTTCCCCTCCAAGAGATAAATTGGATGTCTTGCCTTAAGTCTGAGCCTCAACTAGTTTTCTGGGATATGTCTTTGATTTCAACCCAAGAGAAGTTGGCAGCATCTTTGGGAACCCGCCGGTTTTTTTGCCCATATCTTCAAATTAAGAAAGATTAGGAACATGAACTTTGGTTAGACTCAGGAGTACTTCAAAGGCTGAGGACTATTTGATTAAATTGTTTTAATAGCTCATTTCCTACCCTACTTCATTTGTTTTAACTTACTGTTCTTGGAGGCCTTCAGCACTACTTGAAGAATCCAGAGACACAGACGTTATAGGTTAAAAGAAAAGGATAAGGGAAAAGTAAAACATGGCCCTGCCAGTTAGCCCTGGGGCATTTATGCTCAGTGTGGCAGATAGCTGGGGGATTAAAGCAGAAGATGGTGAACAGAATGTGAAGGATGTGTGTATATAATGTGTGTTTTTTATTTGTGTTTTTTTCTTGTGGGTAGTGTGGACTCTGGACAGCACTAATTTCGTTGTGAGTTACACAATGACAGCTCAGATATTCTATTCTATTCTATTCTATTCTATTCTATTCTATTCTATTCTATTCTATTCTGTTCTGTTCTGTTCTGTTCTGTTCTGTTCTGTTCTGTTCTACGTTGTTCTATATTCTATTCTATTCTATTCTATTCTATTCTATTCTATTCTATTCTATTCTATTCTATTCTATTCTATTCTATTCTATTCTATTCTATTCTATTCTATTCTATTCTGCATTCTCTTCTCTTCTCTTCTCTTCTCTTCTCTTCTCTTCTCTTCTCTTCTCTTCTCTTCTCTCCTCTCCTCTCCTCTCCTCTCCTCTCCTCTCCTCTCCTCTCCTCTCCTCTCCTATATTCTGTTCTATCCTATCCTGCATTCTATTCTATCCCATTCCCTATCCTATCCTGCATTCTCTTCTCTTCTCTTCTCTTCTCTTCTCTTCTCTTCTCTTCTCTTCTCTTCTCTTCTCTTCTCTCCTCTCCTCTCCTCTCCTCTCCTCTCCTCTCCTCTCCTCTCCTCTCCTCTCCTCTCCTCTCCTATATTCTGTTCTATCCTATCCTGCATTCTATTCTATCCCATTCCCTATCCTATCCTGCATTCTCTTCTCTTCTCTTCTCTTCTCTTCTCTTCTCTTCTCTTCTCTTCTCTTCTCTTCTCTTCTCTTCTCTTCTCTTCTCTTCTCTTCTCTTCTCTTCTCTTCTATCCTATCCTATCCTATCCTATCCTATCCTATCCTATCCTATCCTATCCTATCCTATCCTATCCTATCCTATCCTATCCTATCCTCTGTCCTGTCCTGTCCTGTCCTATCCTATCCTATCCTATCCTATCCTATCCTATCCTATCCTATCCTATCCTATCCTATACTGTCCTGTCCTGCATTCTATTCTATCCCATTCTCTATTCTATTCTATTCTATTCTATTCTATTCTATTCTATTCTATTCTATTCTATTCTATTCTATTCTATTCTATTCTATTCTATTCTATTCTATTCTATTCTATTCTATTCTATTCTATTATGTTCTGTTCTACGTTGTTCTATATTCTATTCTATTCTATTCTATTCTATTCTATTTTATATTCTGTTCTGTTCTCTATTCTATTCTGTTCTGTTCTACATTGTTCTATATTCTATTCTATTCTATTCTATTCTATTCTATTCTATTCTATTCTATTCTATTCTATTCTATTCCATTCCATTCCATTTTATATTTTCTATTCTATTCTATTCTATTCTATTCTATTCTATTCTATTCTATTCTATTCTATTCTATTCTATTCTATTCTATTCTATTCTATTCTATTCCATTCCATTTTATATTTTCTATTCTATTCTATTCTATTCTATTCTATTCTATTCTATTCTATTCTATTCTATTCTATTCTATTCTATTCTATTCTATTCTATTCTATTCTATTCTATTCTATTCTATTCTATTCTATTCTATTCTATTCTATTCTACCCCATACCACTCTCATTATGTTTTTTGTTAATATTTTTAAATTTATGCTTTTAATTGTAAGCCAGAGTTGCTTTTCAGAGTGATGTAATATAGAAATAAAAGGCAGGTGGGTTCGGGGGTCCAGAATTGCAAGAGCCTTGGTGGAGCAGTGGGCTAATGCCTCCTTAAGTAACACCAGCTGCCTGCAATTAGTGCAGGTTCGCATCCCACCAGGCTCAAGGTTGACTCAGCCTTCCATCCTTCCAAGGTAGGTAAAATGAGGACCCAGATTGTTGGGGGCAATAAGCTGACTTTGTAATAATGCCGCTTGGGGTGTGTGTGAAAGCCCTAATAAGCAGGCATATACATAGAATGAAGGCTACTGCTAAGTTTGTAAGCCGCCCTGAGTCTTCGGAGAAGGGCGGGATATAAATGGAATTAAATTTTTTTAAAAAAATTAGCTTCAGCAGGTAATCTGGTCTAAAACATCAAGGTCAGAAGTGCATCAGAAACAAAGAGGTTTTGCGGCAAGCAGCAGAGTGGAAGTGAGGTAGAACATCCTGTTCTCCAGGATGGAGTCGCAGTTATGAGCTATAGATTTGGGCATTTCTACTGAGAATTGTGGGCCTCTAGTTCTTTTTGTTGACCTCTAGTCTGAAACACCTGCTTCCTGTGTTAATACAAAAGGAACAGCTGGACGGGCTTCTCGTTTCAAATTGTACAGTCTTTTCTGACATAAAGGGAAGTACAGGATAGTTTATTTCACTCACAATGCGTTTCTTGCACAACTTCAGTTAGGAGAACCTAGATAAGCGCCACATGGAAGACCTGCATTGAACAGTCGTGCTATATTAAGATTTGAATTAATATAGTTTCTCCATCACCATAGAATCCCTGTGTAATTCCTGATAGTATGATTATGTGGAGATTGCCATATTTCATTAAGTCACACTGAGAAGAAAGAAGATCTAGTTGGAAAGGCTATCTATCTATCTATCTATCTATCTATCTATCTATCTATTTATCTATCGTCTATCAATCTATCTATCTATTAATCTATCTATCAATCTATCAATCTACCAGTCTATTAATCTATTTCTATCAATCTATCTATCTATCTATCTATCTATCTATCTATCTATCTATCTATCTATTAATCTATCTATCAATCTATCAATCTACCAGTCTATTAATCTATTTCTATCTATCTATCTATCTATCTATCTATCTATCTATCTATCTATCTATCTATCTATCTATCTATCTTTTACCTATTTATCTATCTATCTTCTATCTATTTTTCTATCTATCTATCTTCTATCAATCAATCTATCTATCTTTTATCTATCAATCAATTTACCTATTTATCTATCTTCTATCAATCAATCTACCAATCTATCTCTATCTCTTGTGTCAATCTATCTATCTATCTATCTATCTATCTATCTATCTATCTATCTATCTATCTATCTATCTATCTATTTACCTATTTATCTATCTTCTATCTATCTTCTATCTATCTTCTATCAATCAATCTATTTATCTATCTTCTATCAATCTATCAATCAATTTACCTATTTATCTACCTTCTATTTATGTATCTTCTATCTATCTTTCTATCTATCTATCTATCTATCTATCTATCTATCTATCTATCTATCTATCTATCTATCTATCTATCTATCTATCTATCTATCTGAATATTATTTACAAATAATCCAGGGTAGCGAACATATTCAAGGTACCTTCCTCTTTCCTTCCTCTTTCCCCACAGAGATAACTATTTGAGGTAAGTTGGGATGAGAGAGGGAGACTGGCCCAAGGTCACCCAGATGGCTTTCATGTCTAAGGTGGGCCTAGAACTCACAGTCTCCCAGTTATTGCCGCAATGTCACACAGCCAGCCCTCATGGTTAAGGTAGGACTAGAACTCACTGTCTCTTGGTGATTGGCCCAAAATCACCCAGCCAGTTTTCATGCCTATGGTGAAACTGGAATTCACAGACGCCCGCTTTCTAGCCTGTTGCCTTAACCACTAGACCAAAGTACTCTGGTGCCATTTGATTTCTTGCCTTCTTAAAATAAAATAAAAAATATCACTTGACCAGCTTTCTTCCTCACGTCATAAATGTCTATAAATGATTGTTAGCTACTTCTAAAAACACTGAAGGATGTGCAATGCCCACAGTTATTCAGTTTCATTGAAATGTGCTTGGGTGATGTGATTAAAAAAAACATTTTTTAACCATTCTTTCAAATGTCTACAATCTTGTAGCTAAGCTTGTCTTAGAGCTGTTTCAGGTCCCAAAACCAATTAACTAGATACAGAACAATGTGGGGGGGGGGACAGAGACCATGCAGAATTTTATGCCAACATTTTGCATGGCAATGGATTGATTTTCTGCAAGCCCAAAGGGTTTTTGTAATAAAGTAAATAAAGCCCTCCACAAACAATTTTCAAATGCAATATGTGCAACTGGATGCCTCTAGATCAAATATTGATCTGATTTTCACAAACATATTTTTTTCTGTCAATACTGTAAGTAATCACCGCTCAGACTAATTAAAAATACTGAACAGGCAGGAATCTTGAGGGTAGAGAAGCACAGAAAAAAAATAATTTGAAAGCTTTGGGGAGGATTTGAACAAAATTGAAATCAAGCCACTACTAAAAAAAACATTAATCCCACTGAATCCAGTGGGAATTATTTCTAATAATCAGATATAATAAGATATCACACGCCAAACAGATTTTTCAAGATAGTCTTTTGTTTTAGGATTGTCGGAGAGAGATTAGCTGAGCCAGGGGGAGGAGTCAAGTGAGGAATTAGTCTGGAATCCTTAGGTTGGGACAAGAGAGCAAGGTTCAACCCTCCTTGAAAATCATTGAACCTTAGCTAATCTGGTCCAGGTGCAAACAGCCAATCTGGGAAGATTCCTGTGTAAAAGACATAAGCAATAAAGTAGCTAATTTAACTCTTCACAGATGGATCTGGTTGTTCCCACCTAACGAGGCTTCAGTTGTTTTATAAAATGCTTTGTATTGTGCTTACTTTGTGCAATGATACTGCAAGTCAGTTTCATACAATATACCAAGATATAATATGGTTAGTTTCCTTTTAAAAAAAATAGCTGGTTGAGTGAACCACATCAATAACAGTTTGTTGAATAACATACACATAATGCACTTCAAGTATGTCATTTTTGGAAAGTAATAAGGTCCACTAATGCATCTCGGTTTCTCATTAGTACAATGAAAATAATGTTAAGAGTCTGAATTAAGAGTCTAAGTAACTGTCATGATAATATCCAAGAAATCCAAATTATTAAATTGAAGAAAATTTAATCATTGGCTTCTTTTAAGCTTCTGCAGTCTCATAACTGTCTCAAGGAAACAATAACTAAGTTAAATCATTATTCCTGTAAAACGAGTCCACAGAGTCTCTTGCAAACATGTTGTCAAAAAATCTACAATTCCAGAGAGGAAGCACATTCCTTTGTTAAGGTAAAGATTTATACCCACATCAGGAGAAGGGCATGAAAATAGTATTCAGAATGATAAAAGGGTATGGCTGGAGACAAGAAACCATATCAAATATCAACAATTTTAAAGTCACATGAAATATAACACCGAAGATTCATAATTGAATCTTTCTGTTTTAAAGAGTTGCTTAGAAATAGGAAATAGAATTAAACCATAGTCACAGAAAGAAGGAAAATATATATTTTTTCTATCTGTATGGCCAAAATTTAGTTATCGTCTGAAAATCAAAGTTTTCCATACATTGAATATGGACTTTTAGGGGATCGGCCCCAAAAATATTGTTATAAAAACAATATGCAACATGCTTGTCCTTATGGAAAACTGGTTGCAAAACCTGTGTAACATTGGTGAAATTGTGAGAAGTCCACAATGGTTGGAAAAAATCACACTGAACAAAACTTCTTTAATCTCAATAGACCGAACTTGCAAAAATCAACATTGACGCCAACTTTTCTATTCTGGATTTCTAGATCCGTCACTGAGAAAATCTAGTACCAGAATCTTCTCTGTCTGACCTTCACACACAAATTGAAAAAGTATTACAGGTAGTCCTCAACTTTACAACAGTTCATTGAGTGACCGTTCAAAGTTACAACAGCACTGAAAAAATATCCCTTATGACCGCTTTTCACACTTATGACCTTGGCTGCATCCCCATGCTCATGTGATGGGAAAGCCAGATTCACTTAACAATCGGGTTGCTACAGTGATTATCAACTGCAGTGATTCACCTAACAGTGTGCAAGAAAGGTCATAAAAGGGGGCAAACCTCCCTTAACAAATGTCTCCCTTAACAACAGAAAATTGGGGCTCAGTTGTGGTTGTAAGTTGAGAACTACCTGTATGATGGAGTGAGTAAGCTGGAGCTAAAACCATCGAGGTAGACTTTGAGGTGACACAGCTTCAGTAAGTTCTTGCTCAACTTCCTGTCCAATTCTATAATCAACTTTTCCTAATTGGGCTCAAGATCATAATGGTAGAAGTAGAAATGAGAGTCAGTGGTAGGAGAAACATACCAACATGAACCCCAAGGTATTCTTCTAAGACAGGGGTCTTCACACTTGGGAACTTTAAGACTTGTGGACTTCAACTCCCATAATTCCTCAGCCAGACGGGGCTGGCTGAGGAATTCTGGGAGTTGAAGTCCACAAGTCTTAAAGTTCCCAAGTGTGAAGACCCCAGTTCTAAGAGGTAGGAGGAAATCTAACAGGTTAGAGCTAATCCAGGTGCTTTATTACTGTACATCCAACATCAGCTCCATAATATCAGGCACCACCAGCAGAGAACGAGCTTTCATTCAGACTAGAAAACATGTGCCCCCATGTGCTCTTTCAATTTCCTCTAATGCAATAAATTCATCTGAAGGAGGCATCTTCCCAAGTCTTGGGTTGCCCTGAATTGCCACTTCCAAACCTAACTACTCTATTCCTTTGGAGGTATCTATGTAGATTCTCAGTCTATCCAGGTCCTGGTTGTCCCAAAGGTGCTTTTTTCAAGAGGCAACTGGACTTCCTTGAAGACGTTTCACTTCTCATCCAAGAAGCTTCTTCAGCTCTGACTGAATGGTGGGGAATGGAAGGATTTATACTCCTTGCAGACAGCTGGTCATTTGCATTATTTTTAGAGAGTCGTCGAGGCCCCTTGGAGGTTTACCTGTGTCCTCAGGATCACCTGAGTAGAGGTAGACAACACAGACTCATCCCCAACAGCCTGCACCTGTGATCAACAGTGAAGGGACACAGGGCAGAAAACATCCTGCAGAAGCCACAGCTACACAACACAATCCTTTCAGCAGTTCTAAGAAGGCTGCAAGCCCATTTGCACCACTCAAGTGACCCAGAGGATGTAGAAAAACTTCCCAGTGGCCTCAATAACTCTCTAAAACAACGCAAATGACCAAAATCCTTCCATTCCCCACCATCCAGTCAGAAGTGAAGAAGCTTCTTGGAAGAGAAGCAAAACGTCTTCAAAGAAAAAGAAGAAAGTCCAGTGGCCTCTTGAAAAAAGCATCTTTGGGACTCCTGTGCTCTTTGAATCTCGAGTGCTTTCCTGTACATTAATCTCTCCTGGTTCTCTGTTTATGGAGGAGTCAAACACGTTTATCCCCTTCTCCGTAAATCAAAACATAGTCTTCAGGTAGGGGTTGCCTAGCAACTCTGTCATTAAAACTACCTGTCCGCTTGAGCCAAATGAAAGTTACATTTTCATCCCCACCGTGTGACATTCCCCCCCCCCCGGTCGGTAATAATGATCTCCTCAGAGTTATATTTCCCATCAAAGGCATCTTAGATTTAAATCTTTAAGTTTGCTTTGATCGGAGGCCGTAACAAAAAATTACAATCGCTAGAATGACTTTTCTCCCTGAGGAGAGGCAGAGCAACGATGCCAAATAAGATAGTGGTTGGGGGGTTGTTTTTTTGTTTGTTTTTGTTGTTTGAAAGAACAACCACAGCAATTTACGAAGTGTGTTTTTTATTTCCTTTCTGTGCGAACCATCAAAATCTTTTTTTCTGGAATTGGGAATTGGGGTTAGCCGTTCTTCTGAACGGTCTTGCTCACCCCTGGCATTTGTGTGTGTACGTGTGTGTGTGTGTGTGTGTGTGTGTGTGTGTGTGTGTGTGCAGACCAGCAACCGCACTGCAGCGCTTTCGACAAATCTGCAATGCTGCACAGACAAACTGAGCTTTGATCCAGGTCCCTCCTGACAAATTTGCCTAGCAGGCATTTTAGATTGCAGCTGAGCTGCATTGCTTTGCTCCCAATACGTTTCAACATCAATGCAAATATAAATAGGGGGCTAATAAGGTTAGGTGGTAAGAATTCCAAACTCTGGATCAGAAAAGTTATTCTGCTTATTCCAATGTTGTCTCAAAGGAACAAGAAGCAGGACAAGTGACAGAAGAGAATATTTGTAGCTCAGGGATGAACTTGGGGTTCCTTGGTGCTCGCTGGGCTTGGTTGTGTAAGGGTCAGCATCTACCCGAAGAACTGGAGGTTCCAAGAGGGCAAAGCAGGAGACTCAAGTGGAGGCTTCCAGGTCAAACATAACTTTATTTGGCCAGTCTGAAACACTGGCAGCTGCATTCAGAAGTGCCACACAGTGGTCCGTTAGTCACTTCTATTTATATACAGATAACAACCAAGGGACGCGGTGGCTCAGTGGGTTAGGACGCTGAGCCTGTCGATCAGAAGGTCGGCAGTTTGGCGGGTCAAATCCCGAGTGCCGCGTAACAGAGTGAGCGCCTGTTACTCGTCCCAGCTTCTGCCAACCTAGCAGTTCGAAAGCGCGTAAAAATGCAAGTAGAAAAATAGGGACCACTACGGTGGGAAGGTAACAGCGTTCCGTGCGCCTTTGGCATCTAGTCATGCCGGCCACATGACCACGGAGATATCCTCAGACAAGCGCTGGCTCTTCGGCTTTGAAACGGAGATGAGCACCAGCCCCTAGAGTCGGAAACGACTAGCACGCATGTGCGGGGGAACCTTTACCTTTTTAACAACCAATCACAAGGTGACCTTTGTTGGCACACAGAATGTTAACCAATCACCTTTCATTACTTTCCCACGCTTTCCCCTGTCTCTGGGTCTGTGCACGTGATCTTCCTTCACAAAATAGCATCCCTAAGGCAAGCACAGTGTACAGAAGCAAGATGGTGGCCATCATGCTACTAAGAAGAATAACCTTTGGTACAATCCCGATAGTTGCTTTCTTGCA
Source organism: Vipera berus (assembly GCF_964194415.1). Taxonomy (NCBI): domain Eukaryota; kingdom Metazoa; phylum Chordata; class Lepidosauria; order Squamata; family Viperidae; genus Vipera; species Vipera berus. Next base: position 6,553,718 of record NC_138208.1, on the reverse strand, counting down.
GATGTTTCATTACTCAACTAAGTAAGATCATCCATGCTAGAAGGGAGTAGGGTTTGTGGAGAGTAGGAGGAGGAGAAAGGAGAAAGGAAGAAGAAGAAGAAGAAGAAGAAGAAGAAGAAGAAGAAGAAGAAGAAGAAGAAGAAGAAGAAGAAGAAGAAGAAGGAGGAGGAGGAGGAGGAGGAGGAGGAGGAGGAGGAGGAGGAGGAGGAGGAGGAGGAGGAGGAGGAGGAGGAGGAAGCTCTAGAACTCATGGCCTTCATGGCTAAGCTGGGACTAAAACTCATGGTCTCCTGGTGATTGACCCAAGGTCAACCAGCTGGCTTTCTTGGTTAAAGTGGGACTAGAACTCACAGTCTCCTGGTTTGTAGTCTAGTGACTTAGCCATTAGACCAAACTGACTCCTTTGCTTTTCACAAGTCCACCACAATGTGATAAAAAGTCCTCTCTTCCTTTTCACTCTTCCAACATCCTTTATACACTTTAGACGTTAGCCACTGCCTTTGTTTTATAAAACATTAATCTCAATCTTTCATACTTGACTCTGAAGTGTTACATCTTATTATTAGATTGAGCAAGTATTAAGATATGATGTTTATACTTTCCTGGGCTGGGCTTTAGGAAAAGCCGTAAGAGTTTTTGTTTAGATTTTAGTTTACCAATTACTTTTCAGCTTTAATAGAACAAGCATCGAACTAGAACAGCTGAGATTTGAAAAAGATGAAGGAAAGAGTGTCAGTTGAAGCAAGAGATAGAACAAAAAATAATAATAATGATTGGCTATATTTTAATATTATAAAAGATACTGATCAAGAATCTCAACTGCTACGTATATTGATTTTGGATGTTTTTATAGTTTCAAAATGTTTGCAGTGTTCGCAACTGTATATATAATTGTAAGCCTGTCAGGGTCATTGACTGATATGGACAGCTGTAGAAATTAAATAAATAAGCAAAGAAACAAATGGTTTTTTAAGATATATTTTGGATATAGGCTTTCGTGAAGCATGTCTAATTCATCAGGATTGATAAAGTTTTGAGAGAGAGATTTTAAAAAGAGTTATAATTAATTATTTTTAATGGGATTTTTTTTTTACACCTTCAGTGTCTGGCTGTGATTTGGTGCTCCTTGGCTTCTTCTATAGATTGTGCCTCAAGCCTTATAAGGAATGGATTTTTTTAAAAAAACAACAACTCCATGTTTGTTGCCTCTTGGTTAAATTTTTTTTTTAAACCCCTCTAATGATTCATGGCTCACAGAGTGCTAAATGATTGGTCACAGAGATGAATGAGTTATTTTATTATTCATAAGTGATGTATTGTTTCCCAATGCATGCAACATCTGCTAATGGGTCAATGGTGACCACAGGAAGGTTATCTGAATTTGGCTGGTGGGATTTGACACAAAGGCTTGGATAGCCCACCTTTGTCCCTTTACCACAAGTACTTTAAATATAATTACTGCCAAACTCATTCATTATTCTTTACACAGAAAGTCAAGGTAGGATTATATATGCGAAAAGATACTTCAAGGGCACATCGCTCGCATCTGAAACCAGCTAACATGAACCAACTTGCTAAAGAACGATCAATCCATTCACCTGGGGTAAATTTGCCGTGACTTAATTAATGGCTACATTAATTAATTACATTTGGGGCAGGGGTGGGGTGGTGAAAATCTGCATAAAGACGAGGCCTACAGCTGTACCAAAGATTTTTAAAGTGTGCCCTTCTTAACTCCGCATGGGTTAGAAAAGGAAGCGATGAAGATTATCAAATTTACAGAACAAATAGCAGTCAGAAGGCATGGTGAAAACTCCTTGACTGCTCCGTACAGTACATGGACAAACCTAACCATAGTCTCAACTGGGAAACTGGCAAGGATGGAGCAGCGCTAGAAATTCAATTGAAGATTATAGGCTATTACACAATCCGTAGAGGCCAACATTAAGACGAACATGCTAGAAAAAGCTGTTTTTTAGAGAATGGCTGCATCACTTATCCTATCAATGATTGCCCTTATTTGTTTTGATCAATCAAAACCCTGAAGGAGCAAGAAATCTTGGCTATTTTGACACAATGATGGAAAAAGCATTACACAATCACAAATGAATAGAATAGAATAGAATAGAATAGAATAGAATAGAATAGAATAGAATAGAATAGAATAGAATAGAATAGAATAGAATAGAATAGAATAGAAAATATGGAATAGAATAGAATAGAATAGAATAGAATAGAATAGAATAGAATAGAATAGAATAGAATAGAATAGAATAGAATAGAATAGAATAGAATAGAATAGAATAGAAAATATGAAATAGAATAGAATAGAATAGAATAGAATAGAATAGAATAGAATAGAATAGAATAGAATAGAATAGAATAGAATTAGAATAGAATAGAATAGAATAGAATAGAATAGAATAGAATAGAATAGAATAGAATAGAATAGAATAGAATAGAATAGAATAGAATAGAAAATATGGAATAGAATAGAACAGAACAGAATAGAATAGAATAGAATAGAATAGAATAGAATAGAATAGAATAGAATAGAATAGAATAGAATAGAATAGAATAGAAAATATAGAATAGAATAGAATAGAATAGAATAGAATAGAATAGAATAGAATAGAATAGAATAGAATAGAATAGAATAGAATAGAATAGAATAGAATAGAATAGAATAGAATAGAATAGAATAGAATAGAACTGGAAGGGACCTTGGAGGTCTTCTAGTCCAGCCCCCTGCTCAAGCAGGAGAACCTATACCATCTCAGACAAGTGATTGTCCAGTCTCTTCTTAAAAATCTTCAGTGAGTTGAAAGGGACCTTGGAGGACTTCTATTTTTCCTGCACAGGCAGGAAACCCTATACCATTTCAGACAAATGGTTGTCCAATCTCTTCTTAAAAACTTCCAGTGTGGGAGCACCCACAATTTCTGGAGGCAGGTTGTTCCACTGATTATTTTTTTCTCACTGTCAGGAAATTTCTCCTTAGTTCTACAGGTTGCTTCTCTCCTTGACTAGTTTCCATCCGTTGCTTCTTGTCCTGCTTTCAGGTGCTTTGGAGAATAGCTTGACTCCCTCTTCTTTGGGGCAGCCCCTGAGATATTGGAACACTGCTATCATGTCACCCCTCACCCTTCTCTTCATTAAACTACACATACCCAATTCCAGCAACCGTTTCCTATATGTTTTAGCCTCCAGTCCCCCAATCATCTTTGTTGCTCTTCTCTGTACTCTTTCTAGAGTCTCATTCTGCAAACCATTTTTCTACACGTTCATCGGATGAGTTTGACTAATGCTAGGCAACCATGAATACTGCTGTGGAGCATTGACCAGATAGTCAGTATGGTTCTTGGGACTACACAATGGAAGTCCCGCACTTTTTACATGTGTAGCACATAATAGAAGGGGTCATGTCTTCGTTATGGCCACCATCCTACTGTTTTAAGCACCACTGGAGATGCCTTCTCAAATACCTTGACTCCCTCTTCTTTGTGGCAAACCCTGAGATATTGGAACATTGTTATCATGTCACCCCTCTGTCCTTCCCTTCATTAAACTAGACATACCCACTTCCAGCAACTGCTCCTTACAGTATATTTTTTCGCCTCCAGCCCCCTGATCATCTTTGTTGCTCTTCTCTGCACTCTTTCTAGAGTCTCAGCAACTTTTTTACATCGTGGTGACCAAAACCGGATGCAGGATTCCAAGTGTGGCCTTACCAAGGCATTAAAAAGTGGCATTAACACTTCTCGTGATCATGCTGTAATTTCCATTGCTTTCGTAGGCACGTGACACAAGAGTGCTACACTCATTTTGACATTGTCCCACCCATCCGTGGACCACCTCTGAAGAACCCCATGTTCTGGTTCTAAAAATGCTATCGCAGCATACACTGCGACAGGTGACTCCTTGAATGAATCCCAATGCGGAAACCAAGATTGCAATCTTGGTTTGCAGCCGTGTGTATTTTTGGCTCACCATATTGATCGCCGCCTGGCACTTTAGTTTTAACTTGATTTATCTCTGAGATTTTCCCAAGTCTCGATTTGTCTGTGGAGAGCAAAATTACAACCGCTTGCTTTTCTTTCGCCCATGCGACCTTTGACCCCTGCGCCCTGCAATTTTAACCAAGGCTTATTAGAAAGATGTGGCAGTCCTCCAAAATGCAGAATTAGAGAGTATAGATTTGTATCTTGCTTTGGAGACGTGCCAAATGTCAGCTGGAAGTATCCGGGAGTAAAGCTTTGATTAATCAAGTTAATCATATGCAGCATTTGGGGCAACGAAGCTCAAATACTTTCTATTTTCTTGGCTTACCAAATAATTCTTTATTGTCAGCAGAATGGCTCAACAGAGCTTTCCAAAGAGCAAGCAGATGCTGAGTGGCAAAATAAAATAATCTGATAAAACAGGAGGTATGTATATACAGTGCAATGGAAATCAATATTCTAAGACTCTAGAGTCAACATCTAAATATAGACGTGTTGCCACATTCATACAGACATCTCTGTTCCTCCCTTCCCTTTTCCTCTTTTTTTTAAAATAAAATAAGTAATGAAATAAAATAACAATATAATACATAAAGTAAAATAAAAAATAAAATAAAAACAAAGCCTTGTCATTTGTCAGGAAACTAGCTTGCAAGACTCTTTCAGACCGCTGCTCTGTAGCAATTCAGCCTTGCCACAAAATTCATTAAGAACTGGATTTGGTTTCGTGCAGGAAAAAAAAATCCCCTAATGCTTTTCCTGAACCTCCCTTATCTTGGATGTTCTTGGAGTTTTCTGGGGGGGGGGAGTATTTCTTCCCCCTTTCAAGGAGGTTTGAGAACAATTGTTATGATAGGCTGCAAGCTGAGAATTCAGGACTCATTGAATGGTCAAATAAATATATCATCAGAATCTTTCTCTCTCTTTCTCTCTCTCCCTCTCTCCCTCTTTCCCTCTCTCTGTCTCCCTCCGTCCCTCTCTCCCTTCCTCTCTTCCTCTTTCCTTCCTTTTCTCTCTTCTCCCTCTCTCCCTCCCCCTTTCCCTCCCCCCTCTCTCCTTTCCCTCCTTCCCTTTCTCTCTCTCCCTCTCTCTCTCTCTTTCCCTCCCTGCCTCTCTTTTACCCTTCCTCTCTCTCTCCCTCTCTCCCTCTTTCCTCTCTCTGTCTCCCTCCGTCCCTCTCTCCCTTCCTCTCTTCCTCTTTCCTTCCTTTTCTCTCTTCTCCCTCTCTCCCTCCCCCTTTCCCTCCCCCCTCTCTCCCTCTCTCCTTTCCCTCCTTCTCTCTCTCTCTCCCTCCCTCCCTCTTTCCCTCCCTGTCTCTCTTTTACCCTTCCTCTCTCTCTCCCTCTCTCCCTCTCTCTGTCTCCATCCCTCTCTCCCTTCCTCTCTCCCTCTTTCCTTCCTTTTCTCTCTTTTCTCTCCCTCCCTCCCTCTCTCCCTTCCCCTTTCCCTCCCCCTTCTCTCCCTCCTCCCTCCCACTCTCCCTTCCTCCCCCCCTCTCCCTCTCTCCTTTCCCTCCTTCCCTCTCTCTCCCTCCCTCTCTCCCTCTTTCCCTCCCTCTCTCTCTACCTCACTTCCTCTCTCCCTCTCCCTCTTTCTCTCCCCTAAAATTCTATAACCTTGACCCAGTCCAGCTATTTCCCCCCAATTGTCTCCTTACCTTACTACAGGAAGAGCTAGATGGCCCTCATTTATTTGTATGATTTTCCTGTTTCCACAATATCAATAAAGGAGAATATTTGTAGCTCAGAGTTGAAATGAGGGCTCCTCGGCGCTCTCTGTGCTTGGTTGTTTTCTTGTAGACGTTTCATTACGCAAACAAGATAACATCATCAGTGCTAGCACTGCTGGATGTTAGCTAGTTTGGATAATGAAATGTCTGCAAGAAAACAACCAAGCTCAGGGAGCACTGAGGACCCCTCATTTCCACTCATGTGCACAACAGCTGTTCCATTATTTCCTCCATCTTCTAACAATGGTTGTGACCAGCAAAATGTCATTTATTTATTTTTTTTCCTAGCCCTTAAGCAAAGCTGAATGCAGCCGGGTTGTTCTCATGCTGTGCTCCAGCCATCCGTTTTGGTATGTTTGCTTCCTTCAAATAAACAAACAGATGCATAAATAAATAGGACAATTAGAGCAGAGAAGGTGAGACAGAAAAGGGTCCTGGCGGAGCCATTTCAGAATGACAGGAAATCTTTCGTGAGGTGCCGTAGATGGGATCCTGCAGGGAAGAGCAAATTTTGCTGTGAGGCCAGCTGGCACGTAGTAAATTACTGAGCTGAGGAATACACTACTCCGTTATTGATAGATAATCAGCAGGATCAACCGCTGTCTGGACCAGCTAAGCCCCATTTTCCTTTCATCCCTTACGTTTATGAAGACCTCTCCGTCGCTTCGCCCGCTCAGCTCCCTTCAGCCCTGCCCCGCAGCTTTTCCTGCATGGTGAGTCCATGCCTTTAGCTGGCTGTTGCTATAAAACAATACGCTGGTTTTGAATAACAACGGAGCGCCACAACTTCTACAACATACAGGTAGCCATCGACTTACAATGGTTCATTTAGCGGCCGGCTGACATTAGCACGGCGCTGAAAAAAAGGGACTGACGACTGTTTTTCCCACACTTAGCAACCATTGAGGCATCCCCATGGTCACGTGATCAAAACTCAGATGCTCGGCAACTGACTCATATTTATGACCCAAGCAGTCATGTGATCTCCTTTCGCACCCTTCTGATAAGCCAAGTTAATGGGGAAGTGTTCTGTCCCTGCCTACGTGAGTCCTTGTTATGCTCACAAGGAGAAACCCGTCTTCCAACAAGCAGGCAGGAAACCGCAAGAAAAAAACAACCCCTTTTATTCTCACAGACCTGAGACAATGTCCAAGGCAAACAAACACAGATTCACACAAAAACTCAATCCTCAACACGAACGGTGGCCTTTGGCAACCAGCACCTCCCACACCTTCCCTTTCATAACGCAGCCAAGGCGTGGCTTCCTAATGCCTTCTCCTTTGCCTTTGGAGCTGCCCCATTGCATTCCTCTGTCCTACTTACTTCTCTTGCCTGCGCTTTCATGCATCCTGGATTTGTCCCAACTGTACTTCATCACTGTTCAACTCAGGCTCCCAGTACAGCTGTGTCTCAGCCTGAGCGCGGGTAGAGGGCCCGGGCTCCTTGTCCAACTGTAAGTCTTGGAGCTCCTCAGAGCCTTCCTCTGACTCTAATGTCACTCCAGGCCCCTCTTCCTCCTCATCTGATTCCTCAGACTCAGCTGCCGGATCCACTGGCTGGTGAGGAATCACAACAGGAAGTCCAATTCACTTAACAACCGTGTTACTAACTTAACAACTGCAGTGATTTGCTCAAGAACTGTGGCAAGGGAGGCCGTAAAATGGGGCAAAACTCGCTTAACAACAGTCTTGCTCAGAAACAGAAATGTGGGGCTCAGTTGTGTCCAAGGGCTACATGTAGTAAACAGTGAAAACTAGCCTTTTGGGTACTTGTGAGTGTGTTCTCTCAAGGCCAGGTGGTATTATGTTGGCTTTCTGGAGTTTTGGAGCCCACTAACTGGACGCTGAGCTTGTCGATCAGAAGGTTGGCAGTTTGGCGGGTCGAATCCCGAGTGCCGTGTAACAGAGTGAGCGCTGTTACTCGTCCCAGCTTCTGCCAACCTGTTCTGTACCAGCCTGCTACCAGCCTTGCAGAAAGGCAACCCCTGTACAAACGGCAGAGGCTGGAATACGTCTGCCAAATTTATTACACAAACAAACAACAAAACATGAAACAAGATACCGGAGCTTTGATCCTCTATCGGAGCGGTTGCTTTCAGCAAACCAGCCCTCCCCCAAACACTCCCTTTATAAGAGTTCAGGGCGTGGCCTCTCTTTGCCTCCTTCCGAGAAGTCCCACAGCCTTTCTCTGCTTGCTCCTACTTGACTGCCTCCTGCGTCGGGCGTCCTTGAACAGGGCCAGCTGTGGGTCATCTTCATCCACACTGTCGAGCTCACACAGCTGGGTCTCCACCAAGTAAGAGGGGCCTGGCTGAGGGCTCTGCGGAGCCTCCAAGCCATCATCAGCAAGTTCTTCTTCAACACCCCCCTCCTCCCCCTCATCTGAGTCATCCGAGTCATCCGACCCAACTGCCGAACCCACAGGCTGACCCTGAATCACAACACTATCCCGCACCGCAGGGCCCTTCCCCCGGGGCTGCCGATCCGGATGCGGTCGGGATGGGAATTGTTCATGAAAAGCAGTCACCAACGCAGGGGCATGAACGGCGGTCGCGTCTTCCCAGGTGAAGTCCTCTGGTCCGTAACCTTTCCATTCAACCAGGTACTGGAAACGACCTTTCAGCCAACGGGAATCCCTGATGCTGGCGACCTCGTACTCGGGGGTGCTGCCTCCATCACGAGGTCCTGATGGGGGAGGTTCCGCTCAGCGGAGTGGACAAGCCGGTTGCTCGGGGACCAACAGAGACCGATGAAAGACTGGGTGCATGCGCAGGGAACGGGGCAGAGTTAAGCGATAGGCGACCGGATTGATGACAGCCTCGACTGGGAACGGTCCTAAATATCGGTGATCTAACTTTCTCACCGGCCGTGTTGACGGTAGGTTCCTGGTGGACAACCAGACCCGATCCCCCACCGTTAGTGGAGGCGTATCCCGTCTTGACCGATCAGCAAACCTTTTGTAATCGGCCTTGGCCTTCTCTAACTGACGTCGCACCAATCGATGGATCGCCTGTAACTCTGCCATGAAGTCGTCCGCTGCCAGCTCCGGTGAGTCCACGGGAGAAAGGGGGAAAAACCGGGGGTGATAACCCACATTGGCCAAGAACGGTGTCATCTGTGTGGAGGTGTGCTGCGAATTGTTAAATGCAAACTCAGCTATGGCCAGATAGTCCACCCAATTGTTCTGCTGCAGATTGACGTAGCAGCGCAGATATTGTTTCCAGGATACCGATGACCTTCTCGGTTCCCCCGTCAGTTTGAGGATGATGCGCGGACGAGAGGCAAATCTTGATATCCAACGCATGCATCAACTCCTGCCAGAAGCGGGCTGTAAACTGGGCCCCCCTATCAGAGACGACTCTATCAGGGAGGCCGTGCAGCCGAAACACCTGCTGAATGAACATACGACTAGTGGCGCGGGCTGACGGTAAGCCGCGACAGGGGATGAAGTGCGCCATCTTGGTCAGCATGTCCACCACCACATACACTGTCGTGAAACCAGAGGATGGGGGTAAATCCGTCAGAAAGTCCATGGACACAGCCCCCCAGGGTCTTTTGGGTGTTGGCAAGGGCTGCAGTAATCCAGGCGGGGCCCCTGTCGCTGACTTGGCCTGCCTGCATGGGATGCAGGAGGTGACATAGGACTGGACGTCGTGTCGGACTCGGGGCCACCAGAAGGTACGGGAGACCAGGTTCAGGGTCTTGAACAGGCCAAAATGCCCCGCTGCCGGGTTATCGTGACACTGGCTGAGGATGAGTCCCCTGAGTGGCCCTCCCAGAACATAGAGCCGGTCACGATAATACAAGAGTCCATCCGTGACTGTCCAAGGAGACTCTGGCCCCACCTCCTCCTTCCGCTGAGCCACCCACACCTCCTGCTGCTGTGCCTCCCGGATCCGAGCCCGTATATCAACCGGCTCCCGTACCGCAGCAAAAGACTCGACGGGGATGACTGTCCTGGGCAGAAGCTTGTCTTCCACTCGGGTATATTCGGGCTTCCTGGACAGAGCATCCGCTCTTTGATTGTGCCCGCTTGGTATGTACCGAACCCGGAAGTTAAACCTCGCAAAGAAAAGAGACCACCGGATCTGGCGTTGGTTCAAATTCCGAGCGGTCTGCAGGCTTTCCAGATTCTTATGGTCCGTCTGGACCTCGATTTGATGCCGCGCTCCCTCCAGATGATGCCTCCAGGCCTCGAACGCCGCTTTGATGGCCAGCAGCTCCTTCTCCCAAATTGTATAATTGCGCTCCGAAGGTTTCAGTTTTCGTGAATGATACGCGCAAGGGAAAAGGGTACCGCTGGGCGTCGTTGCCTGGAGTAACACTGCCCCAATGGCAATGTCGGAGGCGTCCGCCTCCACGACAAACGGCCGTTGCGGGTCAGGATGCTTCAAGATGGGCTCCTTCATGAAGGCTTCCTTCAAAGTCTGGAAAGCCTGTTGTTCTGGTGCGTTCCACTGGAACCGAGTCTTCTTCTGCAGGAGCCGGGTGAGGGGGGCTGTCAAGGCAGCAAACCCAGGGATGAAAGTTCGGTAATAGTTGGCAAATCCAAGAAGTCGCTGAACATCCTTCACGCGACGCGGGGTTTGCCAACTCTGCAAAGACTCAACCTTACTCGGCTCCATGGCGATGCCCTCAGGAGAAATGCGGTGACCCAGGAAATCGATGGTCACCCGGTAGAACTGGCACTTCTCCAACTTGGCAAACAGCCGATGTTCTCGGAGTCGCTGCAGGACCTGACGGAGATGCTGATGGTGCACCTCACGCGACGGGGAGTAGATCAGGATGTCGTCCAAGTAGATCACGACAAACTGGTCCAACAAATCCCGGAAAATGTCATTCATGAAATGCTGAAACACAGCGGGGGCGTTGGTCAGGCCAAACGGCATCACCGTGTACTCAAAATGTCCATAGCGAGTACCAAACGCCGTCTTCCACTCATCACCCGGCCGAACCCTGACGAGGTTGTAAGCTCCACGCAGGTCCAGTTTCGTGAAGATCTTAGCCTCCCGGAGTCGGTCCAAGAGTTTGGGGATGAGGGGCAGCGGGTAACGGTTGCGCACCGTGATGGCGTTGAGTTTTCGGTAGTCGCAGCAAAGCCGTAATTCGCCCGACTTCTTTTTGACGAAGAGCACGGGTGCAGACACTGGCGAGGACGAGGGCCGGATGAAACCGCGAGCCAAATTCTTCTCCAGAAAGTCCCGCAATGCAGCCAACTCGGGCTCCGACATGGAGTACAAACGCCCCACTGGGAGAGGCGCATCAGGAACTAAATCAATGGGGCAGTCATAGGGCCTGTGCGGGGGTAATTGATCCGCCTCTGACTCGCTGAACACATCAGCAAAGTCAGACAGTTCGGGAGGCAAGGAAACCCCTGGGGAACCCTCCACCTGGCCGGCACAGATATGGCGGGAGTGGTCCACGCACTGCAAGCTTGGGAAGGTGACCAAGTTCTGTGACCAATAGATCTGTGGGTCATGCGCCCGGAGCCACGCCAGTCCCAAGACCACGGGGAAGTGCAGATCTGAGGTGATATAGAACTGGATGGCCTCCACATGGGAACTGATGGCCATACATAATGGTTGCGTGGCGGCCATAATAGGCCCAGACAGGAGCACTCGACCATCGATAGTCTCCACTAACATGGGCCGATCCACCGGGCACTGGGGAACAGCCCATTTGGCCACAAATGCTGAGTCCATAAAATTTGTGGTGGCCCCAGAGTCAATTAAGGCATGGACTGGAATCCCCTCTGGCTTGCCAGGAAGGATCAGACGTGCCTCCAAAATCAAATGCCGTGGAGGTCCACAGGCAGCATCGGAAAGACGTCGCTCAGTGTTGTTGTGGGACGCCCGATCTATCACACCGTCTAGATCGGGCTCGGGGCGTTTCCCGACAGAAAAGTAGGGGACTTTCTCGGGGCAGGCTCGGTCACTGATGCTCGCTATCGCTTCTTTGGGCAAAAAGCAGCCAAATGTCCAGGGTCCCCACAGTAAAAACACAACCCCCCCGATCGTCGTCTGTTCATTTCAGTCACCGATAGACGAGACCTGGCGGCACCCAGCTCCTTTGGCTCCTCCCTTTGAACCGGGGGCTCACGCACAACAGGGGCGGCAGGGGTCTGTGGGGTGGCACGGCAACTCCTTCGCTGCTGCAACCGAGCATCGATCCGCAGGCAGAGATGGATCAGCCCATTCAGGTCTGAGGGAATATCCACACGGGCCAGCTCATCCAACATCTCCTCCGACAATCCATCCTGGAAGGCATCCACGAGCGCAGCCTCATTCCAGGGGGAATCCTGGCTAAGCAGCCGGAAATCGCTGATATAGCCCTGTAGGGGGCGTTGACCCTGCCTCAGAGCTTTCAGACGTCGAGTGGCAGTCTGCGTCTTAATAGGGTCCTCATACATCAGACGCATATGATCACAAAACCCCACAAAGTTGTCCAACAATGGGCTAGGTTGAGCCAGCAGAGGCGTGCCCCAACGAGCTGCATCACCCGAAAGAAGGCTTAACACAAACCCCACCTTATCCCGGTCAGTGGGGAAATCAGCTGCTCTCACGCTGATAAAGAGCTGGCATTGTCCCAGGAAAGCAGGAAACAGTTCTGGAGTACCTGTAAATTTATCCGGCATTGCAACTTGGCATTTTCTCCTGGGTGGGGGTGCAGCATGAACCTGAGCTTGCAGTTGAGCCACCTGAGCTGCCAGCAAAGTGAGTTGCTGGGTGAGCTGGGCATTCTCGGCACGTAGCTGCTCCATAATATTAGTAAGGGGTGGGAGGCTGAAAGCAAACTGTTCTGTACCAGCCTGCTACCGGCCTTGCAGAAAGGCAACCCCTGTACAAACGGCAGAGGCTGGAATACGTCTGCCAAATTTATTACACAAACAAACAACAAAACATGAAACAAGATACCGGAGCTTTGATCCTCTATCGGAGCGGTTGCTTTCAGCAAACCAGCCCTCCCCCAAACACTCCCTTTATAAGAGTTCAGGGCGTGGCCTCTCTTTGCCTCCTTCCGAGAAGTCCCACAGCCTTTCTCTGCTTGCTCCTACTTGACTGCCTCCTGTGTCGGGCGTCCTTGAACAGGGCCAGCTGTGGGTCATCTTCATCCACACTGTCGAGCTCACACAGCTGGGTCTCCACCAAGTAAGAGGGGCCTGGCTGAGGGCTCTGCGGAGCCTCCAAGCCATCATCAGCAAGTTCTTCTTCAACACCCCCCTCCTCCCCCTCATCTGAGTCATCCGAGTCATCTGACCCAACTGCCGAACCCACAGGCTGACCCTGAATCACAACACAACCTAGCAGTTCAAAAGCATGTAAAAATGCAAGTAGAAAAATAGGGACCACTCCGGTAGGAAGGTAACAGCGTTCCGTGCGCCTTTGGCGTCTAGTCATGCCGGCCACATGACCACGGAGACGTCCTCGGACAAGCGCTGGCTCTTCGGCTTTGAAACAGAGATGAGCACCGGCCCCTAGAGTTGGAAACGACTAGCACACCTGTGCGGGGGAACCTTTACCTTTACCTAACTCAGCTATACATTAAAAAAAACAACCCCCCCCCATGACAGTGTCGTGTAGTCCCCAACACAGCACTGCTGAAAAAGTGACACTAATAAGTTGATCCTCTCTCTTGATTGCATGGTTAAAGAACATAAATCTTTTTCCCCTCCAAGAGAAACAGGGAAAAGCGCTACCCTTCAACAAGAGCGATCCCACCACGGCGGGTTCCTCAAAGAGTATTTTCTATCATCTCTTTCCTTGACATTCACGCTGTGTAACTCAACAGAAGAATCGGTTTTCAGCAGTTGGGAAGCCACCTGCAAGAATGGAGGTGTTATTCTCAGCCCTTGGAGATGGAAGGCAATTATTGCATCGCCTCTCTATTCTTCTTCACCTCTTTATTTTCCACTTTTCCTTTCCAAACTCCAGCATAGGAGGGAGGGCCTGCGTTGGATCCCCTCTCAATATTACCTGCTTCCCGTTCCTGGCTCCTGTCCGTCAGTGTCCCGAGATAAGACCATCTCCTCAAGGTCTTTCTCGCAATTGCTGTGCTGACGCTTCCTCTATGCCAGTCTTTCTCCCGTTTAGTTTTAAGAAGGAAGAAAGACAAGGCCGGAAAGCAGAAAAGCCAATTAAGCCTGCTCTGAAAAATATTTTGGAAGGGGATTTTGTTGTGTTTTTTTTTGCGAGTAAGCTTGAAAATATAAAGTCTTTTTGTCACTGACGACGACTGAAAATATAAAGTCTTTTTGTCACTGACGACGACTGAAAATGTGAAGTCTTTTTGTCGTTGACGTTGTCAGAATTTACTAGCAGTGGATCATCTTTGTTTCAGACATCGGCTAGCATAAAGCAACACTTTCCTCTGAAATTATGTTTAGTGTCGGTGTGAAGGATATATTCATCATCATTTTTTTTGTACACATCTTATTTTTAAGTGTTAGTGTTGGGTGGCTTTTAACTTCGTTTTTTCTCTTTTTCTTAAAATAATGACAACAGAAACAACAACAACAACAACAACAATAATAGTTGGAAGGGACCTTTCCTGCCTGATCAGGCAGGAAACCCTCTACCATTTCAGACAAGTGGCTGTCCAGTCTCTTCTTAAAAACTTTCAGTGTTGGAACATTCACAGCATTTGGAGGCAAGTTTATTTATTTATTTATTTATTTATTTATTTATTTATTTATTTATTTTTTATTTATTTATTTATTTATTTATTTATTTATTTATTTATTTATTTATTTATTTATTTATTTATTTATTTGATTTATATACCGCCCTTCTCCTGAAGGACTCAGGGCGGTGTACAGGGCAATAAAAATAAGAATACATTAGTTAAAATAATATTAAAACCCAAATCCATCAGGCCAGGCCGGCTTGTTCGAATAGATAAGTTTTTAGATCACGCCGGAAGGAGCGAAGGTCGGGGGCCATCCGGAGTTCAGCCGGTAAGCGGTTCCAAAGGATTGGTGCACCCACCGAGAAGGCCCTCCCCCTGGGGGTCACCAGCTGACATTCTCTGACCGGTGGTACCCTGAGGAGGCCCTCTCTGTGGGAACGTACAGGACGGAGGGAAGTTGACGCCGGCAGTAGGTGCTCCCGTAGGTAATCCGGACCCATGCCATGTAGGGCTTTGTATGTCATCACCAGCACCTTGAATTTCACCCGGAAGGCAACTGGAAGCCAGTGCAGCTCATGGAGCAGAGGTGTAATATGGGAGTATCGGGAGACCCCCAAAAGAACTCGTGCAGCTGCACTCTGTACCAGCTGAAGCTTCCGAGTGGTTCTCAAGGGCAGCCCCATGTAAAGAGCATTGCAGTATTCTAGACGAGAGGTCACAAGTGCATGAGTGACTGTACGCAAGGCATCCAGGTCCAGATAGGGTCGCAACTGGCACACCAGACGAACCTGGGCGAAGGCCCCTCTAGTCACAGCTCCTATATGATCTTCTAAGGAGAGCTGTGAATCTAAGAGGACACCCAAATTGCGAGCCTTATCTACGGGGGGTAATAACTCGCCCCCAATATTAAGAGATGGAATAATCTGAATTTCCTGACATGCCGGTATGTACAGCCATTCAGTCTTGTCCGGGTTGAGTTGAAGCCTGTTCCTCCCCATCCATTCCCGGACCGCTTCCAGGCAACGGGACAAGTTGTTCCACAGGTTAATTGTTCTCAGTGTCAGGAAATTTCTCCTTAGTTCTAGTTGCTTCTCTCCTTGATTTTGGATTCTAAGTTTGGAAATAAAATAAAAATTTTGTGGGGAAAAAATTCTTTCAAGAAAGGTTGACATTCTAATACAGGGGTCCCCGAGCCCCTGATCCATGGACCGGGACCGGTCCGTGGCATGCCAGCAACCGGTTCACACAAACAAACGAAGCCCCATCCATGGGATGCATGCAGCACACAAAACAACACCCCCTCCAGTCCACGGAAAAATGTCTTTCCAGGTTACCGGTCCCTATTGCCCAAAAGGTTGGGGACCTCTGTTCTAATAGTTTACAAATCTTGGTTTCCATACACAGTAGCCATGTATCAGAAAGATAAGAATGAAAGTTAAAAAAAAATCAGTGTGGTTGATCAAAGATTGTGACTGCAATATGAGTTGCAGGAAGGAGTAAAAACTCTTATCTAAAAGAAGTGGGAAATCTGATTTTTATCACAATAATAGGTTTATTGGGCTGCCTTTAAGCGTCCATGGAGATGCTCGTTCATCCAGGTCATGGCTGTCCCAAAGGTGTTTTTCCAAGAGACAACTGGACTTCCTTTGTTTTTCCTTGAAGGCATTTCACTTCTCATCCAAGAAGCTTCTTCAATTCTGTTCTTCAGGCCGCACCGAGGAAGCATTTTGGCTGAGAAGCGAAACGTCTCCAAGGAAAAACAAAGAAAGTCCAGTTGCCTCTTCAAAAAAAAAAAAAAAATCACCTTTGGGCTGTATATTTAAGGTAGTAAATTAACCACCATCATTATTCGGCTAAGCATACAGTATTTAATGTAGGGAGAATTAACACGGCATAGCAGTTGAGGATTCAAACCAGGGAGAGCAAATTTACTGTTTTTGCAATAATATAAAGATGACCTCTGTGCCTTGAGCTCCAGTGGAAAAGCGTGAACTTGAAAGAAATTATAATTATGCAAAAAGAAAAAAGAACAACCGCTTCCTTACTTCCCTAGTATTGTTCCCACTCTGCTCTCAAACATTAGTTCTTCCAGATCTGGCACTGCCCAAGTTCTCAACCACTTCCCAACTGAAGTCCTCTGTTTTGTTTTGTTTCGTTTTTTTAAATTCATGCTTCTTTCTTCCTCGGATTTCTGCCACCGTTCTGCCAATGCCTGACCGAGGAAAACAAACATATGCGAGCATGACGGTTTATTTTTCTTTGGGCTCAAAAACCGCCTTCATGGGGTATTTATCTGAATCTGCAGGAATTAGATAAGATTCTGCTGGGTCCAGAGAAAGGGATGATATCTAAGTGCTATAAATTGTTGCTAACTAGGGTAGTAGGGGAGGAGGTGGTAAAAGATGCGATGATTGCCTGGGGGAAGAATTTTGGTTATGCACTTCCACTTGAGAAATGGGAAGAGATTTGGTGGACTAATATGAGGCTGGTGGTTTCCACGTCATATAAGGAGAACATATACAAAATGCTTTATAGATGGCATCTCCCTCCGGCTAGACTTTCCAAAATGTTTCCCGGATTGTCGGCCGATTGTTGGAAGTGTGGTAAAGGGATTGGCACATACTATCACTTATGGTGGACATGTCCGGAAGTGGTTAGATATTGGATGAGGATCCAAAAATGGATAGAGGAAATCACAGGGTGTTTAGTTGATCTTAAACCAGAGATGTATCTGCTTGGCTCCAGGCCTGGAAATATTAAGAAGGAAATATGGTATTTGGTTTTACATATCTTAACGGTGGCAAGGATGGGGTATGCTCAATTTTGGAAGGCAAATCATACCCCGCCGGATGAAGTTATAATTAGGAGAATACTTGATTGTGCAGAAGCAGACACATTGACCAAGAAGTTGAAGGGTAAAGAAGAGACACCAGCATTTCTATCATGGAATAAATGGTATATTTGGATGGATAAAAGATTAAAGAAATGAGGGTGGCTTGGAGGTTGGTCAAAAATGAAGTGATATAGTCTTTGTTAATGAATAAGCTTTGGAGTTGAATAGTTATAAGAGACTTAATGAGTGGAATATAATTGTTAGTTTAGAAGTAGATATAATGTGAAATTTTTGAAATGGTTTTCAATTTTTTGATTTCTTTGTTTTTTGTATATTGTAAATGTTTGTTTTTTTGTCTTTGTCGGTGTATGGTGTGTTTTTAACACGAAATGTAAATAAAGATTCATTTTAAAAAAACCCGCCTTCAGGCATTTTCATAACTGTGAGAAGAATAAAATTCCAACAACATTTCACGTTGAGGCCCCACGCAAGTAACGTGTCCTGCAGCAGCCAGCAGGTTTCACAATGGACCATGTTACATTATTTCACTTTGTGTGTGAGAGCAAGCATGGAGTGATGCAATTGGAAGAGAACTCTCCACTGGTTCACAGCTTTGGATGTTTCTCCCTGAAATCCTCGGTAGTTGCAGATGTATTGCAAAATAAATCAATGAACAAAGAAAGAAACACAAAGACCCGCAAACAGAAATAGAATGACTGTGGCAGAAGAAAGCAATAGCAACAGCAGCAATAGTAATAGGCGCCTTGGGTGCAATCCCAAAAAACAAGTGGAGCGCCATTTGAACACCTTCGGCATTGACAAAAATCACCATCAGTCAATTGCAAAAGGCAGCTTTACTCAGAACAGCTGTCAACGCTGCTGAGATCGGACGTTTTTGCATTGACAATAGATGGAAATGTAGCCATCTTTCTTCCTTTCGCTTTTAGAGTTAGATGTTGCTGTGGGGGGGGGAAGTGAATGAGAGTCCAACTAGACATAACAACACTAAACGTAGCGTGAGAATCAAGGTTACTGAGCCCAGAGCTGATAAAGAATTTGGCAGGCTGGAGAGCTGGAGAGGAAGCCCGCGCTTCAAGCTAATTGGGGAATGTGATTTATGACTGTTAATTGAGGGAGGGAATTGTGCTTTGATACTATGTGTCCAGGGGAGGGGAATTCAGTTTTTGGCTTCGATTATGCAGTGCCGATGTTATGTTACTTAAATAAAAGGTCCTTTAAAGTAAACAAAGCCTCGAAGTTCTTTCGAAGAGTTTCATCTGTTGGAACCATGACACAGCTTCCGACCTGTGACAATATCTGTGACACCATCAAACATCCACATCTGCCTACCCCTAGTCCTTGGGAAGGACTTTGTAGGTGGATAAAAATGCCAAACTCAGTCTGAACATTTGACTGACTGGGCAACGAACCAAAATAAACAATCAGAGTAAAATCCAATTGCAAGCTTTTAATTAAGGCACGGGAGAACCAGGCTAGCTTAATTAATTAACTGATCAACCAGACAGCCTAGGAACCTCTCAAATATTATTGAAGAGAGTTTTTTTTTAAAAAAAATTATTCTAACATATTTGAAATGTCTCCGTTAATGATTTCTGCAGTGCAGATAGCATTTGTGTGTAGGAACACGTCTCAGCTGCTTGGTGGAAGATCAGAAGAATCAGTCAATGAAATATCATGGACTAGATAGAAACTGAAATTCATCCTGGAGATGTCTCTTTTTTCTATTCTCTCTCCTCCTGGCTTGCCACGTTTAAAAGCAAAACAAAAAACCACCTACTCTTTTCAAATATAGTTCTGGTCATCTTCCCCAGGAATCAGAATCCAGGGCCACATTACCCCAAGCCTTGATTTCTAGAGGAGGCCGTGGAGAAATTTTGCTTTTATTGACCAAACATGATGCTAAAAATGAAAAAAATAAATAAAAAATAGACCAGGCATGAGAGTAAACTTAACAGAAAAGTGTAATTCCATTTTTTTTAAAAAAATAATTCATTCTGCATATTGCACCACCATGGCCCTTCCTTCCTTCCTTCGCACTAGCACTTAGACTTATAGACTGCTTCACGGTGCTTTACAGCCCTCTCTAAGCAGTTTACAGAGTCAGCATATTTGCCCCCAATAATCTGGGTCCTCATTTTACTAACCTCAGAAGGATGGAAGGTTGAGTCAACCTTGAGCCGGTCAGGATCGAACTACTGGCAGTTGGCAGAACCAGCCTGCAATACTGCATTCTAACCACTGCACCACCACAGCTTAAATAACAACAACAGCAGCACTTAGACTTACATATTTCTTCATAGTGCTTTACAGCCCTCTCTAAGTGGTTCACAGAGTCACTATATTGACCCCCAGTAATCCGGGTCTCCATTTTACCGACCTCGGAAGGACGGAAGGCTGAGTCATCCTTGAGCCGGTGAGACTCGAACTACCAAACTGCTGGCAGCCGGCAGTCAGCAGAAGTAGCCTGCAGTACTGCATTCTAACCACAGCGCCACCAGGGCTCGAGTGAGTTAAGTGAGTTTTGCCCCATTTTAGCACCTTTTTTGCCACCATTGTTAAGTGAACCACTTCGGTTGTTAAGTTAGTAATACGGTTGTTAAGTGAATCTGGCTTCCGCATTGACTTTGCTTGCCAGAAGGTGGCAAAAAGTGATCACGTGATCCTAGGACACTGAAACCGTCATACATATGAGTCAGTTGCCAAAAGTCTGGACTTGGATCAAGTGTGAAAAACGGTCGTAAGTCATTGTGCTGTCGTAACTTTGAACGGTCAGTAAGTGAACCGTTCTAAGTTGGGGACTACCTGTATTTAGAATTCCAGATGGATAGGCTGCCCATGGTCTCTGTTCATTAGTCTATGGCAAGTGGTCTTCAAACGTGGCCCTTTTGTGACTTGTGGACTTCAACTCCCAGAATTCCTCAGCCAGTTGAAGTCCAGAAGTCATAAAAGGGCCAGGTTTGAAGACCCCGGGTCTATGACCAATCACCATAAGCTATCCTCAGGGTTTTTTTTGGGGGGGAGGGAAACCCTAGTTTTCCCATTGTGATGCTTTCTGATCCAGTTAACTAGAAAGCAGCAGGGTTGAACTGGATCCTTTTCCGAACATAAAATATGTGCTTTGTCAGAGAACAATGGCTCCAGTGCAGAAGTCTCGGAGGGAGAAGAAGAAAAAAAAACCCTGTTATTTTATAGCTTCTCATCCAATTTACAAAGTGAGTTCCCTGGATCTTTTCTTGATTTTGGCAGAGCTGCCATGGTTTTAGCCAGAGAACCTGTCTGTGTGTGCATGTGTGTGTGTGTGTGTGTGTGTGTGTTAGTGCAGAGGTCCCCAACCTTTGCAGCTGGGTGGGGAGAGGGGAACTGGGCCCCATGAGTGGCGGGCCGGCGTGCATGCATGCACAGACAGAAGCTTTGAGGCACCATTCAAACATGTGGGGATGCACGCGTGCCAGCCTGCCATTCACGCGGCCTGGTTACAAATCGGCCACGGCCCAGTAGCGGGCCATAGCCCACAGGTTGGGGACCCCTGTGTTAGCGTGTAGGTGCGCAAGAACAAAATATGAATACGTCAAGAAAGCTAACAATGCGGACTCTGCTCCTTTGCACCATTCCTGAGATTTTATCCAATGGAGACAGTATCAAAGGTGGCGGGGGGGAAAGGGTAGCATTGGATAACAGCTTGAAGGCATTTTCAAAAGAGCTGACAGTGCTCAACCTTACATCTGAAATCCTGCCTGACCATTCCCATCTTCTCCGCAACTAGCAAAGAAACAGATGTCTTGCTAACTTTTGCATCTGGCCGCCCAGCTCAGTAACTGATCCGCAGGCAATGTCTGTGGGATTGTCTGTTCCTGGTTTTTTTTGTTGAGCTGACTAACACAGGTTAGTCCATTTCTCGAGATTTGCTTTGATATTTACTGAAGGGAGTCCTTAATTTCTTCCTATAGGATGAAGTGAGCTGAGGATTTGTGGTTGTGCCATCACGGGAGGCTTTCAGAAAGAGACTGGACAACCATTTACCTGAGATGGTATAGGGTCTCTTTGAGCAGGGGGTTCGACTAGACGAGCTCCAAGGGAGCTTGCAATGCTATTTTTCTATTCTATTTTCATACTATTCTGTTCTGTTCTGTTCTGTTCTGTTCTATTCTGTATTTCTATTCTATTCTATTCTATTCTATTCATTCCATTCCATTTTTACTATTCTTTCCTATTCTTTCCTATTTTATTCTATTCTATTCTATTCTATTCTATTCTATTCTATTCTATTCTATTCTATTCTATTCTATTCTGTATTTCTATTCTGTATTTCTATTCTGTTCTATTCTATTCTATAACATTCTATTCTATTCTGTATTTCTGTTCTATTCTATTCTATTCTATTCTATTCTGTTCTGTTCTGTTCTGTTCTGTTCTGTTCCGTTCCGTTCCGTTCCGTTCCGTTCCGTTCCATTCCATTCCATTCCATTCTTTCATTCCTCTATTCTGTTCCGTTCCATTCCATTCCATTCCATTCCATTCCATTCCATTCCATTCCATTCTATTCTATTCTATTCTATTCTATTCTATTCTATTCTATTCTATTCTATTCTATTCTATTCTATTCTATTCTATTCTATTCTATTCTATTCTATTCTATTCTGTTCTGTTCTATTCCATTCCATTTTTACTATTCTATTCTATTCTATTCTATTCTATTCTATTCTATTCTATTCTATTCTATTCTATTCTATTCTATTCTATTCTATTCTATTCTATTCTATTCTATTCCATTCCATTTTTACTATTCTATTCTATTCTATTCTATTCTATTCTATTCTATTCTATTCTATTCTATTCTATTCTATTCTATTCTATTCTATTCTATTCTATTCCATTCCATTCCATTCCATTCCATTCCATTCCATTCCATTCCATTCCATTCTATTCTATTCTATTCTATTCTATTCTATTCTATTCTATTCTATTCTATTCTATTCTATTCTATATTTCTATTTTATTCTGTTTTATTCTATTCTATTCTATTCTGTCCTGTCCTGTCCTGTCCTGTTCTGTCCTGTCCTGTCCTGTCCTGTCCTGTCCTGTCCTGTCCTGTTCCGTTCCGTTTCGTTCCATTCCATTCCATTCCATTCCATTCCATTCCATTCCATTCCATTCCATTCTATTCTATTCTATTCTATTCTATTCTATTCTATTCTATTCTATTCTATTCTATTCTATTCTATTCTATTCTATATAACCTGGTAATTTGATTTTTTTTTTAAAAAACCCTCAATGGAAAATACTTTTCTAGACTTAAGGGAGCTCTTCCATGAAGTTTGAAATGTTCCTTGATAGATGTAGCAGACACTATTCTATCTAATCTTCAACTCATGGAGGACAGATTGAATTCAGAACCTCCACAACTTAATTTGGACTGCACAAAGTCTCTGGACCATCAGACAAGTGATTGGCACACGGGATCGATAGCAGCTGGGCCATAAAAGACATTTTGTTGGGAGTCTCATTACTGGACTTTGACGTAACTTTGCTTTATGTTTTCTGCTCAGCAAGATTTCTTGCAGCAATAAAGCAAAGTGTCTGCTTTATCTATCAAGAAATATTTCAAACTTCATGGAAGAGGTCCCTTAAGTCTAGAAAGGTATCTTCTATTTTTCGGTTTTTGTTTTTTGTTTTTTTAAAAAAATCAAATCAACTTGGAATTAAATTGTTCTACTTGAGTCTCTAGGATTTAATGCCACTGTTATATTCAGGGAGGTGGTGGTGGGTGAAGCCAGGAGAAGGCAATAATAATAATAATAATAATAATAATAATAATAATAATAATAATAATAATAATAATAATAATAATAATAATAATAAAGCTATTCTCCTTTATACCTTTAAATTTTTCCAAGATTTTTTTTTTAAAAAGCTGTAGTTGTTAGCGTGACCCCTGGGTAGCTTAATTTCAGCTGCAAATTATATCAACAAGAAACTGAGCAATGTATTCTAGCCAGCTCATTATTATTATTATTATTATTATTAGGCTTGGGTTAGCTAATCTCAGAGAAAGCCAGAAGGAGAAGGATAGAAGGATTTACTAATAGATCTAATTTCGGAATGAAACAAAACACGCGCTTTGTAGCCTCCTCTTTCAAAAAACAAACAAATGCCTTGAGTTCTTTCCTTGAGCTTACAAAGACGCAAGAGCTGAATCTTGAAACATCCAGATATTATAAATCATCTTTGGAGAAAAAGGGGACGCAAAGACAACTGCAGAGGTTTTTTTTTTTGTTTTTTTTTCAACCTTGGCAACGTTGAGAGGGTGTATTCCCCAATCAGCAAGCAAGGTTAAAAAACACCGCAGTGCATCTTGCTTAGCAGATTCATAACGAAATCTGAGTTCCCTGCTTGCTTTTCACAAACTCAGGGAGTATCTGTACCGTAAGACCCACAGTGTTGTTGCATGCAGGTGGTCCTCATCTCCCGACCACAACTGAGCCCAACTTTTATGTTGCTAAGTGAGACATTTGTTCAGTGAGTTTTGCCCCATTTTACGACTTTTCCTGCCACGGGTGTTAAGTGAATCACTGCCGTTGTTGAATTATTTATTTATTTATTTATTTTATTTTAATTCCATTTATATCCCGCCCTTCTCCGAAGACTCAGGGCGGCTTACAAGCTTAGCAGTAGCCTTCATTCTATGTATATGCCTGCTTATTAGGGCTTTCACACACACCCCAAGCGGCATTATTACAAAGTCAGCTTATTGCCCCCAACAATCTGGGTCCTCATTTTACCTACCTTGGAAGGATGGAAGGCTGAGTCAACCTTGAGCCTGGTGGGACTCGAACCTGCACTAATTGCAGGCAGCTGGTGTTAAAATTAAAATTAAAAGGCATAGTTGTTAGGAATCTGCCTTCCCCTGTTGACAAGGTCGCAAATGGGGATCGCATGACCTCGGGACACTGCGACCATCATAAATGTGAGTCAGTTGTCACACATCTGAATGTAAATCACGTGTCCATGGGGAAGCTGCAACGGTCATAAGTGTGAAAAATGGTCATAAGTCACCTTTTTCAGTGCTGTTGTAACTTCAAATGGTCACTAAAGAAAAGAATGCAGAATAGAATAGAATAGAATAGAATAGAATAGAATAGAATAGAATAGAATAGAATAGAATAGAATAGAATAGAATAGAATAGAATAGAATAGAATAGAATAGAATTGGAATATAGAATAGAATAGAATAGAATAGAATAGAATAGAATAGAATAGAATAGAATAGAATAGAATAGAATAGAATAGAATAGAATAGAATAGAATAGAATAGAATTGGAATATAGAATAGAATAGAATAGAATAGAATAGAATAGAATAGAATAGAATAGAATAGAATAGAATAGAATAGAATAGAATAGAATAGAATAGAATAGAATAGAATAGAATTGGAATATAGAATAGAATAGAATAGAATAGAATAGAATAGAATAGAATAGAATAGAATAGAATAGAATAGAATAGAATAGAATAGAATAGAATAGAATAGAATAGAATAGAATAGAATAGAATTGGAATATAGAATAGAATAGAATAGAATAGAATAGAATAGAATAGAATAGAATAGAATAGAATAGAATAGAATAGAATAGAATAGAATTGGAATATAGAATAGAATAGAATAGAATAGAATAGAATAGAATAGAATAGAATAGAATAGAATAGAATAGAATAGAATAGAATAGAATAGAATGCAGAATGGAGTGGAGTGGAGTGGAGTGGAGTGGAGTGGAGTGGAGTGGAGTGGAGTGGAGTGGAGTAGAGTAGAGTAGAGTAGAGTAGAGTAGAGTAGAGTAGAGTAGAGTAGAGTAGAGTAGAGTAGAGTAGAATTCTTTATTGGCCACGGGTGATGGGACACACAAGGAATTTGTCTCTGGTGCAGAATCTTTCATTGCACATACCAGCAACAAGTAATAAAACATGATCATAATCATAATGCAATGATCATAAATCATAATATATACTCAGTGATAGTCACAAGACACTAAATAAAAGCATTTTATTTCTTAAACATATTTACATTCTCTGTCTACTTCTGGTTTTGCTTTGTTTAATGTTATTATTTTATTGCCGCCGCCGATCCCCTTCCTTTTTTTGTTTTACAGAATCATTTTGCATCAGCTGAAGTGGGAACTGGGTATTTTAAGCAAGTACAGGAAATGTTAACCATTTGGATCTGATGATCTCAGCATTCATCTTTTGTTGTAGGCCTGACATTAATGTCTCTTTTGCGTAACCCCTCATAACTAAGAGGAGGCATTGTACTGTTTTTTAAAAATGGTGTGTCATTCCTGCCTTCACACAAACACACACACACACACACACACAGAGAGAGACAGAGAGAGAGAGAGAGAGAGAGAGAGAGAGAGCAATGCATAACCTCCTTCTTGGCTTCCTATATTTGGTCTTAATAAGTGGCTGATTAGCGAAAGGGGCACCCCCCTTTGTGTCAACAGAGAAATCGTTTACAGGGGCTGGGAACTGGGCAAGAAGGCCTGTATATCTTCAGTCAATTTTTTTCTCATGGATTCCTACGGTGACAATTCACCTAGCTCATTTATGTGGAATGCGTAACCTATAACCTGGCAGGAATAGCCAACACCCCAGAAGACAAACTCAGGATCCAAAAAGATCTTAACAAACTGGAACAACGGGCCCTATCCAAACAAAATGAGTTTTGATGTGGAGAAAAGCAAAGTTTTCCATTTAGGCAGGGAAAATCAAAGCTTCTTCTTCTTCTTCTTCTTCTTCTTCTTCTTCTTCTTCTTCTTCTTCTTCTTCTTCTTCTTCTTCTTCTTCTTCTTCTTCTTCTTCTTCTCCTCCTCCTCCTCCTCCTCCTCCTCCTCCTCCTCCTCCTCCTCCTCCTCCTCCTCCTTCTTCTTCTTCTTCTCCTCCTCCTCCTCTTCTTCTTCTTCTTCTCCTCCTTCTCCTCCTCTCCTCCTCCTCCTCTTCTCCTTCTCCTCCTCCTCCTCCTTCTCCTCCTCCTCCTCCTCCTTCTCCTCCTCCTCTTCTTCTTCTTCTTCTCCTCCTCTCCTCCTCCTCCTCTCCTCCTCCTCCTCCTCCTCCTCCTCCTCCTCCTCCTTCTTCTTCTTCTTCTTCTCCTCCTCCTCCTCCTCCTCCTTCTTCTCTCTCTCTCTCTCTTTCTCATTCTTTACCTCTTTTTGTTAAAAAGCTGGGGTTTTTTCCCCACTAGTTTTTCTTGAACTGTTTTTCTTCGTTGGGCTTGCTTTGCCTGGACTAAGCCTTAAACCAGTTAAGATTGCTTCTTATGAATGTGCAAAACCAGATGGGCTCGTGCACGTTTGTAACATGCCTCTTTCTCATAGTCTAGTCTGTAGTCTCCTTCTCTGCAGCCGTTCGGCTGGAACAGAAGCGCACAAATAATGGGAGCCATTTGTACGTGTGTGTGTGTATGTAAGTAGGCGTGTATGTATTGTACTGCACTAAAAATGATCTCACTACATCCTGCAAAAAACGGAGTTGGCTTTAGGAACTATTAAAAAAAGAAAACATGGTGATCAATGCCTGTGTTCAGTTTGCAATGTTCAGTGTACATTCTTGGTTTTTCTTCTTCCATTAAATACATAAAGAGGAACTTTTAGCAGCAAAAATGCTAAAACATAAAACGTATTATCATCTAATTCTAAGGATAAGTGTGAATTGGAAAGTAGCCTGGGTAATTCTTAAATTTTCTCTTTCATCCTTCTCAACAGCTGGTAACTTAATTCACTTTTGAGAGAGAGAGAGGTGCTAGTATCCTCAATTATTGCTAATAGCCCACAAAATACTGTATCTACTTCCAGGAACTTGAAAGTCACTTCCCACTATGAAAAGGAAGACCATCCCTTAATAGGATCCTTTGCTTTTAGCCAGTAATTACACCTGAAAAAGCTCTCACAATTTGCGGAACGACCACATTACATGATCTATTGCATCAGAAAGTGGAGTCTTACAATTCCAGGATGCTTTAAAGACATCAGATCAGATCATTAATTTCTTCTGGGTATATTTAAAAATCCATACTTCCTCCCACCCAGATTCCTGAACAAAGTACCGATTCAAAGGTACAGGTTTTCCAGATCTTAAATCCATCAGTGCTATTAATTTTAATGTGGTAAGCCGCCTGCTGTCATTTTGGTAAGAGATGGATGGCAAATAAACTTAATAAATAAACAAACAAACAGATAAATAAATACTTTGTGTTCATAAAAGGAACCACTTGCCTCCAGAAGTTGTGAGTGGTCCAACACTGAAAGTTTTTAGGA
The DNA here is from genome assembly GCF_964194415.1 of Vipera berus. Classification (NCBI taxonomy): domain Eukaryota; kingdom Metazoa; phylum Chordata; class Lepidosauria; order Squamata; family Viperidae; genus Vipera; species Vipera berus. The sequence continues at coordinate 6,526,206 of NC_138208.1, read as the reverse complement.
AGAGACTGGATAGCCACTTGTCTGAAATGGTATAGGGCTTCCTGCCTGAGCAGGGGGTTGGACTAGATGACCTCCAAGGTCCCTTCCAACTCTATTATTGTTGTTGTTGTTGTTGTTGTTGTTGTTGTTGTTGTTGTTGTTGTTGTTGTTGTTGTTATTATTATTATTATTATTATTATTATTATTATTATTATTATTATTATTATTATTATTATTAAGGAATTTGTTGTGCAGAGGTCTCCTTGTGGTACCAAGGAGTTGCACAGACGAGGAAGGGTACTGAGAGTAGTAAAAGTCACACAAGAGTACACTGAGTTGTAAAAGCAAAAAGTAGTTTACTTTTGAGGTGGTGTAAAAACAAAAATGCACAGTCAAAAATAAACAGTCCAAGTAGCAATCCAAAATACAAAGTCTTCTTACCGGTCCAGAGGTCAATACACAGTTCAGGTAACAGAGCAAAAACAGTAATAGTAGAGAGCAGTGAATTCAGAGAGAGAGAGAAGCTACGTTCCTAGCTTCCTCTTATGGCCATGAGAACAGTTACACACCCATTGGCCAATTAACTTCTTAAAGACATAACATCATGGTTAATATATTTTCAACCCAACATTGTACGCTAACACCATATGCCTAACAATTATTATTATTATTATTATTATTATTATTATTATTATTATTATTATTATTATTATTATTATTATTATATCAGATTTAAAATTATGAACACGAATGAATGCATAATCATTAACCTGTAAATGTCAAATGGAGCTTAGGATGCTTATGTTCTGTTCCAGCCTACGACCGGCCCTGTTTGAATGTAAGGGACAACCCCTTTTTATAATCAACAGGCTGGGAAAAAACCCAACCAAATTTATTTACAAAGAGTTCAAACAAAAGTTAAACGAAAAGTTCAAACAAGACTTAAACCAAAAGGTTAAACAAGAGTTAAACAAGAATAACAGACCAGGACTCTAGCTGAAGATCTTCAAACGGTTGCCTTCAGCAACCAGCACCTCCCACACCTTCCCCTTTTATCAGCAGTTCCAAGGCATGGCTTCTCATTGCCTTCTCCCAAGTTGCCTCATTGCCTTCCTCTGTTCTGCTCTGCTAGATTGCCTCCTGCTCCTAGTGTCCCTGAACAGAGCCAGCTGTGGATCGTCTTCTTCCAATCCCTCATGCTCACACAGCTGAGTCTGAGGAGGAACAAGATGGGAGGGGCCAGACTGAGAGTTCTGCAGTGCATCAGAACCTTCCTCTGACACCAAAGGCTCTCCAAACCCCTCCTCTTCAGAATCATCTGACTCAGCTGCCAGAACCACAGGGTGACGCTGAATCAAAACAGCTTAGTCCTCTTCACCATTACACAGTGATGATATTTATTTTTAACATTCCTGGAGCAATATTCATGTAAACTATACCTAATGAGATTGAAGGTCAAGGGCATTTGGAAGAGAGGTTTTCATAAAATATACCTCCCACTATTGGTCTGTGGTGCTCATTAAGAACTTGGAAGATAAGGAAGATGTTTATATAAAATAAGGACATCATCGGGACAGTCGCCTTTGGATGTGATAGATTTCCAAATTGCCTTTGAGTGGCGATATATAATTCTACGTGGGGAAAAACATTCCAAACTACCATAAGTAAAATCCATCAATCAGCTTAACTGGGCTTCAGCCTAGAGAACAGATGGAATAATGTCAGAAGCAGCGGGAGATGCCTGGAAAACAGAATCAAAGCTCCCTGTAGCAACAACATTGGGTTGAACTGTATCTTCCAGTTGTGAATTCCCATCCATCTTTAACTTGTGTAATCAATCCTGAACCGTATTTACATGGACGTTATCAATAGGCTTATAGCAGCTCATTTCCATCTCTTACACAGAAGTGAAAAAGAGGGTCAAAGTCTCCATTACAGTACTACCCGGGGATGACATATATATATATATATATATATATATATATATATATATATATATATATATATATATATATATATATATATATATATATATATATATATATATATATATATATATATATGTTTTCGTAGATTCTCGCGGGTGTCTGTATGTGTAGATCTAGAGTCTCGGGTTTCTTCCCGCGTTCCTTTCATCTTCAGAAAGTTGTGGC
>NC_138208.1:6304074-6519074 GCF_964194415.1 Vipera berus | reverse complement strand
TTCAATGTTTGATGTATCTTTCAGCATTCAGCCAGGGTGGATTTTTTTTATTTTATTTTTACAAGGTTCAATGTTAGATATATTTGATAATTGGGTTTTTTTCCTTTTTTTGTACACATAGTTTTTCTCTTTTTGTTGTTAGTATTGAATGTTTGCTAATCTGGGGTTGTTGTTTTTTTCTTCCTTTCTTTCTTCTGTGTTTTGTATTTTATCTGTGGTGATAATAAATAAATCTGTTTGGGTAAAAAAAAGTTTACTATTGTGTCCTCCTCTTGGTCTGCTACTAGTTTGATCTATTTCCATTTTAGTTAAGTGAAACAAAGACAAAACTGAATGTTGTTATTAACATTCAGTACAGAAGAGTAAAGGGACGCGGTGGCTCAGTGGGTTAGGACGCTGAGCTTGTCGATCGGAAGGTCGGCAATTTGGCGGGTTGAATCCCGAGTGCCGCGTAGCAGAGTGAGCGCCTGTTACTCGTCCCAGCTTCTGCCAACCTAGCAGTTTGAAAGCACCTAAAAATGCAAGTAGAAAAATAGGGACCACTACGGTGGGAAGGTAACAGCGTTCCGTGCGCCTTTGGCGTCTAGTCATGCCGGCCACATGACCATGGAGACGTTCTCGAACAAGCGCTGGCTCTTCAGCTTTGAAATGGAGATGAGCACCGGCCCCTAGAATTGGAAACGACTAGCACGCATGTGCGGGGGAACCTTTTACAGAAGAGTAGCTTTGCCAGTTCCCACATTATCCCACAGAATCCTGATAGGAGAGCCCAACAGGACATGAATCAGAATCAGAGTCAGAATCACAGAGTTGGAAGGGACATTGGAGGTCATCTAGTCCAACCCCCCCACACACACACCCAAGCAGGAGACCCTACGCCATTTCTGACAGGTGGCTGTCCAGTCTCTTCTTGAAAGCTTCCAGTGATGAAACTCCCACAACATCTGAAGGCAAACTGTTCCACTGGTTGATTGTTCTCACTATCAGAATTTTTTCCCCTTATCTCTAGGTTAAATCTCTCCTTGATCAGCTTCCATCTGAAGACAGATAACCCTTGTCTATGTCTACTAGATGTCTATGGAGATTCTCCATCATCCAATCTTTGATTGTCAAGAAGATGCTTTTCCAAAAGGCAATTGGACTTTCTTGGTTGTTGATGTTGTTGTTTTTTCCTGAACCAAAGAAGCTGCTTGGATGAGAAGCAAAACATTTTCAAGGGAAAAAAAAGATGTCCAATTGCTATTTGGAAAAGCACCTTCGGAACATATGGCTACTAGATTTCAAAGACCTAATTTATTTCTGCAAACCGTACCAAGTAACTGCTGATGGCCGTTGCGTCCTTATATTTTTCCACTGCCTTCTAAAGTCCTTCAGCTCAATGACAAGCATATCTAGCAGCAAAAGATTCCATAGCTGTGTTTTGTGGAGCTGCTTCTTCCACTGCTTTGTAATGAAGTTCCAAATTCTTGCTTCCAAAATTAAGAAAAAGTATGTTTGGCCACATATGCATATGAACATGTACATACATAGCTATGTCCATAACCACATTTAACAGCTCTAAATAATTCTCAACCCAAAGTCAAAAACAGAAAGAAAAAAACCTACCTTCATTTAAAAAAAAATTAGACATTTAAGGAATTCTAAGTAGGGAATGGGGAATGGCTAGAAATACAGTTGCAACATATCTAGAGGGTATCATGTCATGGGACGTTGCTTCTCACAGTCACAACCTAGAATTCTCAAACCAATACCTGGTAATGAGTAAAATGAAATGGTCCTCCTGGATTAAACAGAGACCCTAATGATGTCAACAAATTATAGAGTTTAACTTGAACCAACTACAGAAAGATTGAGTTTGGCTCTCTTAAAGTTGCTCCAGATTATAATTTTAATGGCACAGAAGAGTGAAATTATCATTAAAGCTTATTGCTAGGTGAATACGTATACCTTGAATCATATGGAAACAATAGGAGACAATGCTTGGAAATTAACTTAGGTTGCTTAAGGAGAGAAGCAACCTAGAACTAAGGAGAAATTCCCTAATGGTGACAGCAATCAACCAGTGGAATAGCTTGCCTTCAGAAGTTCTGGATGTTTCAATACTGGAGGTTTTTAAGAAGAGATTGGACAGCCATTTGTCTGAAATGGTATAGGGTTTCCTGATTGAACTAGAAGGGGATTGGACTAGAAGACCTTCCATGTCCCTTCCCACTCTATTATTTATCTGTCCTCTGTTGTATATTAATGCAGCATAATTCAGATTACAGTTGACGCTTCTCCTGAGGTAAAACTTCATCATTTGATGTCAGCAAGAGAGGATTTTTGATTCTGTTCATATTTTCAATAGGGCAGAGAGGAATAAGGTCTGGTCTTTTAATCTGGCTGATTTTGCATTCAGCGGCAGAAGAGAGCGAAAGGGCGTTACCGCGCCATAATAATTACCGTCTTAATTTTAGAAAAGACATATGAAGCCTTCTGGTTTGACATTTGTTTGCTGTTGTTTTAATGAATCCATTTCTCCACTGGCACCTTTTCAAGTCAGTCTTCATAGCTGAGGTAATAAACAGATCTTTACACAGATGCGGACTTCATGGAGCATCTGGTTAGTTGTCGGTCTCAAGTCTTTCATCATTTTCAAATGACGCTCTATTAAAGAGAGCCTTGAAGCAATAATTGACACCTAGAGTTCCCAAACGATCAAGACGTCGGCAAGGAAGTTCATGATAAGTGAGCCAACGTCTATTTTATTTATGACTGAATTCAAAAACTGAGCTGGTTTCTCCTCCTGACATGTACTGTATCGGGGAGTGATTACAAAAAAAAACCAAAAAAAAACCCCAGCACATTTATTTTTTCAGATATTTCCCTACCTGGGATTGCATTACCTGTCATGTTTTTACCAATTGGCTCTTCCCTTCTTGAATTTGTCCTTTGTCAAAATTTTCTGCTTCTTCCCTTCTGTTGAGGGAAGTGTCCGGAAGCAGATATATTTTAAGGTATCATGGCCTAGGCCCGGGATATTTGCAGGACCGTCTGCTGCCGGGAACGACTTCCCATCGCCCAGTGTGCTCACACAGAGAGGGCCTCCTCAAGGTGCCGTCGGCTAGACAATGTTGGCTGGCGACCCCCAGGGGGAGGGCCTTCTCTGTGGGAGCGCCAGCCCTGTGGAACCAACTCCCCCATGAGCTTCGGATGGCCCAAGATCTCCGGTCCTTTCATCGTGGCCGTAAAACATTTCTCTTCCATCAGGCTGACCTGGACTGACGATAGGGGGTTTTAAGTAGCATATTTTTTTAATATTTTATCATTGGGGCTTGTTAGTTTAATCTTTTTTTAACATTTGTATGATTGTGTTTTATTGTTGTTAGCCGCCCTGAGTCCTTCGGGAGATAGGGCGGCATATAAGTCCCAAAAATAAATAAATAAATAAAATCTTCAGGAACCGTCTCTGAATTAAACACGCTGCCATAATTTTGAACCTTCTCAGCCACACAAACTTGGCTTAGGCTTAGGCTTAGGTTTAGGCTTAAGGTTAGAGTTAGGGTTTGGGTTAGGCAAGGCTTTTTTTGTCATAGAACGCTCAGAACGGAGTTCCGGCACCATTTTCAGATGGAACCTTGTAGGGTAGGCAAGGTGGGTTGTCTAACGTGTGTGAGTTCCGGCACCTTTTTTTTTTTTTTACAAAAAAAGCACCGGGGTTAGGGTTAGGGTTAGGGTGGCAAAGTCACTTTCCCCTTTTTGGAAACCATAAAGATAGCAATAGTAGAAAAAATAAAACCATTAAATCCATTGTTTTGAGAATACCTTCTACATTCCACTGTTTTTTCTCTCATTTGCAATGCAAGTGCTTCCTTTGTAAAGTCAGTTATCTTCTTGCAAACCTTATTCCCAGATAAATATACAGATGACACTGAGAAGCATGTAAGCATCTTGATTTTCAAATAGATGCTTCATCTTACCTTTATTAGGATAGCAAAATAATTTTCTATTATGAATTAAAAATACCCTAAATTAATTTATGGGGGCAGCGCGGTGTCTCAGTGGTTAAAATATTGGGATTTTCAGCTGGAAATCTAGCGGCCCAGGTTCACCACGTGAGAGGTTGAGCTCCTGCTGACCTTGCAGTTTGAAAGCATGCAAATGTGAGTAGATAAATAGGTACCACTTCGGTGGGAAAGTAACAGCACTCCGTGACATTCTTGCTGGCCACATGAGCGTGGAAATGTCTTCAGGCAGCACTGACTCAATGGCTTTGAAATGGGAGATGAGCACCACCCTTTATAGCAGGGGTGTCAAACTGCCAGCCCACGGGCTGGGCGTGTCACCGGGAAACTATGCCCACCCCATTGCCGGCAATGGGGAAAAAGCTCCGATACGTTGCGTGACATCATCTGACCTCGCGAGTTTGACGTGTCTGCTCTATAGTCAGCAATAACTAGAGGAATAAAATTTGCAGGAGACTCTTTTCTTTAATTAAGTTATACCCATATTTCTACCGCGTCTCTATCCCACTGGATAATATTGTTCTCTGAATTCACTGGATTCAATTACCCCCAGCATGGAGAAGACCTTTCTTTTTTATGTTGTGCTGTTGATCATGGCCACAAAAGAGTTTTCTAAAGAAAAAAAGAGAGAAAGAGAGAGAGAGATGGTCAGATTGAAACCTAAACTTTTTAAAAGGGGAATATTAGGTTAATTTCACATTTTTCTATGTTCAAAGTTTTTTCCTTCTTCAGTTTTTCCAATTTATTCTGTTGTTTTTTTTAAAAAAAAAATAGAAAAATGGGGGTGGGGTCATGCTTTGAGATGGATACACATCAAGGAGAGAAGCAACCTAGAACTAAGGAGAAACTTCCTGACAGTGAGAACAATCAACCAATAGAACAACCTGCCTCCAGAAGTGGTGAATGCTCCAACACTGGAGGTTTTTAAGAGACTGGACAGCCATTTGCCCGAAATGGTATAGGGTTTCCTGCCGGAGCAGGGGGTTGAACTAGATGACCTCCAAGGTCCCTTCCAACTTTATTATTTATTTATTTATTAGGCTATACTGCTCTTGATCCCATTGCATAAAAAGGTTGAAGTTTGTTCCCAGAATGACAGCTCAACAATATGTTCACTATCCCAAATATCCTCAGTTGCCTTGATTTACAAGCCCGGTTCCAGAAAAGAAATAAAATGTGGGCTTCTCTTTAATAACATCTAGAGGTTTGCAAATTATGTTCTCATGTCATGATCACAGTCTAACTATCATAGGCACACAGTAATAGAGGTTTTATGGTTTGTGCCTATGCAGCTATTCTTCATTACTTTGTGTGGACTTTAATATCGCTGCAGATAAAATATAGCCAATATAGACAACTCTAAGGTGGATTTTTGGAGCACCCTTGTTGAACTACAATTCCAAATATCCTTCAAAGGAATGACAGCACAATTTATTGTATACTTTTTAAAAAGTCTGCAGGGTACATCAGTTAAAAGATATAACAATTTTGAAAATCTGGCTGCATTTACACAGAGCTTTAAAGAATCCAGGAAAATAATAATAGAGATTGACTTTCCATCTGCCTTTATAAGAACATTTCTGAACTGGACAGCTGGGATTTTGGTAGAAATTAAAAACTGTAATATTCAACTGTTCAGCACAATAATGTATGCCACGTATTGTGTAAAAGGCCTGACATCCATAGAGGTGTGGTCAAAGCTTTGCCTAATTTCACATGCGTTAGAATTAACTTCTCACTTTGATTAGTAGTAATGGTAATTAAAAGGGTTTAAAGGCCTTCTTGTTTGATTAGTAGGTTGGGGTAGGTCTGATTATTACACTGTATCTTCATTAATCTTGACATTTTTGTAACAGATATATATATATATATATATATATATATATATATATATATATATATACACTTAACGGCAAGATACACTTAACGTATATACACTTAACAGCAAGATGTGCAACAATAAAAGAAGACAACTATGTAAAGTTATTAAAACAAATAAAACTAGACTTGGAAAAATGGGAAAACCTACAACTTTCAATGTTAGGGAGAATAGTGACAGTGAAGATGAGTATTTTATCAAAATTACTCTTTTTATTTCAAACAATACCTCTAAAACTGGGCAAAAATTCTTTGATGAACTAAATACATTGATCTTGAAATTTATTTGGCAAGGGGAAAAAAAGCAGAATTAGATTGAAAATGCTACAAGAAGTGAAAGAAAATGGAGGATTTGGGCTGCCAAATTGGGCTTTACATTATCAAGCATCTGTATTAACTTGGTTAAAAGAATGGATAACCCTTAGACATAAAAGATTGCTATATGTAGAAGGGCATGACCTACAACTTGGATGACATGCCTTGCTATGGTATAGGAAGAATAAAATACATAGATACTTTCAAAACCACTATATAAGAAATGCACTTCTTCTAGAATGGGAAAAGGTAAAAGTGAAAATTTATATGAAAATATCTGGATGGTTTTCAACAATGGAAGCCTTTGTTCACCCAGAACTAATTACAGTAACTATAAGAAAATTGTGGCCTATAAAGACATTTTGAATATTGAAGGGAAACTAAAATCTAGACAAGAACTGGAAGAACAGGGCATTGATCTATCATGGTGGCCACACCTGCAAATTTCAAATAATAATAATAATAATAATAATAATAATAATAATAATAATAATAATAATAATAATAATAATAATAATAATAATAATAATAAGAAGAAGAAGAAGAAGAAGAAGAAGAAGAAGAAGAAGAAGAAGAAGAAGAAGAAGAAGAAGAAGAAGAAGAAGAAGAAGAAGAAGAAGAAGAAGAGTCTGTCCAGATCCTCCTGTATTTTAAGCCTATCTTCTGGAGTATTGGCTATTCCTGCCAGCTTGTATGAAAAAGATGCTAAAACATATGAATTTTATCAAGAACAGACAGAATTTGACCAGATACTATTGGCATTAGATGAAAAATTGATTAAGAAACTGTATATGTTAAGTTTAAAGATGGAAGAGGAACACGTTAAAGAAACAATGATAATATGGGCAAAAAACTTTGGATACAACATAGAGTTAGAAAACTGGCAAAGCCTTTGAGAAAGAAACTCTAAAATAACAAAGGCTTACAAAGAAAACCCATATAAAATGTTTTACAGATGGCACTTACCACCTGTGAGGTTAGCAAAAATGTTTAAAAATATGTCTAGCAATTGTTGGAAATGTAGACAAAAACCCGGCACATATTATCATCTTTGGTGGACATGCCCTAAAGCCAAAAGATTTTGGTCAAGGATACATATATGGTTAGAGAAAATGATAAAAAAACATGTAGACTTTAAGCCAGAATTTTTCTTAGGTATAATTATAGGAAATCATGAGAAATAATGTGTATATTTAATGTTACATGTACTAACGGCAGTGAGAATTGTATTTGCTCATCATTGGAAAGATGAAGAATTACCAGCGGAGGAAGAGCTAATTAAGAAAAATTTAGTTTGTCCAGAAATGGACAGTTACATTGAAAATGAAAGAGAAAGAAGATTCAGAATATGGCTAGAAAAACAAGGTAGAATGAAAGGAGTTGAACATGTATTAGTAAGCTAAATATTGGAACGCAGGCAACGTGTTGCTGATAAAATATTAAGGGTTTGTGATTATAAAAAAAATAATCAACTATTATTTAAAAAAAGAATAGACACAGAGAAGTCAGGATAAAGTAAAACAAAGGCGACAACAATTCAAGAAGCAAATAAAAATCAGCTGCATGCTTAAAAATAATTCCCACAATGAATTCCAAAACTAATGAACTGGTTGTAAGTCAAGAACTACGGTACCACTATATAGCTCCTAGGTTAATGTATATTTCACTTGGATGTTGACCTGCTTAGTCACATCTCAGGACATTATTATAAATATGTATGACAGTTGTGTGTGATTTGTGGTAGTGTTGATACTTATTTATTGGTCTAGCTCTTAAGATAAAAACTGATTGTACTGGATGAGTACAATCGGTTTATAGCTGATTGTAGTCATCCACACAATCCCTGTGTATTTTCGATTTTTTAATATTGCCTTGGTAAGGACACGTAATAAATTGGTGGTGTGTTTATTATTATAATTTTCAGTAGGTCTTTACAACAAAATGGGCTGCTTCTTACGTATAAGAATCTCTGAAATAGCAGCTCTCCATAGCCACTTTGCATAAAAATGCATGAATTCGGAGGCAATTTTTGTGGCTGTTGTTGTTTTAACGCAGTCTGTTTCTCTTCCCGTCAGAAATGTTTACCCCAAAAGAAGGGCAAAACTTAAGACGCATATTCCAATTAAGCAGCCTAAATAGCAGCTTCGCAAGAAAAGGATAAAATATTTACAAATTGAAACTATTTTAAACCAACCGAAGGGAGACAACTGCAGAAAGTGTCAACAGGATTTGCTTCAGTGATGTCTTCAGTTAATAGAATGAAGGTCAGACAAGGTCTACAGCCAGCTGGGATGATTAATAGAATGGAGACATTGAAATAATGTGATTTTTTTTCTCCCCTCTTGCCAGCATCCGTTCTCTGTAATTCAAAGCTCTAGAATATGTTTTGCTGCCATCTCGATTGTCTGCAAGAGTAATACAATTAGATCTAGTGCAGGGGCCTTCAAACTCGGCCCTTTTATGACGTGTGGACTTCAACTCCCAGAATTCCTCAGCCAGTGTGCTATTATCTTCCCACTGAAGTGGTACCTATTTATCTACTCACATTTGCATGCTTTCAATCTGCGAGGCGGGCAGGAGCTGGGGCATGGAAAGTCGCATGATGTTCAGGTCTTGAGTTTACAGAGTCGGCATCTTGCCCCTCACAATATGGGTCCTCATTTTACCAACCTCGGAAGGACAGAAAGTTGAGTCAACCTAGAGCTAGTCAGGATCAAACTCCTGGCAGTGGGCAGAGTCAGCCCACTGTGTGGAATCAGCCCCCCCCGAAGGAAATATTGTGGGAATATTAAAAGGCAGAATATTATATTTCCCCAAAGGATCTTAAAGGCAGAAAAGCAGGCCCAGTTTTTCTTAATAGTCCCAGTAGAAACTCAGGAAACCACCTTTCATAAATGCAGATTTGATAATCCTATACAGAAAGGTCGGGGGCAGGAAAGCTAGAGCTGATGGGATTAGAAAGACAAAGATCCCCAGAACCAGCATCCCTCACCCATCCAACACAAGACATAGCCATCAGCCACAGCCCCAGGAAAGCAGGACATGACCCTCAGGACATAATAGGATTAACCCACCACCATCAGAATACCAACAGGGCACATGCAGACTCAGGTCAAAGTACACGACACAGGAAATACAAAGTCTCAGACAGGAACAACTCCAAACACAAAAGCCTGAGAAGATATAAAAACCCACCACTCCCAGCTACATGTGGTCAGCTTTTCCCAAAGCCACTTTTCTGTCTGGCTTTCCTTTTCAATAAACTACAATCTTCTTTCTAAAGCAGTCTCCATTTTGTTTATTCCCGGCTTGGACTGGACCCCGATGAAGATTTTTCTTTCAACACTGCAATACTGCATTCTAACCACTGCGCCAGCACGCCTTTATTTCTCTCATCTTAGGGGGAAAAAAAAGGTTACAAGAAAGAGAGAGATGATGCAGTGAAGGATACAATCATACACTTCTCCCCGCATGGTATACGAATGTCAGAAAATTGGTTCCAGCTACCTTGATGGCATATTTAATTTGTTTGGGTTCTTCCTATGTAATTTGTAATCACTCCCTGAGTGATATGCGCACGGCTTTAATGAAAGTGTTTGTGGGGTCAGCTTTTCCATCAAGCTCAATTCCTTTTGTTTCAGGATTTATAATAAAATCCATGAATGTTAATGGGCAGCCAATGCACCTGCTGCCTGCCATTTCAAAAGTTCATCAGGAGCACGTAGGCTTCCCATGTCAGTTGGGACGCTGCAACATTAGCCCTGATTTACAGGCATCATTTATCAAAAGCAGTACCTGCTTGCAGGGAATTTTTTTTAAAAAAATAAGCATGAAAACCAAGGTCATTCTATTAATGTCTCTTCTGCAAAATCTCTGGATTCTTTCCCCCCCCCCACCTTCCTCTTTTTATCATCTCCACCAAAGCTTCCCTGAGCAGAACCTGTTTCATTTTATCTTGTGGAAACACAGCGCAGCCACATTTAATTTCATCATCCCAGAGGCAGAATCCACCAAGAATCCCAGAGTCATTTAATCTTCTTTCTCTACAGTACCTGGCTGAGGAATTCTGGGAGTTTAAGTCCACAAGTCATAAAAGGGCCAAGTTTGAAGACCCCTGCTTTAAGCAGTTCTAAGAAGGTCCCCCACCCGTTTGCGCTATGGGCACAGATAAACTTCCAAGTGGCCTCAATGACTTTCAGAGAGAATGGTAAGAAACAGATGACTGCAAGCAACATAAATCCATCCATCCTCCACCATTCAGTCTGAACTGAAGAAGCTTCTTGGATGAGAAGCGAAATGTCTTCAAAGAAAAAACAAAACAAAATCCAGTTTCCTTTTGAAAAAGCACATTTGGGACATACCAATGGATTATTATTATTATTTTTGAAGTGAAATGATTGGACTACTAGCCAGCATTACTACTCAAAAGGGTAGCAAGGGTTGAAGTCCATCATTAGCTATGGAAGCTCATTGGATAACTTCGGGGCAGGAACCTTGTTGCTGTTGGGATAAATTAGGACAGCCTCCCATGAGTGGTTTGATGATCAATATAAAACAGACAGACAGATAGACATTACATAGATGTTACCTAGAGAACAGAGTGAGATCGTTATGGGTATTGGAGCAGGAAAGTGTATTAGGAGTAATATAGTCATCATTCATACTAATAAATATGATAAATGATTAAGAGAACCAAGCTGGTCAAGTGGTTTTAAGGCATATCCAATAAATCCAATAAATAAATATGGCTAGAAAGCTGGAGGCTGTGAGTTCTAGTCCAGCTTTAGCCATGAAATCCAGCTAGGTGACTTGGGGCCAATCACCAGGAGACCATGAGTTCTAGTCCCATCTTAGCCATGAAAGCCAGCTGGTTGAGTTGGGGCCAATCAGCAGGAGACTGTGAGTTCTAGTCCTGCCTTAGTCATGGGAACTAGCTGGATGACTTGGGGCCAGTCAGCCAAACTCAGCTCACAAGGTTATTGTGGGGAAAATAGGAGGAGAAAGGCTTTGTTGGATATATTTGCCGACTTGAGCTATTTGTTGTTGTTGTTAGTTGCGAAGTCATGTCCGACCCATCGCGACCCCATGGACAACGTTCCTCCAGGCCTTCCTGTCCTCTACCATCTTCTGGAGTCCATTTAAGCTCACGCCTACTGCTTCAGTGACTCCATCCAGCCACCTCATTCTCTGTCGTCCCCTTCTTCTCTTGCCCTCAACCTTTCCCAGCATGAGGCTCTTCTCCAGTGAGTCCTTCCTTCTCATTAGGGGGCCAAAGTCTTTGAGTTTCAGCTTCAGGATCTGGCCTTCTAAAGAGCAGTCAGGGTTGATCTCCTCTACGACTGACCGGTTTGCTCGCCTTGCTGTCCAAGGGACTCGCAGGAGTCTTCTCCAGCACCTTAGTTCAAAGGCCTCAATTTTTCGGCACTCGAGCTATTTGTAAAAGGATACAAATAAATAAATAAATAAGATAAGAATCCCTACTTTTATGCTAATTTTCCTTATTCCCAGGCCAAAAGACTACATGGTTTTTGCTTGCTCACAGTAGCAATCTGCCATCTTCAAGTCATCCCTTTCAAGTCCCATCGCAACATATATTACAACACACATTGCAGGGGTCTCTTCCTCAGGGTGAAGGGTTAACATGCTAATCTGTTGCCACGGGACCCCTTTCGACTATGTTTGCATCAACATGCAGAGCCTCTGCGCCTAGCCTTCCAGCCCTGATGCTAGGAGAGCTGCAAGAATTATCTGGGAATAGGAGCAAAAAACCTCTTGTTGCCTAACCATCTGGACTGATTTTGGAATCTCCACCAGTCAGACGACCTAATTTGGGAAACATCAGCCGTGAATAATTAAAACAGAGACTTCGAAAAGCAAAGTCTTGATGCCTGTGTAGTAAAACCCCCAGATCATTATTGGACAGAACCTATGACTGGGTGAGACAGAATCCTATTGATTTAGCATATGGCATAGAGCAGAGGTCCCCAACTTTTGGGGCACCAGGGACTGGCTCTGTGGAGAAAGATTTTTCCACAGAGTGCGTGGTTTTGTGTGCTGCCTGCATCCCGCAGATGGGCCCTTGCTTGTTTGTGCAGACTGGTTGCTGGCATGCCGCAGCCCATTACTGGTCCACGGACCAGGGGCTGGGGAGCCCTGGCATAGAGTACATCTGTTCAAGACCTGAACGTCATGTGACTTTCCATGCCCCAGCTCCTGCCCACCTCACGGATCAAAAGCATGCACATGTGAGTAGATGGATAGGTACCACTTCAGTGGGAAGTTAATAGCGTTGCGTGATTCTTGCTTGCCTAGCATGCAAAGTGCAGGATTTTCCTGGCAACTTCGCATCAGCAGAAAAGCAGCGTTGTTACTCCAGTGCTTGTAATTTAGAAGAACATAAAGAGATAAGAACCTATGTTTGTCTTCCTGGGAAAGTGATGTGACTGTCACCCATCACAACTGTTTTGTTTCATTCATTGTTCTTTCTTGAGGACTGATTGCTGCCTGCCAAACAGGGAGAAACCTTTGGCGTGTCGCTCACAACTCATCCGTCAAAAGCTGTGTGGGTGAAATGAAGACACAGCTTCATTCCATGGAGATTGTCAGAAATCATAGGATAAACACAGATTTTTTTTTTGGGTAGCATTCTACTCTTTGAATCTCACCCCCCCCCTTTTTTTACTCCCTTAAAATACGACAGACTGAAAATCCTGAGGTTTCTGTGATATCCACAACCTACAAAGAGAGTTAACCAATACAAGCTAGAACTATTCACAGACTTCTGAGTTCTGTGGCTTATGAAAGGGAAGACCGTCAACAATAACCGTCAACAATAACCAAGTCTCCGCAGCACTGATATTTTTGGATGCAGAGAAAGCCTTTGACCAATTGAATTGGCAGTTTTTATTAAGAGTTGTTGAGGAGATGAATTTTGGAGAAGGTTTTCTACATGCTATTAAAGCTATATATCAACAACAAACTGCACAAATTATAGTTAATGGGGGACTAACAGAGACTTTTAGAATTGAAAAAGGTACAAGGCAGGGCTGCCCCCTATCACCATTATTGTTTGTTTTAACATTAGAGATTTTACTAATTAAAATTCGAGAGTCCTCTTTGATAAAGGGAATTAAAATAAAACAGAATGATTATAGACTGAGAGCTTTTGCTGATGACTTGGTTGTGACAGTATCCCAACCGCTACAGTCGGTTGTAGACTTGATGGAAATTATAACTCAGTATGGTAAGGTTTCTGGGTTTAAGGTGAACAGTAATAAAACTAAGATATTATCCAAGAATTTATCTACGAGTGAAAGGGATATGTTATCTAACTTAACAGGTTTTGAAATAGTGAAGAAGGTTAAATATCTAGGAGTGCATATTGCAGCCTCAAATGTAAAATTGTATAAGAATAATTATGAAACACTATGGTTGAAGGTACAAAGGGACTTAAATAATTGGAAAAAATTACAATTATCACTACTGGGAAGAATTGCAGTTGTTAAAATGAATGTTCTACCAAAGTTCCTCTTTCTGTTTCAGATGATACCTATACTGAAAAAGGATGCCAACCTTGATCAATGGCAGAAGGGTATTAACAAATTTATCTGGGCGGGGAAAAAACCAAGAGTTAAATTCAAGATTTTACAGGATGCCAGGGAAAGAGGGGGACTCAAGGCGCCGAATTTGAAATTGTACTATGATGCGGCTGCTTTGACCTGGGTTAGTGATTGGCTTAATTTAACTAACAAGAGAATACTTCATCTTGAGGGATGGGATTTGCTATATGGATGGCATGCATACTTGCTTTATGATAAGAAGGTAGACAGGGCTTTTAAATCCCATATTCTTAGAAGTGCTTTACTGCGTGTCTGGAAAAAGTACTATAATAAGTTAAATTATAAAATACCGATTTGGGGAATTCCTGGACACGTGATATAGGGTGTATCTATGGGAGTGAGTATGGATATGGTTTCTTATAAGGAACTACTCAAATTGCAAGGGAATGATTGGCAACTTAAATCAGCAGAGGAGTTAAGACAAGAAAACATAAATTACTCTTGGTTTCAATATACCCAATTGAAAGCTAGGTGGAAGTCAGATCAAAAGGTTGGTATCACAATTACAGATCAAAATTTAGTAAAGCAAATTAGAGATTCAAAATGTGCACATATAAAGAGGATATATAATGCTTTAATTGAATTGGATTCGGAAACGGAATTGGTTAAAGATTGCATGATAAAGTGGGCACAAAATATTCAGGAACCAATCTCGTTGGACACCTGGGAGATAATTTGGGTCAGAAATGTTAAATTTACCCAGGCTCAAAATTTAAGAGAAAATTTTTACAAAATGTTTTATAGATGGCATCTGGATCCCAAGAAGTTGTCCAACATGTATCCTAATCTGCAGTCTAAGTGTTGGAGGTGTGGTAGCTTAGAAGCTACCTATTTCCACATGTGGTGGACTTGTAGAAACATAAAAGCCTTCTGGATTAAAATTTGGTGGAACATTCAAAAGATTTTTAAGAGGAAGATAAAGTTTTCCCCGCAATTGTTCTTACTGGGTATTGTTGTAAATTGTGATGTCAAAGAGACTAATCTGATGTTGAATATGATAACGGCAGCACGGTTACTGGTGGGACAATATTGGAAGAAGGACAATCTGCCCACAGTAGAAGAATGGGTGTTTAAAGTTTCTAATCTTGCAGAAATGTCCAAGATTTCTGCTTATTTAAAGGATCACTCACAGGAGAGATATATTTCAGTTTGGAGGAGATGGATAAATTATATTGAAAACAAATATGGGACCAAAAAGTTCCATTTAGCTTATGAGTAGAATTTAGTGGGATATTGTTATTGTTAGTAGTTATGCTAAGAGAGAGTTAAAGCGCAGTACGAATTTGGTTGATTGTATATTGTGTAAATTTTTATTTAGAATATGATTGTTGTAACTATAATCCTGTATTTAGCTCTGGGAAGTGGGGGGGGGGAAGTGGGGGGGTTGGGGTGGGAGGGATTTGGGGATATATTGTAAAATATTGTAAAACTCTTTAATTAAAAAAAAACACAATAACCAGTCAAATTTTGATCACCTCCAGTAAAAAAAAGGGACAAATTATTCAGATGGTGCTGAATTTTCATTTTAGCTGAATAAAGGCAACAAAGAAAATGACAATTGAAAGTAGAGTTGTGCAAACTCATTCCCATTCATAGATGGGTGAGAATTGGCATTCGATTTATTTGTTTGATTGATTTATATAACCAATCAACTCATGTAACGCCAATTCTGGGTGCCATACATCAAATAACAATTCCCCAAAACATTAGTGTAAATCAAAATCATGCAACATCAGCAGAAATGAATCCATAGACCAGGGGTAGGCAACCTTGGCTCTTTTATGACTCATGGACTTCAACTCCCAGAATTGCTGGCTCAGGAATTCTGGGAGTTGAAGTCCACAAGTCATAAAAGAGCCAAGGTTGCCTACCCCTGCCATACACCAACATTTCAACCACATGCTGGAAAAGCTCACCCGTTCTACACTTTGCCTTCCGGATGAGTTCATCTATCAATCTGGTTTGATGCCTGGAGGAAAAGCCAAAACATATTATTACATTCACCTCTAATATTAACCTAATAATAACCTAATATAAATCCCTAACCCTGTGAGCCATTGTGGTGCAGTGGTTAAAATGTAGTGTTGCAGACTAACTCCCTGCTCACTGCTAGGAGTTCGATCCTCGCTGGCTCAAGGTTGATTCAGCCTTCCATTCTTCCAAGGTCGATAAATTGAAGACCCAGATTGTTGGGGGCAAATATGCTGACTCTGCAAACCACTTAGAGAGGGCTGTAAAGCAGTGTGAAGTGGTATATACCCCAAAGTCCTATTGCTATTTCATAGCAGTTTGGAATGAATTATGATACGTGGGTAAAGAAGATGATATCATAGTTTTATTGAATGGTGGCGCAGTGGTTAAAGTGTGGTACTGCAGGCGAACTCTGCCGAATGCCAGCAGTTCAATCCTGACCGTCTCAAGGTTGACTCAGCTCTCCCTCCTTTCGAGGTTGATAAAATGAGGACCCAGATTGTTGGGGGCAATTTGCTGACTTTGTAAACTGTTTAGAGCAGTTTAAGCACTATGAAGCAGTATATAAGTGCTATTGCTGTTGCTATTATCTTATTCTTCCCAGGGAGTTAAAAATAACTTTAGCTGCAGTAATTAATAACTAATTAATAAAAATGCAATGTTATAAATGTCCATTGAAATTAATATATTTTAATGGGATATCGTTTAACTACAACTTATAATTTTAAAATTATATTTTGCTCATTTAAGGCAGGAATGCCATCTCGGGACAAATTATGTGTTTAAGAACTTTGCTTCATTTCATGGTCCTTGAACATAAATTGTTAATAAAAAGTCATTACATTGGACTCATAAAAAGTTCTTAGAATGTTGCCTTTGGAGTTTCATCATCCCCCCTGCTTCAAGAATACATGATAACAACTAGTGGAAAGAAATAAGCCAAAATGAAATTGCGTTGCATTTCAGGCTCATCCAAGAACATTAAAAAGAAAAAGAAAAGGAACGTCCATAATTGTACTGGTGAGACCACATTTGAAATACGGCATCCAGTTCTGGTCACCACACTCCAAAAAAGATGTTGAGACTCTAGAAAGAATGCAGAGAAGAGCAAAAAGGGTTATTAGAGGCAGTGGTGGGATTGAAATACCTCAACAATCGGTTCTCTTATTGGATGCAGGCCTGGGCCTCCAAGGCCTAGAATGGACTTCCGGACGTGGCATCCACAAACTTCCGGTGGGCCCTTCTAGGCATGGGAGGCCTCCTACAGGCCTCCAAGGCCTAGAATGGACTTCCAGAAGTGGCATGCACACACTTCCAGCAGGCCGTTCTAACCCTGGGAAGACTCTTCCAGGTCTCTGAGACCTAGACTGGACTTCCAGAAGCAGTGTGCATTCAGCCGGTTCTTCCGAACTCAGCAAAATGTAGCTACTGCTTCTGCCGAACCAGTGTGGACCACCTGAATCCCACCACTGATTAGGGGGCTGGAAGCTAAAACGTAAGGTGAACAGTTGCAGAAATTGGGCATCTCTAGTTTAATGAAAAGCAGAATTAGAAGTGACATGATAGCAGTCTTCCAGTATTTTGAATTGTCATAGAGAAGCGGGGGTCAGCCTGTTGTCCAAAGCACCTGAAGGCAGGATAAGAAGTAACGGATGGACGCTATCAAAGAGAGGTCCAACCTAGAACTAAGGAGAAATTTATTTTCAGTGAGAAGAATTAACCAGTGGAACAGCTTGCCTTCAGAAGTTGTGGGGAATTCTGGGAGTTGAAGTCCACAGATCCTCCATCTGCCAAGGGTGAGACACACCATTCCAAAGCACAACCCAGCTTTCAAACAACAGTGAGAAAGAAGCAGAGATCGTTTGACTGATTTCACGTGTCAGAAAGCTTAAGTACTTAAACACAGTCAAAATACTCCAGAGAAGAACTGGAGATAAATTTCTAGTATGTCTATCAGTCTTCTCCACCATATGTTCTGGTTGTTCCCATTGACCCTGACCGTTGGTCTTTTCATGGCTTGGCATGATGGAATATGAGGTGTAAAATCTCTGGAAGGAAAAATGGGGGGGGGGGGCAAAACATTAGGAAGACTAATCCATATACTGACTTTTTTTTAAAAAAGTAGTCCTGTTGACCTTATGGGGAGAAAATTCACAGATTTAGCTTATTTCAGGATTTTTATAATGTTGCTGCCAGCTTTCATGTTTCAAGAAATTTTCCTCAAGAATCTGGTTGAATGAAAAAAACCAACAGGGCTGACTTACAGCAAAACTATTCAGGACTCTGTCCTTGGTGCTGATTTTCCCTGAAATCACCTTATTAGCTTTTCGTGTTTTTATTTTAACATGACACCTATGAAACTAAATATATTCTTGATTCCAGGTCAGTAAAGAAGAGTGTCCTTTTTCCTTTGACACGATGTTTTGATGTTTCTCTTACGAAGAAAGAAAACAAGAATTGACAGATCTCCTAGAAGAGCTGGGGTAATTAGTCTGGGTTTAATTCAATGCTTGAACACTTGGGAGAAATTGGGGATTTTGATGGGGTAACATCTACCCAACTGCTCAATTTCTATTTCTACAGAAGACATCTTGAACTTGATCACATTCTCTTTAATGATTTCCTGGTTTTAAAACCTGAGTAGACATCTAGCTTTTCATTTAATGTTTGTTCCACTACCAACTGTTGGAACATTTCATCTTCCAGATGCTGAAGTGAAGCCATGAAGGTTTTTTGGGGGGTGGGGTGGGAAAGCAGCAATTGAAGGAAGTAAATTCACCTTTTGGAGGCCTTGTTCCAGGTGTTTACCCATGATGAGCTGCAACAACTTCTCAGGAGCAGACTTTCCAATAGCAGTTTCCTATTCTAAAATATCCTGCCCATTGAGGTACATCTTATCTTTTCAGTACCAGAGAAGGGTATTTTAATTCATTGGTGTTGATTTTGAAATACTTCCTGTTTAGAAACATTTTAATTATTTACATGGCTGCTGTTTAATTATTTTGCTCTGTGCCTTTCAACCACGGATGTTCTTGCATATTCTAATGGTTTAGAATTTTTGTGGATGAATTTCTGCTTGTCTAAGCTGGGTTGGGAAATCCTTGGTTTGAAGACCAATGTTTAAGTGACTAATCAGCCCAAAGTTTCCCCTGAAAATGTCATAAGACATCCTTGTTGCATTGACCAATCAATGTGGCAATCTTCTATGACCAAATTAAAGTGGTTTACTGTTTCAAGATTCCATAGGAATGTAACATAGGACTATATTAAATCCATAGATCAATCAATGTCTAGGAAATTTGCGTGCTCAAAAATCAGGTTTGTGCATAATACATTGACTCGTATTTTTGAGATTCTAATCTATTGGGAAGCTTAACAGACTGGAGTATCAGATTTTTGTTTGCTTTTCATGTAACAATGACATTGCTCTACTTTTTTAAAAAAATGATTCCTGATGATTGGGTTGTGCCATTCACAAAAAGGGTGTTGGAAATGACAGCCAGACTTCTCCAACCCCTAGGAATAGCAATAGCCCGCAAACCCAACGGCCACAGTCTGCCAGGAATTATCCAGAACCAAAGACAAGATATAGAAGGATGAAAGAA
Source organism: Vipera berus (assembly GCF_964194415.1). Lineage (NCBI taxonomy): Eukaryota > Metazoa > Chordata > Lepidosauria > Squamata > Viperidae > Vipera > Vipera berus. The sequence continues at coordinate 6,499,682 of NC_138208.1, read as the reverse complement.
ACAATGTAATTTACAATTACAACCAATTCTATGTGCATCAGTTGTTCTTCTCAATGTAATTGCTAATAAAGGTTCTGACAATTCATTTTGGTTTCCTAAATATCTTTGTAGAATTCTGTAGTCTTCCCTTTGCTTCTCTTTATGAATCTATTATGACAGAGTTCCATAACTTTTCCAGGTTGGTGGCCTGGATGGGGTGAGGGGGGAAAGAGGGGATGGTTTTGTGGGAAGGGCAGGTGCATATGTGTGTGCCTACATGCGCACAAGCATCTGTTGCTTGTGCAAGTGGGGCTTTGTTGTGATTCCTTACCAGTCAGTGGATCCGGCAGCTGAGTCTGAGGAATCAGAGGAGGAGGAGGAAGGGTCTGGAGTGACATCAGAGTCAGAGGAAGGCTCTGAGGAGCTCCAAGACTTACAGTCAGACGAGGAGCCTGGCCCTCTACTCACGCTCAGGCTGAGACACAGCTGTGCTGGGAGTCTGAGTTGGACAGTGATGAAGCACAGCTGGGAAATATCCAGGATGCATGAATGTGCAGGCAAGAGAAGTGAGTAGGACAGAGGAATGCAATGGGGCAGCTCCAAAGGCAAAGGAGAAAGCATTAGGAAGCCATGCTTTGGCTGAATAATAAAAGGGAAGGTGTGGGAGGTGCATTGAGGATCAAGTTTCTGTGAACTGTGTTTGTGTGCCTTGGACATTGACTCAGGTCTGTGAATAATAAAAGGGATTGGTTTTTCTTGCGGTTCCTGCCTGTTTCTTGGAAGAGGGGTTTCTCCTTGTGAGCATAACAAGGACTCACCTAGGCTGGACAGAAGCTGGGACATGTAGGCTTAGAGCACCCATGACGCTCATGCAAGTGGGATCCCAAGTGCCCATGATGCTAACAAGAGTGAGGCTTCAAGCACCCACAACCCTCACTTGAGTGAGGCCACAAATGCTCATACAATGAGGCCCTAAGTGCCTGAAACTCTCACATAAGTGAGTCCGTGAGCACCCATGACCCTCACGCAAGTGAGACCCTGATTGCCCGCATCCTTCATCCGAGTGAGGTTGTGAGCACCCATGACCTGAGCACCAGTAGGGTTGAGCACGTGCACGTGTGAGCATCAGCCAGCCACTCATGTGGTCCAGTTGCAAATAGGCCACGGACCGGTAGTGGGATGCAGCCCACAGGTTGGGGACCCCTGTATTATGGAATCCTTTGCAGTAGCTTACTTCTGCTAGCTTGCATTTTGCTGTCAAAAGTGGTGATTGAGAAAGTGAATTTATTTGAGATGACCTTCTATTCTTTCAAGATGGTCAACCTGTCATTAGAGGAACACAGAAAAAAAATCACATTCAGCTGACCTTTAATAACTGCAGATTCCTGTAACCGTTTTTCAAATATTCTGTGGAGAACAGTAATTAGCATATTTTTGCATGTGGGCGAATAGCTTCTAGGAACGGATTGCAAGCCCCTGTGAGAACTCTAGCCATAAGCTATGGATGTGTGCATTTTTCAATTACGTTATAGCTTTTCTTTGTACTAATTGGGTAATAATTTATTTTCAATTGTATTTTTTCTCTCCATTTCTGGAATATGCTGCATACTCAAAACTAAAAGTAACTCGAAAGTGACTGCAGAGAAGAACGAAATGAAAATAGTTTAGCGTTAGTTTCTCAATTATTTCTCCTGGGGGAAAAAAAACATGCAGAGTCTGATTAATATTGTGGGGAGTTTTTTTGTTATTTTAACCTGGGCATTGAAATCAGAAATGTATATAGAAGAGCCGTGGTGGCGCAGTGGTTAGAATGCAGTACTGCAGGCTACTTCTGCTGACTGCCGGCTGCCAGCAGTTCGATTCTCACCGGCTCAAGGTTGACTCAGCCTTCCATCCTTCCGAAGTTGATAAAATGAGGACCCAAATTGTTTGGGGGGGGGGGCAACAGGTTGACTCTGTAAACTGCTTAGAGAGGGCTGTAAAGCACTGTGTAGCGGGATATAAGTCTAAGTGCTGTTGCTATTCTGAGAAGTGTGTTTATTGAAAGAGGTGGCCTTCTGCAACTTTTCCTCAACTCCTCTGTCATCTGTTGGACAGCATCATAAATCCTGTTTCATTAAGGCAACAACGAAAGCCTATAGATCTTCCTCTCAGTCAGGCTGAGAATTTTAATTTTAATTTTAACTGGGGTTTTATTTGTTCAGGGATGGATATATATATATTTTAACTGTTTTTAACTTTTGTATTTTTTGTTTTAATCACCCTGTAAACCGCCCTGAGTCCTTCGGGAAAGGGCGGTATATAAATATAATAAAATAAATAAATAAATAAATAAATAAATAAATAAATAAATAAATAAATAAATAAATAAATAAATAAATAAATAAATAATAAATAAATGTCGAACTCTAGGGCACAGTGCTCATCTCCATTTCTTCCCCGAGGGATCCACTGTTGTCCAAAAACAGTTTCCATGATCATGTGGCCATCATGGCTATAGGCCAAAGCCACACGGAACGCTGTTGCCTTCCCACCAAAGTGATACCTATTAATCTACTCCCATCTGCATGCTTTCTAACTGCTAGGTGGGCAGGTTCTGGAACAAGGAACCGGAGCTCACCCCATCACATGGACTCAAACGTGAGCTGTCAGCAATCCAGCTGACAAGCGTAGCATCTTTAACCACTGAGCCATCATGCCCAGTGGTGGGATTCAGCCAGTTCGCACCACTTCGGCTGAACCAGTAGCTAATTTTTTGTTGCCCAGGCCCAGAATGGACTTCTGGAAGCGGCATCCACACAGAGAACCGGTTGTTCGCCTATTTGAATCCCACCACTGATCATACCCCTCTTAAGGCAGCAGTAACACTAGGAAAATCTCACCCTGTGGTGTTTACTTCTTCCCCAAGAGTCTCTCTTCCTTAAGGGGCCATCACACAGCCACCAAATTTGGACAGTTTCCATGCATACTCCAATTTTTTGGAGGCCCCTATTTTTTTAATCTCCTTCAAACCCCCAAGAATGCATTTACATGATGCTTCTAAACAGCCGGATATTGTATATTTCCAAGTTTACTGGTGGCTACTGATAGGTCTACGCATCATCAAATTATCCATATTCAAGCCATCTAAATTAATGGACTCATATTGCATTAAAGTCTCAAGCCGGGGGCTAATATGCAGAGGCCTCGAGATGCTCCATCTGTGAGTGAGTACTTTGAATACTAACCATTATTTACTTTTGTTTTAATTATTTATGTCTTTGTGTTTCTTATTGAGGGATATTGGCAGTTCTCCTACAGCCACACAGCTTGGTGCCAGTCTGCACTTTAGGATTATTGACATACATAATAATATTGTTTGACTCAAACATACTTTATTTTGGAAAGCCATCAGGATCTCTTCTAATGTCGTCTATCCGAAAGTGTAGATGGGGGGAAAATGCAATTACAGCTTCATATACCATCGTATGCTTCAATTATCCTGAGAATTCTCCTTTCCTAAGGAAGCAAATGGAGACAAACCACCTGCTTCACAAGGGATTCATTTCATTCCTACTGAGATTTTCATATCTGTCTAGGACATCTGGTCAGTCCTATTCCTGAATGTCCAAAATTAATAGGAAGCTGGCATCCAGATTCCCTGGGTGGTTTGAAAATTTCAATTTAAATGATGACCAATTAATCATCTACTAACCATTACTTGTTCATAATGTAGAGAGTCGCTTGGAAATATCAACTGCAGGACAAATGAGAAAATTCTAGTCTAACAAAAGATATCCTTCCATATAATTGGCATGGTGAAATACCGTGTGTGTGTGTGTGTGTGTGTAGGTAAAGGTAAAGTTTCCCCCGCACATGCGTGCTAGTCGTTTCTGACTCTAGGGGCCAGTGCTCATCTCTGTTTCAAAGCCGAAGAGCCAGCACTTGTCTGAGGACATCTCCGTGGTCATGTGGCCGGCATGACTAGACACCAAAGGCGCACGGAACGCTGTTACCTTCCCACCGGAGTGGTCCCTATTTTTCTACTTGCCTTTTTACGTGCTTTTGAACTGCTAGGTTGGCAGAAGCTGGGACGAGTAACAGGCGCTCACTCTGTTACGCGGCACTCGGGATTCGACCTGCCAAACTGCCGACCTTCTGATCGACAAGCTCAGCGTCCTAACCCACTGAGCCACCACGTCCCTTGTATATATGTATGTATGTGTGTGTGTGTGTGTGTGTGTGTGTGTGTGTATCAGTAAAGCATAATTTAAATAAGTAACAAAATAAGAAGTTCACATTTGCTGGATCTCCTCCTCCTCCTCCTCCTCCTCCTCCTTCTTCTTCTTCTTCTTCTTCTTCTCCTCCTCCTCCTCCTCCTCCTCCTCCTCCTCCTCCTCCTCCTCCTCCTCCTCCTCCTCCTCCTCCTCCTCCTTCTTCTTCTTCTTCTTCTTCTTCTTCTTCTTCTTCTTCTTCTTCTTCTTCTTCTTCTTCTTCTTCTTCTTCTTCTTCTTCTTCTTCTTCTTCTTCTTCTTCTTCTCCTCCTTCTTCCGGAAAGTACATATATAATACACAAAAGTTCCTTGGATACATTATACAATCCTTAATTATTTTACCAGTACGGATTCTAGTCCAGGTTCCCAAAAGGGAAGGGTTGCATTCCATTCACAATTACTTAGAAAAGAGTAGAGGGATACAGTGTATTTTTAGAATAAGGAAGAAGAAATTTCACTCCTTCAGATCTTACTGAATAATGATAGCCAAATCTACCAGCTCTACAGCTAGAGGTACAGCAGGAGTTGAAATGCAATAGCTTCTGGGTGAACATAAATTTCCCACTTCTGTATTGGTCTCCTAATGACCTTCTGAAGCCAATATTATCAATTCAAAACTGCAGGAAGGAATTACCTGAAACCCTCCATTGATTCCATGTTCAACTGATGATATGGTAAAATTAATCCTGGAACCCACCAATGCAGATGGAGAACTACTGTAAATGTCAGGAAGAAGATAGTTGCTTCCTACAGGAAGCCCTTTCTCTCTCACTTCCATTTTCCAAGTTACATAAATAGACTTTATTGCATACAGTGAGGAAGACCACATGAAGTTACACCATCCAAAAATTCTGCCTTTTACCTAGAAAAATCCAAAGATTTGAATTTTGAATATCTTCCTCCTTCCTTTTCAAGCCAATAGCAATGCGAGTATTCCCTTTCCACTTTAAAGGCCTTGTTTTAAAAGAGTGCCCGTCTCTGAGTGAGAATCAAAGATTCCCGTCTCATCAGCTTCAGTCTTTAAACAAGTCTGGATTTCTTTCTAATATGCTGAGTGAATTTGCAGGTAGACATTTCAGGTAAACCCCTTGAACTGGTAGCATTGGATGGGCAAAGCAAATTAAGACGTCATGAGCAAATAACCATAGTAGCATCAGGGATTTATGTCTCTTCTCCTCTAGAAGCCAAGGGCTTGAGTAGGCTTAAATGATAGAGGTGGAGGTTTCAATATTTGGAGAGATTTTGGGGGGGGATAGAGAGCATAAGGTAAGGGTGCTACATTCTCACCCTGAAAGGCCTTCAAGCAAGAAGCTGAATAGTCTTGGATCCAATCTGGATCGGTCACCAGGACCAGAGTTTAAGTCTGCGCGAGCTTTCAGACTCATGCTAGAGCCAGTGGTGGGATTCAGCTGGTTTGCACCGGTTCGGTAGAACCGGTAGCTAAATTTTGCTGCATTCAGAGAACCAGCTGGCTTCCAGAACTTCAGTCTAGACCTGAGAGCCCTGGAGGATGCCTCTCAGGCCTAGAACGGCCCACCGGAAGTGCATGGATGCCACTTCTGGAAGTCTGTTCTAGGCCTCAGAGGCCTCCCAGGCCTAGAACGGCCCACCGGAAGTGCATGGATTCCACTTCTGGAACTCTGTTCTAGGCTTCAGAGGCCTCCCAGGCCTAGAACAGCCCACCGGAAGTGCATGGATGCCACTTCTGGAAGTCTGTTCTAGGCCTCAGAGGTCTCCCAGGCCTAGAACGGCCCACCGGAAGTGCATGGATTCCACTTCTGGAACTCTGTTCTAGGCTTCAGAGGCCTCCCAGGCCTAGAACGGCCCACCGGAAGTGCATGGATGCCACTTCCGGAAGTCTGCTCTAGGCCTCAGAGGCCCAGGCTGGCACTGAATAAGAGAACCGGTTGTTCAGGTATTTGAATTCTACCATCCTCAGGGAACTTCCCATAGAGAGAAGTTCCCTGAGGATGGATGAGTACGAAACCTCGGAAGGCTTTCAGCTCTTGGACGGTCAATTAAGTATGACGCTTCAAAACGGTTTGGAAAATCCAGTCAATCTGGACCATCGGACCATCTAATTTTCCAAAGTTCAATCTGAATCAAGTGTTTGGATTGGAGTTTTCCGATTTTGATGGATTTTGATGGATTTGGGTTCGCATCACGTTTTTCAGTCAAAGCTTTATACAGCCCTGGGAAAGTAGATGTTGAAAGGGGATCACCTGTTAAAAAGGCAAGACAGGATTAGTGGAAAGAATGCACTCACAGAATTTACTGCTCATATGGCAGTCTAAACCACTCCTGGGAAAGCAGCAATTTTACATCACTGCTTCTTCACTGCGAAGTGTGCGAAAAGGGAGATTAGCATACAGCAAAGGGGAAGAAAATTTGCTCAAGCTGACATCAGTACAATTTTTCTCTTGGAACTGCCCCTCGGCCTTGATCCTTCAGTGATCAATCTGCCACTTCTACAGACAAATTTCCAGTCCCTGTGGCTATCCAGCTTACATGGAGAGCAAACGGAGGGCTTTATTGAGTGATATCAAATATTTATTACCCTCCTCCCCCACACCCACCTCCCCACAGGTTTGCACAGGGTAAAAAAGAGTCAAACTAAGTAAAATTCCTTAATTTAAAATATCCAATAATTGCTAGAGAAGCACAGAAAGATGGTTAAGGGACAAAAGGTGGGGGTCACACCATCAACCCCAAGTCCTGAGGCCAGGTTTTACCTGATGATGATGAAAGGTAAATGAAGTTGATTCAAGGCTGGCTTCTGATAGGTGTTCAAAATCAGGGTTCCTAAATCATGTAGCAGAGCCCTTCCCTAGTCAGATGTCCAGAATATGTAACTGCTCCTCTTTGCACTTTTCACCAAAATAAGCAATAAATGCAAAGAATAGAATAGAATAGAATAGAATAGAATAGAATAGAATAGAATAGAATAGAATAGAATAGAATAGAATAGAATAGAATAGAATAGAATAGAATAGAATAGAATAGAATAGAATAGAATTTGGAATACGGAATACGGAATACGGAATACGGAATACGGAATACGGAAGAGAACAGAACAGAAGAGAACGGAATAGAATAGAATAGAATAGAATAGAATAGAATAGAATAGAATAGAATAGAATAGAATAGAATAGAATAGAATAGAATAGAATAGAATAGAATAGAATAGAATAGAATAGATACTGGAATATGGAATATGGAATAGAATCGAATGGAAAGAAGTTCCCATTTGTGGCTACATACTGATTCTAGGCTGGTTCCTCTCCTGACTCCATCCCCAGGCTCTGCCTACAGGTTGGTTCATAATGGTCTTGATCCCAATAGCCCTAACAGGTTTTCAGCAAGTATCTGGCATAATACAAACTAGCATAGCTATACATTCCAATCATGTTTTATTAATTCTAGAATTATCCATGGTTTTTTATAATCATCTGTCCTAGTTCTTTATAGTATTTAGATCATTCAGTGTACAGTTAATTGTAATGTTATAGGATATGACTCTTTTGAGTTTTAATATCTCTGCTCTGTAATTTTACCTTAATAATTTCATCTTTACTTTGCTTTATTCTACCAGTGTGACTTTTCGATTTTTTTTTTTGTTTCTATTTCTGTGTAATCACTATTTTATTATTTCCATGCTGGTCTATGAGTGAAATCAAACTGATGGATTGATAGATGGATAGGACTGGGGGGAAAAAAATAAGTCTGACAAAAAAAAATAACCTAAAGAAATGCTAATGCAGATTACACATGCCGTGTTAAATAATTCACCAGATGTATTAATAATGTATGTGCAAAGTTAATTTCCCAAAGGCAAAATCCACGAAGTAAATCTATATGAGAATAAACACAACAAGCACACTCTTAAGGTTTCAGTTGAGACTCGTGGTTTATACGTTCGGCAGTATAAAGTCAACCCAGAAAACATTTCTTATGTGCTGACGCTGAAGATAGAGAGGTGGTTTTGTGTGGTGGTTAAAACATCAGGTTAAAAATTAGAAGCTTGCACTTTGGGGTCCTCTGAGTTTGGCTGTTTGCTTGCATCGTGATGATGTTACCTAGACTGGTAATGAAATGTCTGCAAGAAAACCACCAAGCTCAGAGAGAATGAAGGACTCTACAAAAGCAGAAGAACCCAATTTCTAGTCCTGCCTAAGGAACAAAGCCTCCAAAAGAAGGAGGCAATGGCAAACCACTCCTTTCCAAGAAAACTCCTAGGACTTGTTCAGATAATTAACTGGAGTCAACACTTACTCAAAGTCTTTCTCTCTCTCTCTCTCTCTCTCTCTCACACACACACACACACAGAGAGAGAGAGAGAGAGAGAGAGAGAGAGAGAGACTGAAGGGATCTAATGAGATTTGTTTTAATGTCAATTTGTATGCAGATTACAACAGACCAGTGCTCTGAAACATATGATGAATGGTTGGAAGAATTGGGTATATCTAGTCGAACAAAGAGATGGTCTGACATGATATATTTGAGGGGCTGTCACAAAAACAAGAGGGGTCAACCTACTCTCCAAAGCACCTGAGGGCAGAACAAGAAGTAATAGGTGGAAGTGTGTTAAAGAGAGATTCAACCTAGAACAGAGGTCCCCAACCTTTTGGGCACCTGGGACCGGTTCCGTGGAGAGGCCTTTTTTTCGCAGACTGGCGGGGGCGTGGTTTTGCGTGCTGCCTGCATCCTGTGGATGGGGCTTTGCTTCTTCGCACAGACCGGTTTGTGGCATGCCACAGATCGGTGCCAGTCCACGGACCAGGGATTGGGGACCCCTGACCTAGAATAAAGGAGAAACATCCTGACAGTGAGCTCAATTAACCAGTGGAACGGCTTGCCTTCAGAAGTTGTGGGCAGTCCATCACTGGAGGTTTTCAAGAAGAGATTGGATACCCAATTGTCTAAAGGAAGGGTCCCCAACCTCCGGTCCGTGGACCAGTACCGGTCTGCAGCATGCCAGCAAGAGGGCCGCATAAACAAGCAAAGCTCCATCCTTGGGATGCAGGCAGTATTCAAAACCATGCACCCCTCATCTGTGGAAAAAATCTTTCTCCATGGCACCGGTCCCTGGTGCCCAAAAGGTTGGGGCACCTCTGGTATAAGGTCTCCTGGTTGGGCAGGGGCTTGAAGTAGTTCACGTTATGCCAATGAAAACAGATCTAAACAGTTATATTAGCTTTTGTAAAAGAACATAGAAATCCAGGGCACTGACAATTTTTTTTAATATATTAGTGGATGCGGTAAAGTACATTTTGCCAATCATTTTGTCAAAATGGCTCCTTTATTATGGCAAAGTAGAGATTATATTTCTGTTTTTATAAGTTAAGGCTTGGGGCTTTAAAATATCAAGGCTGTAAAAAAAAATCGGGACCTAGAATTTTCCACATCTCTGTGCTACTGTTGAAGGAAAAGTCTTCATCAGGGTTCCGTCCAAGCTGGGAATAAACAATATGGCGACTGCTTTAGAAAGAAGCTTACAGTTTATTGGAAAGGAGAGCCAGACAGGAAGAGGGCGCTGGAAGAAAAGAGAGAGAGCACATGTAGGGAGTGGGTTTTTATACTCTCGGGGGCTCTTGAGGTTGTTTCCTGTTCCTGTTTGAGGCTTTGTATTTCCTGTGTCAGGTATTCTGACCTGAGTCTGGGTGTGCCCTTTGGCATCTGTGGGTTAATCCTAGTATATCCTGTATTAGAGTTTGGGTGTGGGGTATGTAGATTTTAGGTGTCTTTGTCTTCTTAATCTTCTAGCTGGAGGATCTTCCTGAATGGATTATCACATCTGCATTTCTACAGAGCTGGTTTCTGTTTGGGGGAGGGAGACTTGGGGATATTAAGAAAACTGGGCATGGTTTTCTGCCTCTTTAAGATCCTTTGAGGAAATATATTTTTCTGCCCTTTTAATATTTCCTTCTCTGGGGGTGGGGGGGGGGTGACTTCCCACACTACCATCAAATAATCTGGATTTTTTTGCAACCCTGATTTTGTAGCTCTAGTTAAGTGCGGGGGCGGGGGGGGTGTTTCTTGGTTCTTGCTATGAAAACAGTTGAAACGATCCATGGAACAATGCAATTTTTACACGATCCTTTCTTTTGCTGAGTTTGGGTTCGGTTTTAGCAAACAATAGAAAGAAAGAAAAGATGAGCGCCTGAATGAACACATTTCTACAAGTAGAGCAGGGTATTTGTTTTAAATAAGGCAGGCCTTCATGTGTGGCTTCAGAGGTCTGGATTCAAGGAGAGACCAGCGTTTCATTATCAATCTTTTATTAACCTCTGCAAAAACCATTATGTCTTTATCTCTGGTTTCATTTCTATCTTTCTTTTACACAGATAAATGATCTTGAGTCAGGCAGGACAATGTACCTGCGCACACAGAATCTGTGAAAGCATACCAGTATGACCCTAGATTGGACTAGAGAACCAATGTTTCTATGCTGATATTTGCACGTGGATAATTAGGCTGCAAGTTAAGGCTTCAACAAATCTTCCTTGCAGAATCCCAATGGCAGCCGAGCCACAAGTTATAAATCTTCCTTTTTTTCCCCCAGCTCCCCTTCGGTAACCTCATAATGTCATGTGAGAAGAGTATCAGGTGGAAGATCATTAAAGAGACATCCAACCTGTGAGGACAATTAACCCATGGAACAGCTTGCATTCAGAGATCGTGGGGACTCCAGCACTGAAGGTCTTCAAGAAGATATGGGACAGTCATTTGTCTGGAATAGTATAGGTCCCTTGCTCGAGAAGAGGGTGGGCTAGAACAAAGGTCCTCAACCTTTTGGGAACCAGCACAGCAGAGGTTATAGTTCTTGAGAATTCTCAGGAAGCATAATCTCTCAAAGGACCAGTTGTTGGCATTCTACCACTGTACCATAGAGAGCGTGTTAACCTATGGTTTGTGTGTGTGGTTTGGGAGTTGTACAGTCAGGGGAAAAACAATGCAGTCCAGGGTCGTAAAGACCGCGGAGACAATAGTTGGGTGTACTCTTCCTACTTTAGATCAAATCTATGCCTCCAGGTGTTATAAGAAAGCTGTGGAGATTGTGCAGGATTGCACGCACCCCGGAAATGATCTCTTTCAGCTTCTGCCTTCTAGAAGGAGGTAAAGGGTCATAAAAACCAGGACCAGCCACTTGAGAAATAGTTTTTATCCAAAAGCGGTTTTGGCTTTGAATGCAGCAGAATGCAGTTTCTGAGAGAACTTCTGTATTTAGTTTTTAGAGTGTTAGAGTGTTTCTAGGGGTTAAATGTGTATATGTGGGGTGGGTGGTATGTTGATATGTATTTTGTTGTTTTTGTTGGGTTTTGTGGGGTTGATGTGGATTTTTCAATTTCGTTGTTTTGTATGGGACAATGACAATAAAGATTATCATATCGTATTGTATCGTATTTCTGCGGAGAACAGTTTTCCCGCAGTCTGGAGGTTGCATGGTTTGTTGTGCTGCCTGCATCCCGTGGATGGGGCTTTGCTTGTTTGTGTGGACCGGTTGCTGGCATGCCACAGCCTGGTACCAGTCCACAGACCGGGGGTTGTGGATCCCTGGGCTAGAAGATCTCTGAGGTCCCTTCCAATTCTGTTATTGTATGTCTACTTTTGACTTGACTATAGAACTTGGCTGCTGAGCTTCTTGCCTCCTACTCATCCTACTGGCACATGGATCAGAATGTTGGACTCTGTTCTACTTTAGGGATCACCAAGCACTTGGACCTTAGCAAAACGGAGATTTGTACAAACAAATTCTCAAAGCTTCAGAAGCTTCTTGGATGAGAAGCGAAATGTCTTCAAAGAAAAACAAGAAAGTCCAGTTGCCTTCTGGGGAAAAAAAACACCTTTGGGATAGTCCAGTATGGCTGACCTTCTAGTTCGCTTCTCTACTTTTTGGGAGACAAAGTTTATCTGTTAGGGTTGTCAAGAATCTATTTGATCTTCTGCTGGGTGCAGAGTTTGTCTCCCAATTGCAACAACACTTGGTTGCAACTGGGATAGGGCAGTGTCTCTGAGGTTGACATTTCCACCATTGAACCCCCTTCCTTGGGATTGATTCAGGTAGGCCCTGCTAGTAAGCATCTGCCATTCTTATCCTTCCAAAGGGAAACAAATTGCCATAGGAGCCTAATACAAACACCTGCAATTAGACCTCAGATTCAGATACACCAGGGCTTTTCAACCAGTGGTACGGGTACCATCTGTAGTACATTGGCACCTGCCAGGTGGTATACGACCATCCATTGCTTGATTGCAATGGCACTGGTTAGCTAGTTAGTTAATTACCAAAATTACATGCCATCTGCCATTAGATTGTAGGTGGTTTAGAACAGGGCTTTTCAACCAGTGGTATGGGTACCACCTGTGGTACATTGGCACCTAGCAGGTGGTACACGACCATCCTAGAAAAGTGGTAGCGGGGGAGGGGAATGAGCTAAACCGGTGGCAGCACCGCACAAGCCTGAGCGAGAGACAGCTGGAGCTGCAGGGCTGTCAGGGCTCAGCGGAAGCGCCAGGATCAGTGCCAGAATCCAGCTGGAGCTCGGTGCTGATCCTGGCACTTCTGCTGAGCCCAGAAGAAGCGCCGATCCGCTGGAATGTTGCAGCATCTCCAGGGTCTTGTGATTTACATTCAGATGCTTGGCAACTGATTCATATTTATGACGGTCACAGTGTCCCAGGGTGCATGTGAAGTGACCAAAACCTGCTACAACCACCCAGCAGATGGGCGGAATAAAAACCAAACACCCCCCACCCCACCCCCGCTGCCAATCCTCAACAGAAATGCTCACAAGAATGAAAACCTCGGACAGGAGGAAGAGCGCGACCGGGTGGGCAGGCAGGTGTCTTGCTCGGCTGTGGCTTGGGGGGCACTTTTTTCAGTGCCATTGTAACTTCAAACAGTCACTAAGCGAATTGTTGTAAGCCGAGGACTACCTGTACTTCATCACTTTTTTCCTTTTTTTTTTTTTTTTTTGGTCATCAGGTTTTTGACACCTTGCTAGGCGACTGGTGGTCCTCGGATGTTGCCATATCCTAAAAGTGGTACAATGGGTGAAAAGGTTGAAAAACCCTGAGATACACCAAAGTCCAGACCTCCTTTGATACTTCAAATTGTTGGAATGCAGCATCGTCCAACAAGTGGCCCCTTTCACTCACCTGCCTGCATAATGCTCAGTTTCTGGTTTCTCAGAAATATTTGCAAAAAGATCTTTGCAAGAAGCCTCTTCAGCCTGATGAAAATGCCAGGGCATGGATTCTTTAGTTTTGTTGTGATTCAGGGTCAGCCTGTGGGTTCGGCAATTGGGTCGGACGACTCAGAGGAGGAGGGGGGTGTTGAAGATCTTGCTGATGAGAGCCCTCAGCCAGGCCCCTCCCACCTGGTCACGACAGAGACCCAGCTGTGTGAGCCTGACAGCGTGGGTGAAGATGACCCACAGCTGGCCCTGTTCATGGACGCCCGACGCAGGAGGCAGTCAATCAGGAGTAAACAGAGGAAGGCAATGGGGCACCTCGGAAGGAGGCAGAGAGAAGCCACGCCCTAAACTGTATAAAAGGGGAATGCGTGGGAGGGCTGGTTTGCTGAAGGCAACCGCTTGAAAAGCTCCTGTTTCTTGGTTCGTGTCTTGCTTGTTTTTGTATCAATAAATTTGGCAGGCTTAATTCCAGCCTCTTGCCTTCTTGTAAAAGGGGTTGTCCCTGCCTTTTCTGCAGGGCCGGTAACAGGCTGGTACAGAACAAGTTTCAGCTTTTCAGCCTCTCAGCTATTTGTTTCGTGAAGGATGCAACAACCAGCCAGGAAATATAGCCTCAGCTTTTGTGAACATCAGGATAACTTGGTAACCTCAGGATGAAGCTAGGAACAACATGCAGTATTTCTGGAAGGGTTTGCTCTATGACAAGCAGCGAGATACAGCGAGGACTGCTGAGATATTTTTTTTAGCTGATAAAAGTTCTAAAATCTGCAATGTTTAAGAGAAACGAGCAATTTTCTTCGACTATCTTCCCTGCTCTATTAAGTGTGAGTTTTTTTCCATCCGCCACTGAGATTACTTCATGATGCAAAATCAATAGGGGTCGGTACGTGCAAGTGTGTTTGTGTCTCCGTAGGGCATGCGACTACACAAGCTCATCTCCTTCCTTAGCCGCCTTTGATTGATGTCATAGATCACATTTCACAAGAAAGCAATCAGCTGAGCCTTCATATTTTTGTTGTTGTTTACAGGACACAAGACTCCCCACCCCACCCCACCCCTTTTCTGCAGGTCAGTCATTATAATCAATCAAAAATTTTCCGAAGGGGGGGGGGAAATTGTGCATTGTGACTTTTTTCCACTTGCAATATTTATGCCACTTGTCTGGAATGGTATACGCTCTCCTTCTTGAGCAGTGGGTTGAAGTAGAAGACCCTTCAAAATATGTTATTCAGTTATCTACAGAGAGCATCTATTTTGTACTATGGGTCAAAGAAGTGCAGATGTTGATAGGGAAAATTTCTCCACCTCACACACTCTCATTGCTTCTCCATGGTTAGAATAGAACAGAAGGGAATGGAATGGAATGGAATGGAATAGAATAGAATAACAGAGTTGGAAGGGACCTTGGAGGTCCCAGGCAGGAAACCCTATATCCTTCCACACAAATAGCTGTCCAGTCTCTTCTTAAAAACTGCCAGTGTTGGAGCATTCACAGCTTCTGGAGACAGGTTGTTTCACTGATTAATTGTTCCAACAGTCAGGAGGTTTCTCCTTAGTTCTAGGTTGCTTCTCCCCTTGATTAGTTTCCATCCGTTGCTTCTTGTCCTGCCTTTGGGTGCTTTGGAGAATATCTTGACCTCCTCTTCTTCTTTCTGGCAGCCCCTGCAATTTTGGAAGATTGCTATCAGGTCAATGCACTACATTGACTTTCAAACCTTGAATATCAAACATTAAATTTCAAATTTCAAACTTTACCTGCACCATAAGAATCATGGCAGCTGTAGATGTGCTCATTTGGTGGCCCAGCTGGTGGGGGGGAGGGAGGGGGAAACCGGGTTGTGTGACCAGCAGGCTGGTGCAGGCCCTCCCATGCAAATCAACTTGCACAAGCAGCGGGCCGGTGCACATGTGCATGCACGCACAGCTGGACTGCAAGCCAAGGTGTGCATGCATGCACATGGGTGCAAGCCCACCGCTGCATGTGCATGTGTGCCAACCCGTGACCTGGTTGCAAATAGGTAGTGGGCCTCCCCTTCTCCCAGAAGAATGAAGCTGAAGGCACCAGCCTGAGGATGACGGATGAGATTTCGTCAAAACGTTGCCCTGATACCTCCAATTCTACGTGGGGAAAAACCCGAATGACCAAAGATCTACATAGATAGATAGATAGATAGATAGATAGATAGATAGATAGATAGATGATAGATAGATAGATAGATAGATAGATATAGATATAGAGCATCAAGTGCCCTTCGTCCAGTGCGCTCCCACAGGGTAGGGTCTGCTCAGGGTCCCACCGGTAAGAGATTGCCGGCGGGTAACGCCCAGGGATAGGGCCTTCTCAGTGGGGGCACCTGCCCTCTGGAACCAGCTGCCGGTGGAGCTGAGGACTGCCCCCGACCTCCGTTCATTCCGCCGGGGCCTGAAGACCTGGCTCTTTGAGCTCTCTGGCCCAGGCTGAGGATTAATTTATTTTAACTGGGGTTTTATTTGCACAGGGTTAAGTTTAATCTTTTTTAAACTGGTTTTAACTTTTGTATTGTGGTTTTTAATTCCCTGTAAACCGCCCTGAGTCCTCAGGGAAAGGGCGGTATATAAATGTAATAAAAATAAAAATAAATAGATATAGATATAGATAGATATATAGATATATATAGATATATAGATATATAGATATATAGATATGGAACCAACTGCCGGTTGAGCTCCGGATGGCACCGGACCTTCGCTCCTTCCGGCGCGGTCTGAAGACCCATTTATTTGAAGAAGCTGGTCTGGCCTGATGGGGGACGTTAGGGTTTTTAATGGGTTTCTTATATCGTTATTGTTTTTTATCTGGGCAGTCATTCCTGTGCCAAATGCAACAGGATGCCACAGTCCTCTCTGTAGTGGTGCCTACTCTATGAAATGCATTGTCCTTGAGATTTGTGATTGGCCTGAGATTACCTCTTTGATGTCCACACCTGGAATACTGCGCCCAGTTTTGGTCACCACAATATAAAAAAAAATGTCGAGACTCCGGAAAGAGTGCAGAGAAGAGCAACAAAGATGATTAGGGGACTAGAGGATAAAACATACGAAGAATGGTTGAAGGCATTGGGTATGTCTAGTTTAATGAAAAGAAGGACCAGGGGTGACATGAGAGCAAGTCTTCCAATATTTGAGGAGCTACCACAAAGAAGATGGGGTCAAGCTATTCTCCAAAGTACCTGAAGGCAGGATGAGAAGCAACGGATGGAAACTAACCAAGGAGAGAAGCAACCTAGAACTAAGGAGGAATTTCTGACAGTGAGTGGAAAGGAAGTTCCCTCCAGAAGTTGTAGGTGCTCCATCAATGGAGGTTTTTTAAGAAGAGACTGGACAGCCATTTGTCTGAAATGGTATAGGCCTTCTTCTTGAGCAGGGCAGCTGGACTAGAAGACCTCCGAGGTCCCTTCCAACTCTATTCTTCTATTATTATGTCCTTCAGAAGCATATATTTGTATCCAATCAAATCTTTTTTTCCCTTTGCTCAGTCATATAGCAAAGTTAGAATTTAGAATTTCTGTTTGTTTCTTGTAAAACATTGTTAGAATTAAGCCACATAACCCAGTGAAAATGGTCTAGGTTGTGGGACTATCACTCTGGTAAATACTTGTTATTCTAGTTTTTTTAAAGCCTTTATTAAGCTGATAGCATGTCAGTGTTGTGGAAAATCAATTGTATCCCACAACAATGAAACAGCAGATAAAAATCTTAATTATCATAAAGCTTAGAACGACTTAAAAATCCCAGCATGAAGTTCTTGCTTTCAGTACATTACTATATAAGACTTGAGGTAATTCTAGTTATTTTATGCATTCCAAATTCTACTAATATTAAGATGGAAATGCAGGTTTAAACTAAGGAACAACGTGCCAAAAAATTCATAATATCTGAAGATCACAGAGTCAATAAACCAAGAGTGAGAAACAGATGGAGAAACATGACATTGATGAATACTGCTGAAAAACAGGGTGGCCTTCAGGATATAATCTACCTATCTATGGGCAAAATAATCAATACGTCATTTAATAATTACTTCCAGATATATCTGCAGAGGAATTAAGAGATACTTCTCTAAAACTGGTGTGGCTTCCTTCAGTTAGACCAGGGGTAGGCAACCTTGGCTCTTTTATGAGTCGTGGACTTCAACTCCCAGAATTCCTGAGCCAGCATGGCTCAGCTTGGAAACCTCTCCCTTTTCCCTCAGCGTGGCTGGCTCAGGAATTCTGGGAGTTGAAATCCACAAGTCATAAAGCGGCCTAGGCCTAGGCCAGAGGCAGGCAACCTTGGCTCTTTTATGACTCGTGGACTTCAACTCCCAGAATTCCTGAGCCAGCATGGCTCAGCTTGGAAACTTCTCCTTTTCCCTCAGTGTGGCTGGCTCAGGAATTCTGGGAATTGAAGTCCACGAGTCATAAAAGAGCCAAGGTTGCTTACCCCTGAGTTAGACGGTATATTGCGCAAAACTTATCTCCTGCATATACATTATCTTGCACATCTAGAATATGCAATCATTTTGTGGCGAATCCTACCACAGATCTAGCACATATTTGGCATCTGGAACACCAGTGGAAAACAAGACCTCACTATGTTGATCCATGCTTGAGATTTTTTTATTTAGCACTGGTATTGTGCCTCTTGGTGCATGGGATTCATTTGCTCCCCTTTGAGTTATGCAACAACTCAATAAAATAGATGAGACTGACACATAGACAGCCACATGAGTTTGAAAGAAAGAAATATATTGGTTAAATTACCTCAAATGCGCCAGGGATCCGAAGATATTGTAGACTCAATCCATCCTGAGTTAGATACAGTACTTGGATACTAATCGCGACGTTTGCTCAATCAAAGTCAGTATGATCAATGTATTACTTTATTAACTCAAAAGTGCTTCATAATTCTGCCCCAGAGGAACATCGCCAATGCTACACAAAATTCAAAACGATGTCAGAAGTTAATAACTGCAGTCTCCTCTTGATTGAGTAGAATTCTTGTAAATATTTTAGCCCAGCCTTCTTTTTCCATCAGTGGCTCAGCAGGCAGGAATTAATTGCTGTTTCCTTGGCCTTTAACAATAGATGCAAACCTTATTGCAGCCTTTAGTGATTGAAAGTCATGCACAAAAATCTTTGCTGCTAATGAGATTCACTTCCAGAACAATAAAAGTTGCAAATGAAGCCCTTTGTCGGGATTTCTCTGTGGCAGATCATAGAGACATTATGCAACCTCCTCATTTTGCAGTAATTTGTTACAAATTCTGTTGACTTTAGCTGTAAGCCATTGCAGTAAAAAAAAAAGTGGAGGGGGGGGGGTAGAGGAAGAAAGTGAGGACAGAAAAGAAACAGAACATCTAAAATTTGCAGAAATGCCCATTGATTGCAATGGCACTAGTTAGCTAGTTAGATAATTACCAAAATTACATGCCATCTGCCATTAGATTGTAGGTGGTTTAGAACAGGGCTTTTCAACCAGTGGTAAAGGTACCACCTGTGGTACATTGGCACCTGACAGGTGGTACACGACCATCCTAGAATAGTGGTAGCGGGGGAGGGGAATGAGCTGAACTGGTGGCAGCACCGCACAAGCCTGAGCGAAAGATGGCTGGAGCTGCAGGGCTGTCAGGGCTCAGCGGAAGTGCCAAGATCAGCACTTCTTCGGGGCTGTCAGGGCTCAGTGGAAGCACCAGGATCAGCGCCAGGCTCCAGCTGGAGCTTGACGCTGATCCTGGCATTTCTGAGCCCAGAAAAAGCGCCAATCAGCTGGAATGTTGCAGCATCCCCAGGGTCTTCTGATTTACGTTCAGATGCTTGGCAACTGATTCATATTTATGACGGTCACAGTGTCCCAGGGTCATGTGAAGTGACCTAAAGCTGCTGCAACCACCCAGCAGATGGGAGGAATAAAAACCAAACACCCCCCACCCCCCACCCGCTGCCAATCCTCAACAGAAATGCTCACAACAATGAAAACCTCGGACAGGAGGAAGAGCACCGCTGGGCAGGCAGGCAGGTGTCTTGCTCGGCTGTGGCTTGGGGGGCACTTTTTCCAGTGCCATTGTAACTTTGAACAGTCACTAAGCGAATTGTTGTAAGTCAAGGACTACCTGTACTTCATCACTTTTTTCCTTTTTTTTTTTGGTCATCAAGTTTTTGACACCTTACTAGGCAACTGGTGGTACTCGGATGTTGCCATATCCTAAAAGTGGTACAATGGGTGAAAAGGTTGAAAAGCCCTGGTTTTGAACAATAAAGGTGTTCAGAATAATAAAGCAATAGAAATGGAAGACTTTACATCAAAATAAAACACAACATCTGCTATCCACTGTTGAAGGTTCTCCATTGTGAACGCTGTGTTGGGGAAAAAAATAGTTTTTTTAACCCTCTTTCTAAATAAGAAAAGGGTGGGAACTCTGGGGTTGAGGTACTCTAAGGAAGGAAGGCTGGGGAATTCTGGGAGTTGAAGTCCACAAATCCTAACCTTGCCAAGGTTGAGAATCTCTACTTTAAAGCTCAGCAGCAAGGGACGGAAGTGGGCAGAATGATTTTTAATTTTGATTTGTTCACGAATCTATGTTGCTGTTTTGGGGTCCAGTAACCAGGACATCGATGGGGAAAAATAATAATCATACCTCGACTGAAATGACGCGGAAATAAACGATTGCCAAAGATCTGCAAGATTACCACAAGGTATCTATAGTATGCATCGATTACAGAGAACACAGATCAATAAAGCAATCGTTTTCACATCTTCTGGGTCCTTTTCTTAATGTAAAACCATAAATGTGTATTTTCAAGAGCAGGGGTGAAAACGCCATGATTTTTGTTTTCAAGAGCAGTACTTGGTTTTCTTTATTTCCAAAGCAGAAATACATCAAAGAATATAGAGATTTATTATTGAGGAATCCCTTTGAGCCATCACACAATGATCAGTTTTGGTAGGATGCTCTTTGACCGTGATAAAGGTTTGATTGGATGGATCAATATCAGCTATATTGTTGGACCTTCAGATTCCTTGGAAATGTATCAAAAGTCCTTCAGGTACACAACTCGGAAGATCTTCTCTGCCTTTCAATCTTACAAATTGCTTTGGAGCTGTAAATCTCATCACTGTATCACCCAGACAACTTCAAAGTTTTGTTGGCTTACTTTTTCTTCCATCTTGCCTGCTTTATCCCACCTCCCTCACAAGGAGGTCTGGAAAAGCCCCAAGCTTACAAATCATTTGATGACACTTTCGTTAATTCTAGAAGAATGGGTCTATGTAACAGATAATGATGGATCTAGTAACGGATCTTTAGTAAGACTGTAGAACGAGTGCAGAGAAGAGCAACAAAGAGGATTAGGGATCTGGAGGCTAAAACATGTAAGGAATGGTTACTGGAATTGGGTAAGTCTAGTTTAATGAAGAGAAGGACGGTGGGGGACATAGCAGTCTTCCAATATCTCAGGGCTGCCCCAAAGAAGAGGGAGTCAAGCTATTCTCCAAAGCACATGAAGGCAGGGCAAGAAGCAACGGATGAAAACTAATCAAGGAGAGAAACAACCTAGAACTAAGGAGAAATTTCTTGACACTGAGAAAAATTAATCAGTGTTGATGCACACCTATGGGTATTAGAACTCCAGGTTTTACATAACATAAAGAAATTTACTGAAAAGTAAGCAATCAGTACAGGGACCTTTGCCCAAATCTGCTGCTTTTTCTTCCTTATTAATGTCAAAGGAGAACATCAGCAGTTTTAACTTTACGTAACATTCTTGCACCCTCTAAATCTACCAGCTGTTTACCTAGCATCGCTTCTCAAAAAGCCAAGATTAAATGTGAGGATCTCTGCCATTTATATAACTTCAGACATTGGGCTGGATTCATAGACGTTGTTACCTTTAAAAGCCACCATCTAATGGAGAGTGATAAGGATATGCAGAGTACCTCTTGAGCTAACAAGAGCTTGCACAGAAAAAGAGGATACTGAGAGTAGTAAAGTTTACGCAGCAACCACACAGATACACTGAGGTGTGTAAAAAAGTTTTACTAGTGGAATAATACAATAGCACAGTCCACGGATTATCCAATACAGAATCTTCTTACAAGTCCGTAAGTCAAAACACAGTTCTTCAGGTTTAGCAAACAGTAGCAAACCCACAAACCACAATAATCAGCAAGTAACAGCAAACGTAACAGAGAGAATAACAGAGAGAAAGAAACTATGTCTCTAGCTCCCTCTTATGGCCGTTGGAAAAACAGCATTGGCCAATCATCACACATTTAAAGTGATACAATACAGTTTCTATCACAACAATACAATCATAGTTTACATATATTGCCAACCCAACCAGTTAGGCCTAAGAGAGAGCCTCAATCTATCCAGGTCATGGTTATCCCAAAGGTGTTTTTTCAGAAGGCAACTGGACTCTCTTGTTTTTCTTTTGAAGATGTTTCCCTTCTCATCCAAGAATCTTCTTCATCTCTGGATGGTGGGGAATGGAAGGATTTATACTCCTTTCAGACAGCTGGTCATTTGCCTTCTTTTAGACAGTTGTTGAGGCTCTCTAAATTGAACAACCCTCTCACAACAGAGGGTGGAGGGATACAACATCATCTATTTTCAGTCAACAACACGGTCCTTTCAGCCATTCCAAGAAGGCTCCATGCCTATTTGCACTACTCTGGTGACCCAGAGGACACAGATAAACCCCCAAGTGGCCTCAATGACTCTAAAAAATCCAAGTGACCAGCTGTCTGTAAGGAGTATAAATCCTTCCATTCCCCACCATCCAGACAGAGCTGAAGAAGCTTCTTGGAAGAGAAGAGAAATGTCTTCAACGACAAACAAAAAGAGTCCAGTTGTCTCCTGAAAAAAGCACCTTTGGGATTTAAAAGCCACTTCTCTGTTCGATTATTTGGGAAGCTTCATGGGTGACGGAGATCCTGATGACTATTATCCAGGTGCACTCTGTATTCTGTGTGAAACATCCCTAACCTTTTGCAAAAGCTTTCCTTTTAGTCAGAGAATATCAATAATTCTGCTTCAGTATCTTTAATGTGCATAAGTCAGTCATCAAACATTGGGAATTGACGTTTAATCATTTGTATGGACCTGAAAATGCAGTTGGGAGGAAAAAACATGAAAACATTTTTTTTTCCATTTGTGGCCCACAAAGCTTCTTATTCTATTTAAAAATAAGATAAAGATTAAAAATCAGGCTATACACACACACACATACACATACACACACACATATAATATTTTATTAATTTTCTACATTTACAATTCTTAAGTGCTTGGTAAACAATGGGCTGTCTGGGTCCATTTATTTTATTTAATAATACACATTAAATTCCTAATCTCTACCCCGTTTTCCAGCCATCGATAAAATACATCCCATATTTGAAAATATTCTGTGTCTTCTTTTTCTTTAATCTTCGGCGTTAGTCTATCCATTTCTGCACAGTCCAGCATTTTCTTGGTTATCTCTTCTTCAGGTGGTGTTTCTTCATTTCTCCAACACTGAGCAAATACAATTCTTGCAAGATTCAATATCCACGTTCTTTGTCATATTTTCCTGATACTATACCTAATAAAAATAGTTCCGGTTTAAAATCTACATCTTTTCTTAAGCAAAACAGTTGTTAAGTGGGTTTCGCCCCATTTTATGACCTTTTGTGCCACAGTTGTTAAGTGAATCAACGCGGTTCTTAAGTTAGTAATGCGGTTGTTAAGTGAAGCTGCCTTCCCCATAATAGGGGATCAGACGCTGCAACCGTCATAACTACGAGTCAGTCGCCAAGCATCTGAATTTGGATCATGTGACCATGGGGATACTGCAGCAGTCGTAAGTGTGAAGAACGGTCATAGGTCACTCTTTTCAGTAACTTTGGATGGTCACTAAATGAACCATTGTAATTTGAGGACCATCTGTACTCTGCCTTTCTTTTAATTTCTTTCAAACTGAAGCTTCCAACGATTGCCTAAAATAAATCATTTTCAGCAAGGATTAACAATAAATGCAACCGTAATATGTTGTGGATGGATGGATGGATGGATGGATGGATGCATGGATGCATGGATGCATGGATGCATGGAGGGAGGGAGGGATGATTGACAGACAGATAGACATAAACATTTATTTTGAGTACAAAGAACAGGGCCTGATTTAAATGGATATTAGAATACAGGTTTACATAGAACATAGTCAGCCAAAATTTTTGCAGCTGGGGTCAGAAGAACAGAGCTGGAAGGGACCTTGGAGGTCTTCTAGTCAAACCCCCTGCTCAGGCAGGAAACCCCCTACCATTTCAGGCAAACGGTTGTCCAATCTCTTCTTAAACCACCACCCCCCGTGTTGGAGCACCCACAACTTCTGGAAGCAAGCTGTTCCACCGATTGTTTCATTGGGCCAATATATTGGAATTGTTTTACTTAAGCTGGGGGAGGGAACATCTGCAAACTGCATGGATATAATATTGAGCGTCGCGCTGGGTATTTTATTGCTAAGTATCAGTTGTTTTGCCCCTGAGTTTCAGGTGATGAGTTTGGGGCTGGGCCATAAATTAGGGAGTGGGACCATCTGTGAACCAAGGATAAAAGCTGCCCATTCCTTCATCAGAAACAGATATCTATCTATCTATCTATCTATCTATCTATCTATCTATCTATCTATCTATCTATCTATCTATCTATCTATCTATCTATATCTATATCTATATCTATATCTAAGGAACACGGTGGCTCAGTGAGTTAGGATGCTGAGATTGTCGATCAGAAGGTCGGAAGTTTGGCGGGTCAAATCCCAAGTGCCGCGTAACAGAGTGAGCGCCTGTTACTCGTCCCAGCTTCTGCCAACCTAGCAGTTCGAAAGCATGTAAAAATGCAAGTAGAACAATAAGGACCACTACGGTGGGAAGGTAATGGCGTTCCATGTGCCTTTGGCATCTAGTCATGCCGGCCACATGACCACAGAGCACTGGCTCTTCGGCTTTGAAACAGAGATGAGCAGTGGCCCCCCTAGAGTTGGAAACAACTAGCACGCATGTGCGGGGGAACCTTTACCTTTACCTTTATATCTATATCTATATCTATATCTATATCTATATCTATATCTATATCTATATCTATATCTATATCTATATCTATATCTATATCTATATCTATATCTATATCTATATCTATATCTATATCTATCTATCTATCTATCTATCTATCTATCTATCTATCTATCTATCTATCTATCTATCTATCTCTATCTCTATCTCTATCTCTATCTCTATCTCTATCTCTATCTCTATCTCTATCTCTATCTCTATATCTATATTTATATCTATATCTATATTTATATCTATATCTATATCTATCTATCTACATACGCAGCCTGATTCAATGGACAATGGAGACAAAAAAAGTTCCCTGACAAGACAATACAGGCAGATCAGTTACTAACAGTCCATGCATTCTAATCCACAGCATCATTAAACTGTCAACTAAAGTCTATATTTGCTGCAAATATGCCCTAAACCCTTTAGAGGAAACAACTGCACTTGCAAAGAAATGTAGATTAGTTTCTAAGCTCTGCTCAAACACAACGCTATTAGGTTTCCACTTATAGAACAAATGCTTGTTAGTGGAATATAGCAATCCTCGGAGCTCAGCTTGCCTTGATGAGCTTTGCAGGGAAAAAAAGAAGAAGAAGACGTTGGAGGAACTTCACCCATCCCAATCATTTTATTGGGAGATTTAACTTGGGTTGATTACAATGGAGGATTGCTTGGTCCCTGGGGGCGTTTTGTAACTTTTATCACTAATGTTGTTCCTGGCTGGCATTTGGCACCACTATAGTTAGAATATAGAACATCAGAGTTGGAAGGGACCTTGGAGGTCTTCTAGTCCAACACCTGCTCAAGCAAGAGAGCCCATACCATTTCAGACAAAGGGCTGTCCAATCTCTTCTTTAAAGCCTCCATTGATGGAGCACCCACAACGTCTGGTGGCAGGTGGTTCCACTGGTTAATTGTTCTAACTGTCAGGAAATTTCTCCTTAATTCCAGGTTGCTTCTCTCCTTGATTACTTTCCATCCATTGCTGCTTGTCCTGCCTCCAGATGCTTTGGAGAATAGCTTGACTCCCTCTCCTCCTAGGGGCATAATCTTTGAAAATCTCAACAGCCACTCTAGAGTTTTTCAACAAGAGCTAATCATCTATCATTTTCCGCATCAGGATGGCCAACAGGTTTCTGAGTGAGCGCATAAGCGCACACTCTAAGCTCTTTCCTTTCTCTACACGGATTCTTCATTTTTAGGACCCAGACTTCAATTGCTAATGTGTTCGGCGTTTCTTGGATATATAATTTCTCCACACAGTAATCATGTGCTCTTTAAAAAAAAAAGAAAGGTAATTTATCCTTTGGGCCAAATCATTGTCCTAGTGAAGTCAGGGAGAATTACAATCATATCTGTGCCATTAGTGTGTGTTCCCCTTGAGCCAGATTTTTAGATTAGCTTTGCTTCGGTATGAGCACCAAGGAAATAAGACTCCGCTCCACAAATAACGAATGTGCTACAGCGGCTTTCAATTAAAGCAATCATTTTCGAAGCCATCTTCTCTAATTCTCAGGCAAAGTAACCTTAAGTGTGGAAGTGGACCGCCAGTGTCACTTAGCCACCGAAGCCTACAAAGAAACAATTGTTTATTCCAGGTAGACCTTGTGGGAACCAAACTGAAGCTGTGTCATGGTTCCAACAGATGAAAATCTTCCAAGAACTTTGAGGCATTGTTTACCTTAAAGAATCTTTATTCGAGAAGCATAGCAATCGGCACTTACATAGTCAAAGCCAAAATCTGAATTCCCCTCCCCTGAGCACATGGTATCAAAGCACAATTCCCTCCTCTAATTTACAGTCATAAATCACGTTCTCCAATTAGTTTGAAATGCAGGCTTTCCCTCCAGTTCTCCAACCCGCCAATTCTTACCATCTCTTATATCAATAACCTTGGTTCTCACACTAGTTACAGTATTGCTATGTCTAGCTAAACTCCCATGCACATTCCTCCCCTCCTCCTCCTTCTCCCCCAGTATCATCTAATTCTAACTCTAACTCTGAGAGTAAAACATAAGAAGGAAAATGGTGGCATCTCCATATGTTGTCAAAGCAAAAACATTCGATGTTAGCAGCGTTGATGAGCTGTTTGTCTCATTCTCCTCTCCATGAGGATTTAACATATGTGCCTTGATGGGATGGCTTTTTGTGCAACTCAAAGGCCAAGAGATAGAGGGATCTCCAATCAACCTTTGATGCATTATCCCTGATCCGCTCTCCAAAGTCTACATCCCCGACTTTAACTGCAAGCTGAGGCCATCTGCTCAGCAGAATGCGCTCCTACAGGGAGCAACAACTGATGACAAAAGCCTGTGCCACTTGCACACGTAGGTTTGCAACCAACCAGCACCTGCTGATCATAAAGAGCTTCAGGGCCACAAGAGAGGGAGCCACCATCCCTACCATGGTCAATTTTGTACAAATATCACAGCCCTCTTCTCATAGGGCTGACATTTGTCGTTCTCAGCCAGAGGGTCTAGAGGCTGTTTAATACTTGGGAAAATAACATAATGTGACAGGAGAGAAATAATAATAATAATAATTAATATTGGAGGGGGAAGAGCGTTTACACAGAGCAGGAGATGCTTTTTGCCCATCCTAGTCATTCAGTCAAATTTTGTCACCTTATACTGTATAACTTG
Organism: Vipera berus; assembly: GCF_964194415.1. Lineage (NCBI taxonomy): Eukaryota > Metazoa > Chordata > Lepidosauria > Squamata > Viperidae > Vipera > Vipera berus. The sequence continues at coordinate 6,472,496 of NC_138208.1, read as the reverse complement.
TCTTGGCATTGTAACCTTATAACATATCCGTGGTGGTATTACGGCTGAACGACGAGGCCATCCAAATGTTCTGCCCACTTTATTTAATAGGGTGCAGGGGCTCACTGGTTAACATGCTGAGCTGGTCACCTGGAAAGCCAGCAGCCAAGGTTGGAGACCCGAGCGCCATGAGATGGGGTGAGCTCCCATACTCGCCCCAGCTCCTGCCAACTTAACAGTTTGAAAGCATGCAAATGCAAGTAGATAAATGGGTACCATTTTGGTGGGGAGGTAATAGCGCTCTGTGATGTCATGCTGGCCACATGACTGTGGAAATGTCTTTATAAATTACTTTATAAATTATAAATTACTCAAGGCAGCAGATGTACATAAAGCTTCTTCCTCTTATTTTGCCCTTAACAACAACCCTGGTTTGTTGGCTAAAAGGGGACTAGAACTCACCATCTTCTGGTGATTGGCCCAAAGTCATCCAGATTTTGCGCCTAAGGCAGCACTAGAACTCATGGCCTCCCAGTTCCTTAACTACTAGACTAAGCTGCTCTTAACCAGTTCAAATACTCCGAGACCTGATTCAAAGTCACGCAGTGGGCTTTCAAGGCTAAAGTGGGACTAGAACTCATTGTCACCTGGTGATTGCCTCAAAGTCACCCAGACTTTGGGTGACTTTGGGCCTAAGGCAGCACTAGAACTCCTGGTCTCCTGGTTCCTTAACTACTGGACCAAGCTGCTCTTAACCAGTTCAAATGCTCCGAGTCCTGGCCCAAAGTCACCCAGCCAGCTTTCACACCTAAGGCGGAACTAGAACTCACTGTCTCCTGGTGATTGGCCCAAAGTCACCCAGCCAGCTTTTATGCATAAAGCAGAACTAAAACTCACTGTCCTCTGGTTCCTTAACCAGTAGGCCAAACTGCTCTTAACCAACTCAATTGCTCCTGTTATCCTTATTGCCTATACTATGCTGGCTATTGTTTGTTAACTAGGATGGGGAGTGACACTTGGATCAATCTTGTTCTTTCTACGATTGTGCCTCAGATTGTGCACCTGCTTGTCTGCAAGAGTGAGTAATAATACTTCTGTCAGGAATGGATGTTGGAGTCATTCTGAAGTGTCTTCTGAGTGTGTGTGTGTGGAATTGTCGCACAATTAGTCAAAAGTGCCTGAGCAAGAGATCGCTGTGCTATGTCAATCATGTCGTATTGCCAGAGAGGTGTGCGATCAATATTGTAACTATGGTTGTTTTTTTCAGTTGTCAGGGGATGTCATTTGGCAGGTACACATCCTGGAGGCCAGAGAACAAGAGAACAAAATGAGGAGGAACACAAAGCCCCTGGGTTGAACTAAGCCATTTGTGTAATTACCGTCAGACAAAACTTCGTGGTGAAGTTTCCTTTGTTGGTTTAAATGACCTTGAATTTGGTGTAATACAGCTGTTGCATTTAATATGCGAAAGGACTCCTCAGCTACTACGGCTTTCTTTCTGAAGTGGCCCCTTGGAGAGATCTGGATAGTTATGCTCACTCATACAAAGAACACGAATTAGCTCACCTTCCTTTAGCCGGAACTAGTGAAATGCTAGCTGGAATTGTTGAAATCTGGAGCACAAGACCCTCACTCAACACACCCACACCTGAATTCCTCAGAAACAGAAGAACACCAACACTGACATCTTACCCCCAAACTCCGCTAAAGGTGTTACCTAGCCTGGTAGTGAAATGTTCTGAAAACAAACCTGCAAGCTTGGAGAACAAATTTTCACACTCATCCTCTGGACAGGCTACAGATATTCGCCACTATCACAAAGGGAGTTGCGACCAGTTTTCACACTTATGACTGTTGCAGCGACCCCGTGGTCATGTGATCAAAATTCAGACCTTTGGCAACTGACTCCTATTTATGATGCTTGCAGCATCCTCAGGTTCACTGGGTCAAAATTCAGACATTCGGCAACTGAGATGTATTTGTGAGGGTTGCGGTGTCCCGTTTGTGACTTTCTGACAAGCAAAGTCAATGGGGAAGGCAGATTCACTTAGCAACTCTCTTGGATCAGTTTCCATCCATGGCTTCTTCTCCTGCCTTCAGGTGCTTTGGAGAATAGCTTGAGTCCCTCTTCTTTGGGGCAGCCCCTTAGAGATTGGAAGACTGTTATCATGTCCCCCCCCTTGTCCTTCTCTTCATTAGACTTGTTGTTGTTTGTTGCGAAGTCATGTCTGACCCATTGTGACCCAATGGACAATGTTCTTCCAGGCCTTCCTGTCCTCTACCATCTTCGGGAGTCCATTTAGGCTCACGCCTACTGCTTCAGGGACTCCATCCAGCCACTCCATCTTCATTACTGCTAAGCTTGTAAGCCGCCCTGAGTCTTCGGAGAAGGGCGGGATATAAATGGAATTAAAATAAAATAAAAAAAATAAAATAAAATTAGACTAGATATACCCAATTCCAGAAGGGACGTGGTGGCTCAGTGGGTTAGAACACTGAGCTTGTCGATCAGAAGGTCAGCAGTTTGGTGGGTCGAATCCCAAGTGCCGCGTAACAGAGTGAGCGGCTGTTACTCGTCCCAGCTTCTGCCAACCTAGCAGTTCTAAAGCACGTAAAAATGCAAGTAGAAAAATAGGGACCACTACAGTGGGAAGGTAACAGCGTTCCATGTGCCTTTGGCGTCTAGTCATGCCGGCCACATGACCACGGAGACGTCCTCGGACAAGCGCTGGCTCTTTGGCTTTGAAACGGAGATGAGCACCGGCCCCTAGAGTTGGAAACGACTAGCACGCATGTGTGGGGAAACCTTTACCTTTACCTTTTACCTAATTCCAGCAACCGTTCCCTTATATGTTTTAGCCTCCAGTCCCCTGATCAACTTTGTTGCTTTTCTCTGCACTCTTTCTAGAGTCTCAACATCTTTAATTCAACATTTTTAATTGAGAACAGAGTAGAGTGTGGTAAACAGTGGCCTCCATCAGAGTCAACCCTACTTTTCTCCCAAAATTCTGTGCATGAAGTAAGAACTGAATCAGTAAGAAGAGAAACGTAAGAAGTACTGCTTTATACAAGAGTCGGAATGTAGCTCAGTTGCAATATACATCAAAAAATCTCAGTTTCTCAAATGCTTTTTGTGAGCACTTTTTCTTCTCTTCCATGTCTACACTGTTCTATTCTTCACTTAGAAGGTTTCCCCTTTTCACTTCTTGTAACTTTTTCTTACTTTGTAATCTTTCCATCTCTTCCTTCTCAATCTTTCCATACCTCTGAAGGAATTATTTTGGGAGGTGTTTTTTTTTCAAAAAAATGTACACGTGTATGTAATGGGGCTGATTTCTAGGGCCGCATCTTCTACATAAACCCAAATTAGGGGGGAGGGGGAGAAATCATATCTACAACATGAGCTACCCCAGCTTGGAAAAAGCTTAGATCTGCAGAGTGTTTAAACTGGGGCATATTTTTTTTCCCCAAAAAAAAATAAGCTTGTGTCAGCAAAGAGCATGCTAAATATATTTTCAAAAAGGCACGATGTCTTTGGTGAATGGACCTTTGAAAGCAAATATTTTTTTTTAAAATGATATATTGGATGAACTAAAGTTTCAAATTTACCAGATATTCTTGCAGGAGAATCAAGGTTTTTCCATTGTCCTCACTGTTAGGAAGTTTCTCCTTAATTCCAGGTTGCTTCTCTCCTTGATTAGTCTCCGTCCTTTTCATCCACTCTTCTCCCAGGGTAGAAGAAAATCTGGGCATGAAGTTTTCTCTGCCTAATTAGGATTATTATGGTTTTTCTCTCTTTCCTGTGGATCCATCTGGGACATTAACCTTCTTAGAAAACATAACATCCATTGTCTTTGGAAGATTAATGCGTGGGGGCTCTGAAGTAGCCAAGGAACTTCAAAAGACACCAGTTTAGATCTCACAATCGGAATAAAATGTTGGGGACCCACCATATGTACAGTATTAGCTTGCCGGAATTCCCTTTTTTCCATGGAGTCCATAGTCATATCGACAGCTCTTTTGATCTGCCTGTACAAGAAGGGGTACATTTCTCAGACGGCCTTCTTCTCTTGATCTTTTGCCTTGTGCACTTTTCATGAGTGTCGGGCCCTCGGGAGCCTTAGAAGTTAATTGATAGCAATATTTTTTCAAGTTTCCCATCCCTGCTCCCGAAAGTATAAATAATGAATGACTTAAATTCTGAAGCCTCTGCCTAGGCGGATTCTTTAATTATAGCATGCAAAGCAGTATCATTTGAGGCAAGGCTACTCCTTGGCGAGAGTACTTTCAACGGGGCCGTCATACAGTTCGGCTTCTAAGCAAGAGAAAACCCTGGGAATCCATTTATTTTGTTCACTGAAACATTCCCCCAGGGTTTAATTAAAGAGTGGTAATTAGCTGTACTACACATTTGTGTGCTATATCATCTGTGCCTTGAATTTTGATCACCGAAGTATGCTCTTCGTCTGGAGATTTGAATCTCTCTCTCTCTCTCTCTCTCTCTCTCTCTCTCTCTCTCTCTCTTCCTGTTCTTAGTAAGATTAACCAATTTATCCACAAGGAAGGGAGTTTCGGTTTTGTTCCTTTAGTAAGCTTCATGAGAGATTTCAAAGGAAATTGAAGAAGGGGGTTGTCTGGTTATATGGGAACTAGGAAAAGATGGGCTACGGAACTGCTGCTGGAATGTACAGCTGAATATTGTAAAGCAAATCATTTGGCCGTTCTTCTGATTATAATTGATGCTCTGCCTTCAGTTTTTTGCCATCTTCCTCAGAAAATGATCTGTTTCTCTTGCCATCCATTTTTTTTCGTTTGGGGGGGGTGGGGTTTAAGAAAAAAAAGGTGTCTGAGTGTGTTCTCAAATGTACCGCAAGCTGTGATTCCAAAATTTACAACTTCTTTTATTATTTTTTTCAGAAGCCCGCGATGTGTCTCTACTATAGGGTGATGGAGTTAAGATTTCTTTTCTTTTCTTCTCTGTGATAGGTGGGTGCCTTCTCGGAAAAGCTGACCTGAAGAAAAACAATCCTTGTATGAAATCATATTTATTTTATTCATTGACCAGCAAGGTAGAAGACACGGAAGCAAAGATCAAGTATAATAAAAGCAGCTTGGTAGTGACATAACATGTAAACGTTAAGACTCTGGAATCGGTGAAGTGGAAATAGTACCTGCAATGTCGCGTGGTTGAACGGAGAGACGGACACTTGAGCTGGGTAGTATTTCTTTATTGAGTCAGAAAATGAAGCTGGAGCACCTGGCGTCTCTTTATACCTGCCCAGGTGAATGGTGACCAATAGATTTAAACCTGGCCTTCCCGCCAGTGCAGGTGGCCAATGGATTTAAACCCTGGCTTCCTGCCAGAGCTGACCATGCCCTGGGGCTGTCAACGACTCGCCCTATTCAGGCTTTCCCGCCAAAGCGGTTATAGCCTGGAGCTGTCCAGCCCCCTGCTGTGCTGACATTTCCGTGTATGCTTTAAGGGCATACACTACAGTACCATACAACAATTGCAGTCAGTTCCAAAAGTGAAAAATAAAATATCCTTTTCTCTAGACTAGTTGAAATGAAGGTTCCTTGGTGCTCTCTGAGCTTGGTTGTTTTCTTGCAGATGTTTCATTATCCAAACTCGTTAACATCATTAGTGCTGAAGAATGGTTGCAGGAATCGGATATGGAAAGTCTAGAGGAAAGAAGGGGGGGGACATGACAGCAGCGTTCCAGTATTTGAGGGGCTGCCACAAAAAAGAGGGGGTCAACCTATTCTCCAAAGCACCAGAAGGCAGGAGAAGAAACAATGGATGGAAACTAATCAAGGAGAGAAGCAACCTGGAATTAAGGAGAAACTTCCTAACAGTGAGGCGAATTATTCAGTGGGACGACTTCCCTCCAGAAGTTGCAGGTGCTCCTCACTGGAGGTCTCAGAAGAGACTGGATAGCCACTTGTCTGAAGTGGTAAAGGGTCTCCTGCTTGATCAGGAGGTTGGACCAGAAGATCTCCCAGGTCCCTTCCAGTTCTATTATTCTGTATGTTCTGATGTTATCAGCTCTGATGATGTTAGCTAGTTTGGGTAATGAAATGTGTGCAAGATAACAACCAAGCTTGCAGAGCACCAAGGGACCTTTTCAGAAAGGTGTCTCAGATTCCCTCAATTCCTCTTCATTTGGGGCCTCTCCTAAATCCCTACAAAGCCTCTGGATCAGGGGTCTTCAAACTTGGCCTTTTTATGACTTGTGGACTTCAACTCCCACAATTCCTCAGCCAGCGTGCCAGGCTGAGGAATTCTGGGAGGGGGTCTTCAAACTTGGCCCTTTTATGACTTGTGGACTTCAACTCCCAGAATTCCTCAGCCAGTGCCTGGCTGAGGAATTCTGGAAGTTCAAGTCCACAAGTCATAAAAGGGCCAAGTTTGAAAACCCCTGCTCTGGATTCAGTTCCTGATCCTGAGCTGAAATCAGTTGGATGCATCCACCTAATCATTCATATGATACGGACTTTTTTCTTCTTCTTCAAATAACACACAACTCCACTGCCTGCATTAGTTTCTGGAGATCCAACTGAAACAATAGCTGCTACTGGAAGGGATCACATCACAATGACTTTTCCTGCCATTAAGAAGAGATAGTGAAAAGGCTGTGTAGAGCTGTCTTGTTATTTATTTATTCAAGTTGGAAGCTACTGGATTCCAACTGACTCTTAGTGGCTCCCAGCAATAAATCACATCAAAAGTATTGATTTATTGATTTATTGATTTATTGATTTATTGATTTATTGAATTATTGAATTATTGATTTATTTATTTGATTTGTATACCGCCCTTCTCCCGAAGGACTCAGGGCGGTGAACAGGGACATAAATATCAAAATACCCAAAATACAGAAATTAAAACAAATTAAACCCTAGTGCCCAAATGCAGAAAATAAATTACATTAAAACAATAATTAAAACAAAACCCATCAGACCAGGCTGGCTTGTACAAACAAATAGTTTTTTAGGTCGTGTTGAAAGGAGCGAAGGTCGGGAGCCATCCGGAGCTCAACCGGTAAACGGTTCCACAGGTCAGGCGCACCCACAGAGAACACCCTCCCCCTGTATTTTGTACAAAAATAATGACAAAATAATTCCAAGGTGGCACTCCGATAACCAAATAAATAGAAAACATCACAAATCCCGTGCGTCCTACACTGAGGCGACATCACAATGTAATACAGGGAGTCCTCAACTTACAATACTTCAGTTAGTGGCCAATCCACATTGCAACGGCAAAAATAAAAGCGACTTACCGCCATTTTTCATACTTGTGACTGTGGTAGCATCCCCACAGCCATGTGATTCACATTTGGATGCTTGACAACTGACTCACATTTATGACGGTTACAGTCAATGGGGAAGCCAGATTCACTTAACAGCTGTGTTACTAGCTTAACAACTGCAGTGATTCACTTAACAAATGTGGCAAAAAAAATCATAAGATGGGGCAAAACTCACTTAACAACCTAAAAGTTGGGCTCAGTTGTGGTCTTAAGTTGAGAACTACCTATATAAAGTCAGTACGTCCTTGTTTCATGGAGAAGGGTGAAAACAACAGTAACTATCTTGAAATGCTGCAGGAAAATTTTATTTTTAATATTTACCGTTTTTCTCCTGCAAAACCTATCCAAATATAATACCGAATGCCTTGTCCATAATACAGCCAGAAGAGAATGTGATTTGTATGACTAGTTTTCCAGATAAAGCTCAGGCATATTCCCAGGATCTGCAAACATTTCAGAAATGCATTAGGATGTACATTTCTTGCCTATCCATCCAGGAACACACTAAGTACAATCATAAATCACGATGTGGCCAGATATGTTCCTCTATTTGTTAACATTATGCGTGAATCACCTCTAATTATCTTTTTGGATAGGACGTAGAGAAGCAAAGTTCTAACATCTAATAAATCTTCCATAGAAGTCAAATTCTATTAACCTTCCCTTCTTAAGGTCACCGTCTGGAGTTTTTAACGGGGGAGCAAAGATACTTGCGTCAGTGATGCCTCCAACACAAGATACTACCCTGTTGCCTGTACAAATAGAATTTATTTGAGGTTTAGCAGATCCAGATAATTTTGTGGAGGGTGATCAGCCTGCATGTGACACACACACACACACACACACACACAATTCTATTCTCTATATATTCCGTTCTATTTTATGGCTGCAAAAGTTTCCTAAAACATCTTAGGTAAGTTGCTGGACAAGTTCCAAACAGGGCTGCTTGCTCACCTAGTTCTCTGAGAAAAAGAGAAGAGGTTTCTTCAGGAAAAAAGTTATGAGATCCTACATAGAAGGAACACAGGAACTGCCAAGTGGTAGAAGTGAATGCAGGATAACAATTAACTTCCATCCTCAACCATTATGGTCCGGGTGCAGTAAGAAGACTTCCTATTTTTGCTTTTATATATGTAGAATGATATCTCTTATTCACCTCAGACAACAAAATTCAATGGACCGATCCTGTCTCTGATCATATATTGGGATCCAGGATTTAATCTCTGACATATACATTTTTCAGTGTATGTAAAAAGGATGTTGAGACTCTAGAAAGAGTGCAGAGAAGAGCAACAAAGATGATCAGGGGACTGGAGGCTAAACATGTAAGGAACGGCTGCTGGAATTGGGTATGTCCAGTTTAATGAAGAGAAGGACGAGGGAGGGGGACATGATGGCAGTGTTCCAATATCTCAGGGGCTGCCCCAAAGAAGAGGGAGTCAAGCTATTCTCCAAAGCACCCGAAGGCAGGACAAGAAGCAACGGATGGAAACTAATCAAGGAGAGAAGCAACCTAGAACTAAAGAGAAGTTTCTTGACAGAACAATTAATCAGTGGAACAACCTGCCTCCAGAAGTGGTGAATGCTCCAACACTGGAAGTTTTTAAGAAGAGACTGGAAAGCCATTTGTCTGAAATGGTATAGGTTTCCTGCCTGAGCAGAGAGTTGGACTAGATGACCTCCAAGGCCCCTTCCATCATCATCATCATCATCATCATCATCATCATCATCATCATCATTATTATTATTATTATTATTATTATTATTATTATTATTATTATTATTATTATTATTATTATTATTATTATAAAACTTTTATTCATAAAACATGAAACTCAGTCAACTGAACACTCAAATTGACTGGCACTAATGGTTGATATGGGTTGCTGCCAGCATCCTAGGTATCAACCAGGTATCTCCTTAAAATGTAAGATGTTCTGAGTAGTGCAATTATTATTATTATTATTATTATTATTATTATTATTATTATTATTATTATTATTATTATTATTATTATTATTATTATTTCAAGTCTTTAATATAAAGCACAAAAGGGCCATTCTCTTCAAAACCTTCTCCAGATTTAAACAACTCACTCATTAAAGTTCATTGCATCCTGGATAGCAACTGTCTACTAAGGATTAGGTGGCAGCCATAGACTCTGCCACATTTTCCCTCCAGATCTTTGAATGTTTTCTGCTCCACTCGTGTTGTGGCAAACCTGAATTCAGTTCTACAAAAGAGAGAACTTAGGATGAAGCAAGTAAACCATAACTGCTGTGGCCTACTGTTTCCTCTGAAAGTTTAAAGCAAGGCTTCAGGTTACTATCTGGATATCTTCAGACCCATTCTTCTCCGGCTGAAATAAGATTTAGGTATGTAGTTGTACAGTTACAAAGGTGTGAGTCCCTTCTGATATTTACTTTAGTTTATGTATCCTATACCGTTGAAACTCAAATACTTTGGCCACCTAATGAGAAGGAAGGACTCACTGGAGAAGAGCCTAATGCTGGGAAAGGTTGAGAGCAAGAGAAGAAGAGGATGACAGAGAATGAGGTGGCTGGATGGAGTCACTGAAGCAGTGGGCGTGAGCGTAAATGGACTCCAGAAGATGGTGAAGGACAGGAAGGCCTGGAGGAACATTGTCCATGGGGTTGCGATGGGTCGGACACAACTAACAACAACATCCTATACTGTTACTCTTATTGTTAGTGTGGATTCTGTGAGTTATCAGAGTTGTGGCTTACGTTTGATTCTTCTTTTTATCATGGATGTTTTACAGGAATTTTTAAAAAGTTTTTGCAAATAAAGAACTGATTGTTCTATGTTATCGTTGAGCTGAGCAAGAGAACTAATCATATTTCTTATCTGGCTGACCTGGGAGAGATCAGTCTTTCTTATTCCCACTGTTTTTTGCCCTTGATTATTCTGTTTCTCTAAGCGAGGGCATATCTCTAATGCAATGACTCAATAGGGCACAGATCGTCTGGTAAATGTTGGAAAGTTACGTTGAGTTTTAACTAGCGTTTGAACAATGTCCATTCAAATAACCACTATGGTAGATGCAGCCCACTTTCTATCAAGCTGTCCAAAAGAGAGCTACAGATGTTGTCTTATGTAGCTGGGACATGACAAACCACTTATGAAAATATAGCTTAAAATCCTGTATGGATTCATTTGTGCAGTCACAAGGAATCCGATTTGACTCAGAGGCAAAAAAACTAAAAACGAACAATGTTTGAATGCTATTAAGTCTTCCCAAAGATGCTTTTTCAGGAGGCAACTGGACTTCCTTGTTTTTCTTTGAAGACGTCTTGCTTTTCATCCAAGAAGCTTGTTTAGCTTCTTGGATGAAGAAGAGCTGAAAAAGCTTCGTGGATGAGAAGCAAAATGTCTTCAAAGAGAAACAAGAAATTCCAGTTGCCTCACGAAAAAACATCTTTGGGGTAATATGACCTGGATGACTGAGAATCTCCATAGACATAATGCTATTAAGTGTTTAGGCAGCAGCAGTATTATAAATGTGACAAGGGCAGAATTCCTTTCCCAGGACTATATATTACAATTATTAACATTTGAATTTGGGGAGAAGGAGAGAAATGGTTTTGTTTTGCTTTTTGTTGTTGTTGTTGTTTCTTTGTTTACTAAGTAGACGTTTCATTGTCTGCAGAATTGTTCCCCTGATGTTAGACATTGCCAAAGGCCAGCTCCTGCCTGCATCCTGTTTCGCAAAATGCTAAGCTAGTCAGCCCTTCTGATTTATAAACATAGGAATCAAGGGCACAAGCTGCCACGGTGATTATCCATGCAAGAGAGTGCAGTAGAAGAGAACATGAAAGCATCGTGTAACTCTCTGAGAAGAACGGAGCAGTGGGCTAATGCCTCCTTAAGTAACACCAGCTGCCTGCAATTAGTGCAGGTTCGAGTCCCACCAGGCTCAAGGTTGACTCAGCCTTCCATCCTTCCGAGGTAGGTAAAATGAGGACCCAGATTGTTGGGGGCAATTAAGCTGACTTTGTAATAATGCCGCTTGGGGGTGTGTGTGAAAGCCCTAATAAGCAGGCATATACATAGAATGAAGGCTACTGCTAAGCTTGTAAGCCGCCCTGAGTCTTCGGAGAAGGGCGGGATATAAATGGAATTAAAATAAAAATAAAAAATAAAAAAAAATATTTTAGCTGCAGGATTCCTTGTTGTGATTCAGGGTCAGCCTGTGGGTTCGGCATTTGGGTCGGCCGACTCAGAGGAGGAAGAGGAGTGGGGTGTTGGAGAGGTTGCTGAGGGGGTTGGAGAGCTTGCTGATGAGAGCCCTCAGCCAGGCCCCTCCCACCTGGTCACGATGCAGACCCAGCTGTGTGAGCCTGACAGCGTGGATGAAGATGACCCACAGCTGGCCCTGTTCAAGGACTGCCGACGCAGGAGGCAGTCAATCAGGAGTAAACAGAGGAAGGCAATGGGGCACCTCGGAAGGAGGCAGAGAGAAGCCACGCCCTGAACTGTATAAAAGGGGAATGCGTGGGAGGGCTGGTTTGCTGAAGGCAACCGTTTGAATAGTTCCTGTTTCATGGTTCGTGTTTGCTCTCTTTGCTCTGTTTATGTTTTTATGTTAATAAATTTGGCAGGCTTAGTTCCAGCCTCTTGCCTTCTTGTAAAAGGGGTTGTCCCTGCCTTATCTGCAGGGCCGGTAGCAGGCTGGTACAGAACATTCCTAAAGTTCCCAGATCTTGTTTATACCTGGGCAATGCGATCTGCTCCTCCTCTCGTTCTCTGAAAATTGAAGTAGTCCCAGTTTGACCTTGTGGAAGAGATTAAATAAAGATTTTACTTTTCTTCTCTTCAGAGGCCATTTGGTTTCCATTTGCCTCTTGCAGAATGTTATACCTGAGCTGGGTCAGGAGAACGATCCAGCCGTTATTGTTGTTGTTCAGTTGCTAGGTCATGCCCAACTCATGGAACACAGCAGGACAGGCCCTCCCTGTCTTCCACTGTCTCCAGGAGTTTGCCCAAATTCACGTTCATTGCATGGTTGACACTGTCTAACCATCTCATCCTCTGTCGTCCCTTTCTCCTTTTGCCTTCCATCTTTCTCAACATCGGGATCTTTTCCAAGGAGTCCTCATTTGATGGACAAAATATTTGAGCTTCAGCTTCAGTAATTATCCTTCCAGAGAACAGACAGGGGGTTGATTTCCTTCAGGATTGACTGATTTGATCAGGGGTTGCCCCAGAGAAGAGGGAGTCAAGCTATTCTCCAAAGCACCTGAAGGCAGGACAAGAAGCAACGGATGGAAACTAACCAAGGAGAGAAGCAACCTGGAACTAAGGAGAAATTTCCTGACAGTGAGAACAATTAACCAGTGGAACAACCTGCCTCACACTAACGACCGTGGGAGCATCCCCAGGGTCATGTGATCAAAATTCAGATGATTGGCAGCTGACTCATATTTATGGTGGTTGCAGTGTCCCGGGGTCACGTGATCCCCTTTTGCAACCTTCTGACAAGCAAAATCAATGGGGGAAGCCAGTTTCACTTAACAACCATGTGACTAATTTAGCAACGGCAATGATTCACTTAACAAATGTGGCAAGAAAAGTCACAAATTTCTCACTTGGCAACAGAAATTGCGGCTCAGTTGTGGTAATGAGTCAAGGACTACCTGTAGTATCAATTCCTCCTCTTCCTTGCATTTTTTTTTTAACGCCAAAACAAAACAATGGGATATTAATGATGAACCCGCTCGGAATTTTTAAAAGTGGTAAAATTCCTTTGAAATGTGCTTCAACAAATTTTCAAGAGCTGATCATAAAGAGATTTACACAATGTCTCACCTCTCAAAAAACAGCGTATTTAATCTCACTTTTCTAGATTGTTTGGAAGATCATTAAATTAATATCAGATAGCATCCTTAATAGCAGATCACTGTCAGAATTATTTGTTTTGCTTGGCTGTTTCTGGAGAAATCACCCAACAGTCTTTGGTGCTTAATTGCATTATTGGTTTACTTTTCACAGATTTATAGACAGGTATAGTACATTAAATTAATTCAGTTCATCTCACTACATGCCAGATTTGCTATCACAAAGTGAAAAAACTAGTAACTTTCTCGTTTAGTGATCTTGTGTGGGAAATTGCATTGGCAGGAAAATTAATCTAACAACAAAAACATTAAAGAATCCTATAATTAAGGATTTATACACTTACTCCACTTCAAATACATGAAGCCTTCCCTAATCTATTTCTTTCGTCTGTAGAAATTGCTGCGACAGATGAAAGGACCACCTACACAAATTAAACTAGATGAGAATATCAAACTACAGTATGCAAAACCCCGAGGAGAAAAAGTTCTGATCACGCCCCAATAAAATCAGAAAAAAAAGTGTTCCAATATCTCAGGGGCTGCCCCAAAGAAGAGGGAGTCAAGCTGTTCTCCAAAGCACCCGAAGAAGCAAGGGATGGAAACCCGTCAAGGAGAAAAGCAGCCTAGAACTAAGGAGAAATTTCCTGGCACAAGGTAAAGGTTCCCCCGCACATGCGTGCTAGTTGTTTCCGACTCTAGGGGCCAGTGCTCATCTCCGTTTCAAAGCTGAAAAGCCAGCGTTTGTCCAAGGACGTCTCCAAGGTCATGTGGCCGGCATGACTAGACGCCAAAGGGGCATGGAACGCTGTTACCTTCCCACCGGAGCGGTCCCTATTTTTCTACTTGCATTTTTACGTGCTTTCGAACTGCTAGGTTGGCAGAAGCTGGGACGAGTAACAGGCGCTCACTCTGTTACGCAGCACTCGAGATATATACACACACACACACACACATATATATATATATATATATATATATATATATATATATACACACATATATATATATATACATATATATATATATATATATATATATATATATATATATATATATATATATATATATATATATACACACACATATATATATATATACAGTATATATATATATATATATATATATATATACCGGTATACAGTATATATATATATATATACAGTATATATATATATATATATATATACAGTATATATATATATATATATATATATATATATATATATATATATACATACAGTATATACAGTATATATATATATATATATATATATATATATATATATATATATATATATATACAGTATATACATATATATATATATATATATATATATATATATATATATATACAGTATATACATATATATATATATATATATATATATATATATATATATATATATATATATATATATATATATATATATATATATATATATATATAGAGTCTCGGGTTTCTTCCCGCGTTCCTTTCATCTTCAGAAAGTTTTGGCGACGTTTCGACGGAATCCCATCCGTCATCATCAGGCCGGAGTGTTTCTCCTGCTGCATTGCTCCTGGTAGCAGCAGGAGAAACACTCCGGCCTGATGATGATGGATGGGATTCCGTCGAAACGTCGCCACAACTTTCTGAAGATGAAAGGAACGCGGGAAGAAACCCGAGACTCTAGATCTACACATACAGACACCCGCGAGAATCTACGAAAACATATATATATATATATATATATATATATATATATATATATATATATATATATATATATATATATATATATATATATATATATATATATATATATATATATATATATATATATATATATATATATATATATATATATATATATATATATATATATATATATACACATGCTTCTCCCAGAAGAAGGAAGCTGAAGCCACCAGCTTGAGGATGACGGATGGGATTCCGTCGAAACGTTGCTCTTACACCTTCAATTCTACGTGGGGAAAAACCCGAATGACTAAAGATCCACATACAAACACCCGCGAAAACCTCAGAAAACAAATATATACACCAAATATATGCACCATATACAGTATTTCTTACTGGAATTTTAGAAATGTAGATCTCTAGAAGGTGATGGTAGACACTGCCCAAATGTTCATACTGGGAATAGTTATTTTTTTAATTTTTATTTATATCCCGCCTTTATTATTTTTACAAATAACATACCTTCTTCCTCCTATTTTCCCCACAGGTGTGGTGAGTTGGGCTGAGAGAAAGAGACTGGCCCAAGGTCACCCAGTTGGCTTTTATGCTTAAGATGGAACTAGAACTCACAGTCTCCTGGTGACTTGCCCAAGATCACTCAATTGGCATTCATGGCTAAGGTATGACTTGGACTCACAGTCTCCGGCTTTCGAGCCTGATGCCTTAGCCATATTAGACCAGGGGTCCTCAAACTTGGCCCTTTTAGGACTATGTTTGCTTATGCAGCTGAATCTATTCTGTTCTTGTTTATATCTCTTCAGCCAGTCAGCACTAGAGTGTGATAAAATATTTAACACTTTTTTCACCCCACAATTAGCCCTGGGTAACCTTTCTTCAATTTCCGGCTATTGTATAACAAAGCAATAATAAAGTTGCTTTTCCTACATTTGTATGTAAATATTTACTGGCTGCAGGAAGAAAACCACATCTGCAATATTGCTGTGTAAATATAAGTGTAGCATTGAGGTTCCCAGAAATTTACAATAGAGGCTTAACGTAGGCAAATGAGTACAGCTGGGTTATTATCACTTAATGCCTAAAATATTGGTATTCTTAATTTTCTTGATTTGTTTTCCTTAATTTTTTTTTCAGGTCCTGATTACCTTAAGGACCCCAAGAAAAATGTTGAGCCACAGAGACTAAATGTTAGATCTAAAGAACAACTGCTTCGGACAGTCAGGTTGTTTTAAAACAGGGGTCTTCCAACTTGGCCCTTTTATGACTTGTGGACTTCGACTCCCAGAATGCCTCAGCCAGCGTCCCTGGCTGAGGAATTCTGGGAGGGGTCTTCCAACTTGGCCCTTTTATGACTTGTGGACTTCGACTCCCAGAATGCCTCAGCCAGCGTCCCTGGCTGAGGAATTCTGGGAGGGGTCTTCAAACTTGGCCCTTTTATGACTTGTGGACTTCAACTCCCAGAATTCATCAGCCAGCGTGCCTGGCTGAGGAATTCTGGGAGGGGTCTTCAAACCTGGCCCTTTTATGACTTCTGGACTTCAGCTCCCAGAATTCATCAGCCAGCATGCCTGGATGAGGAATTCTGGGAGTTGAAGTCCACAAGTCATAAAAGGGCCAAGTTTGAAGACCCCTGCATTAGACCAAACTGGCTGAATGTGATTTTTTTTCCCTCATATAAATCTACATCAGGAAAATGTTCAATGATAAAGATGTTTGACAGGAGAAAATTTCAACAATTTGGGAAGGAAGATGGTGTCAGCTTAGGTTATCTGCTTAAAAATGCCAGACGTGCATGAAATATGATTGATTAAGTTGCTATTAGATTTGGGAAAGTATAAAAGAGAAACTCACCATTCAGCCTCTGCAATTATCTGCAATGGACCGGTTATTTATTTTATTTTATTTTGTCTCATAGGTATTGCTTGGATACATCTGTTAAACAAATTATAAGCAATTATGTCAGAACGTGTGAGAGTTATCTGAATGGATGTTCTGCCATGGGAAGCTAGATTTGTAATCTTTAGATATGACTTTTGCCTGTCTTGTTCTGCAGCAGAATTGTGCTTTAGCAAAAAAAGACATTTTTTATCTCCATTAATGATTTAAGAGATCGACGAGACAGCTGTCTCCGGGAAAGTTTGAGCAGAACTTCAAACACTCTTACCATACATTTGTCTAGCTTAAGCAACTGACTTAAATAAAACAGAGGTCTTGAACAGAGGTATGAACTACGATGGCATGCAATTTCTTTAGATTGTCTACATGCAAATTAAGGGTGTGGAAGCCATCAGAGGGCAGCTTGGAGACTGCAGTCACAACAGTCAAGAGAGTGGCATCAAAGCTCTGTCTGTCTTTTATATGTGGTACACATCAAAAGCCAGGCAGAATTCCATCACAGAGTTATAATGACTATCCCAATTTATTTGTTTTGTTTTGTTTGTTTTTTTAATTTTATTTTTTGGACCATACCCTACAGACAAGTGAGAGACAGCTACACATTCATAAGTTCGCTTATTTATTTAGAAAATATATATTGCCACCTACTCACACTGTTGTGATTCAGTGTCAGCCTGTGCTCCCAGCAGCTGAGTCTGAGGAATCTGAGGAGGAGGAGGAGGAGGAGGAGGAGGAGGAGGAGGAGGAGGGGTTTGGAGAGCCTTTGGTGTCGGAGGGAGGTTCTGAGGCACTGCAGGACTCTCAGTCTGGCCCCTCCAGTCATGTTCCTCATGAGGCCCAGCGGTGTGAGCACAAGGTGTCGGACTCAGAAGAGTCACAGCTGAATCTGTTCAGAGACGCTAGAAGCAGAAGGAAATCCAGCAGAGCAGAGCAGAGAAAATCAATGAGGCAACTCAGGGAGAGGAGGAGAAGGCAGTGAGAAGCCACGCCTTGGGACTGATAATAAAAGGGGAAGGTGCGGGTGGGGCTGGTTGCTAACGGCAACCGTTTGAAGACATTCTGAGAGAGTCCTGGTCTGTTCTTGTTACTTCTGTTTAACTCTTGTTTGATATTTTGATTCATTTATTCTATTGCTTTTTTGTTTGAACTGTAAATAAATTTGGGTTGGGTTTTTCCAGCCTATTAACTGTAAAAAGGAAAAAGGGGTTGTCCCTGATACACAAACGGGGCCGGTCGTAGGCTGGAACAGAACACACACATGGCGGTCAAGGCGGCTTACATGGATATAAAGACCCCATATAAAAGAAGTAAAAATAATAAGAAAATTAATAAATTAATAAATTAATAACCCACCCCGGTGACAACACACTTTCTAACTAGCCATTTAATGGGCTCCATCCTGCTCTGGCTTCCCCAGGCCCACTGGGAGAACCACATCTTCAGCACCTTCCAAAAAAGTGTTACAGTAGCGGCCAAAATTGTGGGGACCTTTTGGGAAAAGTATATTTTTTGAAGTATGATGGCTAATAACACCACTTTTTTTGGAGTAGTACCATAAAATTATATCTCAGTGGAAAAATAATTTAATCAAGAATGGAATGCAACAAAGTTTGTTCAATTATCTGTATTGTATTCTATGAAAAGTTGCAGCCAAATAACCAGAAAAAGGAAGCACAACTTGCTTAGGTTGAGATCCGGTAGCTTTCCTTCATCTGATTGTAGCCAATGAACACGAGCGTTTTGAGAGCCAATCGGGTGTCATCTTGTTTTGGCAATGAGCCAATCAGATCACAGTAGGATTCGGTTACTGATGTCACGTATTGAAGCTTAGGGGAGGACATTTGTCAGTGTGTTATGTGATGGCTATCAAGTTGGTTGTGGGTGTTTTGCGTTCTTTCATTTAGTGAGCTTGTAAAACGCAATAAAATTAAAGTAATGGTGCAAAGAGTTGACTGGTCACCGAGAAAGCGCTGTAAAATAGTATTATTAAGTGAACAAGGCTACAGTTATAAAGAAATTAGGAAAAAAATTGATGGAAACTTAACCAAAGGTGCCATTTCTACTGTACACTTTTCCCAAAAGGTTTCCACAATTTTGGCCATTACTGTAGAGTGGGGGCCAGGTCTAATCTCTGGGGGAATGATGTCTCAGAGAGAGGGAGCCACCACGGAGAAGGCCCTTTTTCTGGGTCCCATCAGATGTATCTCCATAGGGAACGGGACCCACAACATTCCTTGCATTCCCCGCTCTAGTGTGTTGGGTAGATGTGACCGGCAAGAGATGGTTCCTCAGATAACCTCTGAGTTTCCTCTGACTTTCACTGGGAGAAACCTGGGTCAGCAAATCCTACCTCTGCTTTGCTACCACAGGATGAAGCCTGTCAAGGTCTACTCAAGCTATCTCATGTAGGTGTAGCATACATGGGCAGCGCTACTGTGTTGTCTCCTTGCTGAGTCTGTGCTGCTTTTTATTTTCTCTATTTCTTGAAATCATGTTTTTTCTCCTCTTTTATTCTTTATCTTAGATGGGGAGTTTGTTTCTGTTTTTTTAAAAAAAAAATATTTTGGGGGAAAAAAGGTCCATATGCAAGGTATTTGATTTGCTAACGGTCTAAAATGCTGAGTAAAAGCTGTCAACGAATAGGTACGATCCACACACTGCAAAGTTCTTTAGAATATTTATGGTGCTCTCTCTGTATGTACCTTTTCTTTGTCCAAAGGTCTTGACAGAAATTCTGCAGCAAAACAGAGAATACTATCCTAAGTGTAAGTTGACTCATCCTTGATCAATATCTGCAGACGTACAAGGCAAAATGTATCAAACCCCAGAAATTGCCAAACTTTTGTTTGTTGGAGAATTGTATGTTGTATACCTGCATGCTCTAATTATTGTGGAAGGGAAATGAAATCTGACCGAAAAGTATCAGTAGCAAAGTTGAACTTTGATGTTACAAAATAAAAATGTGCTTTTGAGCTCGGGTGTTGGAGAAGAGTCCTAAGATTACTACGGATAGCCAACAAAACAAAGAAATGGATTATAGAACACATTAAGAGTTTTCACTCAAGGTACAAATGTCCATGTTTATATAAGCGTACCTTGTATGCATTGTGCAAAGTTCTAGCCCTCTTGAAAAGTCCATAATGCATGGAAAGATGGATGGTTAATGATGTTGATGATGATATGCATTCAGTTGTGTTCAGCTCTTGACAATTCTATGGTCCATGTCTTTCCTCATCTTCTGATCTTGCACTATTTCTTTGAGTTTTTCTATGCTCTGGCTGATGTCAGCCAATGTCAGCTTTGATGGAGTCCAGCCACCTTGTTCTTTGGTGGCCCGGTTTCCTTTTACTGCTAAGTCTTCCAAGCATAATTGCTTTCTCCACTGAATTTCCCGCTCATGACATGGGCAAAATAAGTGAGAAGCGGTTTTGTGACTTTGCCTTCCGTTGGCATGTCTGGTGTTATGCACTCAAGGATTTGCTTGTTAGGCACCTTTGGTGTCCAAGGAATACACAGGAGGCTTCTCCAGCACCACAGCTCAAATGAGTCAATTATCTTCCTGGCTTGATTTTTTTTTAAGCTCAAACTTTCACAACCATAGGTACCTATGGGGAACACAATAGAGAAGACTAACCTACATTTTGGTTGCCTGGTTGATGTCCTTGCTTTTCCATATTTGGCTCATGTTCATTATTATTATCCCATGCAATCCAAAATTTTATTTCTGGGCTTCGAGAGTTAATTATACTATAGCAGTCATCGGTTAATATTGGAAGACCTGTAGGACTATGTTGGGGACCATGATTGGGACAGTATTCCAGTATTCCAAAGAGCAGGATGAGAAACAATGGTTGGAAACTGACCAAAGAGAGAAGTAACTTGGAATTAAGGAGAAAGGTCCTAACAGTGAGGACAATTAACCAGTGCAACAGCTTGCCTTCAGACGTTGTAGGTGCTTCATCACTGGAGGTTTTTAAGAAGAGACTAGACAAGACTAGATGGTACAGATTCTTCTGCTTGAGCAAGGGGCTGGACTAGATGACCTCCAAGGTCCCTTCCAGCTCTGCTCTATTCTATTCTATTCTATTCTATTCTATTCTATTCTATTCTATTCTATTCTATTCTATTCTATTCTATTCTATTCTATTCCATTCCATTCCATTCCATTCCATTCCATTCCATTCCATTCCATTATTCTATTCTATTCTATTCTATTCTATTCTATTCTATTCTATTCTATTCTATTCTATTCTATTCTATTCTATTCTATTCTATTCTATTCTATTCTATTCTATTCTATTCTATTCTATTCTATTCTCCTATATTCCTATTCTATTCTATTCTATTCTATTCTATTCTATTCTATTCTATTCTATTCTATTCTATTCTATTCTATTCTATTCTATTCTATTCTATTCTATTTATCTGTTGCGTTGTCAAGAATAAACACCAGCTTCTTGGCAAATAAACAAGTATCAAAAAACGCTATTTGTACACGCAGATAAATGGATGGATGCCACAAGGTGAAATAGACTTGTTACAAAAAAATAAACACCAAACAATGGATTTTTGTTTAAGGATTTTTTTTCTCTGTGTAGATACACACAGCAGAAATTCCTAGAGGATTCTGAATTCAGATTGTTTCTGTTTTCTTTAGAGATAATATTCCACTCAATAGCACATGGGATAGGATTCTCTCAGTAAACGTTCAAATGATGTTGTGCTATTCTCTACCCGGAGGAGACATACTGAAATAAAAAGTATTGATCAACAGAAGCCAAACTGCTTCTTTCCCCCCAGGATTGATGAAATAGAGAGCCAACTAGATTTTATGGTTTGGAAGGGGGGAAAGGTGAAGAAATTAAGAATGAAAAAATAATAATGATGATGAAGAAATGCCAACTCAATCAGTATGATTGTTGTTGTTGTTAGTTGCGAAGTCATGTCCGACCCATTGCAACCCCATGGACAACGTTCCTCCACGCTTTCCTGTCCTCTACCATCTTCTGGAGTCCATTTAAGCCCACACCTACTGCTTCAGTGACTCCATCCAGCCACCTCGTTCTCTGTCGTCCCCTTCTTCTCTGGCCCTCCACCATTCCCAGCGTTAGGCTCTTCTCCAGTGAGTCCTTCCTTCTCATTAGGTGGCCAAAGTACTTGAGTTCTAGCTTCAGGATCTGGCCTTCTGAAGAGCAGTCAGGGTTGATCTCCTCTAGGACTGACCGGTTTGATCGCCTTGCAGTCCAAGGGACTCGCAGGAGTCTTCTCCAGCACCAGAGTTCAAAGGCCTCAATTCTTTGGCGCTCAGCCTTTTTTATGGTCCAACTTTCACTGCCATACATTGCAACTGGGAAGACCATGGCCTTGACTATACGCACTTTTGTTGGCAGGGTGATGTCTCTGCTTTTTAGTGTGCTGTCTAGATTTGCCATGGCTTTCCTCCCCAGGATTGGAAGTATGATTATTTAACATTAAAAAGTTTCTCCTGGAAACACCAGTACTGAAATGAGACAGACAAATGGCTGAGGTGTTCAGAGAGCAACTCTATTGTTTGGTCAATAGTAGTACCTTGCTCAATAGTAGTAACTGTGAGAGGGATCTCGGAATCCTAGTGGACAATCACTTAAATATGAGCCAGCAGTGTGCTGCAGCTGCCAAAAAAGCCAACACAGTGCTAGGCTGCATTAACAGAGGGATAGAATCAAGATCACATTGTACCACTTTACAATGCCTTGGTAAGGCCACACCTGGAATACTGCATCCAGTTTTGGTCACCACGATGTAAAAAAGATGTTGAGACTCTAGAAAGAGTACAGAGAAGAGCAACAAAGATGATCAGGGGACTGGAGGCTGAAACATGTAAGGAACGGCTGCTGGAATTGGGTATGTCTAGTTTAATGAAGAGAAGGACGAGAGGGGAGACATGATGGCAGTGTTCCAATATCTCAGGGGCTGCCCCAAAGAAGAGGGAGTCAAGCTATTCTCCAAAGCGCCCGAAGGCAGGACAAGAAGTAACGGACGGAAACTAATCAAGGAGAGAAGCAACCTAGAACTAAGGCGAAAGTTCCTGACAGTTAGAACAATTAACCAGTGGAACAACCTGCTATCCTTATGCTTTCAGGGGGAAGGAAATGAAAAGAAACAGTACAGCAGTTTTGCTTTTACAATCAGCCTCTCACACTACCTTTTACAAAGAAACATTTGTCTAAATCAGACACGCTGGCTGAGGAATTCTGGGAGTTGAAATCCACATGTCATAAAAGGGCCAAGTTTGAAGATCCCTCCCAGATTTCCTCAGCCAGCCACGCTGGCTGAGGAATTCTGGGAGTCGAAGTTCACAAGTCATAAAAGGGCCCAGTTTGAAGATCCCTCCCAGATTTCCTCAGCCAGGCACGCTGGCTGAGGAATTCTGGGAGTCGAAGTTCACAAGTCATAAAAGGGCCCAGTTTGAAGATCCCTCCCAGATTTCCTCAGCCAGGCACGCTGGCTGAGGAATTCTGGGAGTTGAAGTCCACAAGCCATAAAAGGGCCAAGTTTAAAGACCCCTGGTCTAAAAGAACTATGCATATTAGACACTCACCTTTGTGGGATTGCATTCTGAGTAACTTTTCCCTTGTTGGAAAATGCACTGCCTAAAATCAAACCAAACTAATAGGCTAAGAGCACAACTCTCGAAATTAATTGTGCAGACCTTGGATTTCTACTGAAAACATCACGTTCTCTTTTTTTATGAAACTGTATATCAAGGACACCAAGGATTCACCATTAAAATAAGAGGGCTAGGAAAAATACAGAGGACCATCCTGGCTTATTCTACCTTTCCCCTCCAGGAAAAGAAAGTCCCGCAGAAATGAAATGTTTTCAGAGACAGCCAGGAAAAATGTATGAAGCAGCTTGAGAAAAAATAAATGGCTGCCTTCTGAATTCATAGACAATTTTTTCATCTTCAGTCCTGGGCATCACAAAGTATCTTTTTTTTTGGTGGTGATGGGGAATTGTCACAGTCATAATCTTCTACAGTACCTAAGGGAGCTGTCCAAATAGATAAGAAGGGGTGGATTCTGAGCAATAGGCTTAGGTGTAGATTTATTTTTATGTGATTTATGGAATGTGGTGTTAGAAAATAATTTTCTTTTTAGATTAAGTGGTCCTTTCTTTTCTTACAAAGGAATAGAATAGAATAGAATAGAATAGAATAGAATAGAATAGAATAGAATAGAATAGAATAGAATAGAATAGAATAGAATAGAATAGAATAGAATAGAATAGAATAGAATAGAATAGAATAGAAAATATGGAATGGAATGGAATGGAATGGAATGGAATGGAATGGAATGGAATGGAATGGAATAGAATAGAATAAAATAATAGAATAGAATAGAATAGAATAGAATAGAATAGAATAGAATAGAATAGAATAGAATAGAATAGAATAGAATAGAATAGAATAGAATAGAATAGAATAGAATAGAATAGGATTAGAGTGTGCCCTTTTGGTATTGTTGGGCTAATCCTATTATGTCCCCATAGGTCATGTCTTTTAGAGTTTGGATGGGGTATGTAGATTTTTGGGGTCTTTCTCTTCCTAATCTCATCAGCTTCTAGCTTCCTGGCTCCAACCTTCCTGAATGGATTATTACATCTGCATTTCTAAAAGCTCTTTTCTGCTGTGTTTTCCAGCTGGGGGTGAGGGAGGCGTTTCTGCCTTATTTTATGGTCTTCTCCATTATTCCTTTGGAGAAATATATTCTGCCTTTTTAATATTCCCCAAAATATTTCTTTCTCTGCATTCTTCCCACAATGCTATTACCTTATTCTGCTGCACCAAAGGGAGTCTGAAGTTAACACCTTTTCTTTCTTTTTTTCCTTTTTCCCTACACTTTTTCCTCCTCTTCTCCCTCCCCTATTTTTCCTCTTATTTTCTTTTGAATTTTGGTATTTTATGTTATAAACTAATAAAAAGCAAAAGAAAGAAAAAGAGAAAGGAAAAGAAAAGAAAAAAGAGAGAAGGGAAGGGAAGGGAAGGGAAGGGAAGGGAAGGGAAGGAAAGGAAAGGAAAGGAAAGGAAAGGAAAGGAAAGGAAAGGAAAGGAAAGGAAAGGAAAGGAAAGGAAAGGAAAGGAAAGGAAAGGAAAGGAAAGGAAAGGAAAGGAAAGGAAAGGAAAGGAAAGGAAAGGAAAGGAAAGGAAAGAAACTCTGGAGACTTTTAATCTAGAAACAGTTCAGCCCAAAGGTCTAAACGGAAAATGCTTATTTAATAATTTTGTTTAAAATGTATGGAGATGTTGCACTAAAGCATGAGATTGAAAGGTTCCCATTAAATCATCTGTGCTAATAAAATGACGATACTAGGGATGTATTGAAAGAAGGCTATGAGAAAGAAACCTGGAATATTCATATCAGATAAAGCTGGTTATCTTGCAGGGAGTAAGAATTCTAAAGGGTTTAACCTTACATTTTCGATCCAGAGAATTTACGTGGCCTCGCTGTTCTGCCTGATTTGGTAAACCGACAAGCATTTGTGTATTTGAAGTATCAGGGATAAGAAGTATAATACAAGGTAAAGGTTCCCCCGCACATGCGTGCTAGTCGTTTCCGACTCTAGGGGCCAGTGGTCATCTCCGTTTCAAAGCCGAAGAGCCAGCGCTTGTCCGAGGACATCTCCGTGGTCATGTGGCTGGCATGACTAGACGCCAAAGGCGCACGGAACGCTGTTACCTTCCCACCGTAGTGGACCCCATTTTTCTACTTGCATTTTTACATGCTTTCGAACTGCTAGGTTGGCAGAAGCTGGGACGAGTAACAGGCGCTCACTCTGTTAGCGGCACTCGGGATTCAACCCGCCAAACTGCCAACCATCTGATCGACAAGCTCAGCGTCCTAACCCACTGAGCCACTGCGTTCCTTTAAGAAGTATAATACTTTACCCCCAAAAAAATGGTAATTACAAGTTTTAAAGTATCTACCTATGACATGTTTTAAACTGTAGTTATACACGGGTACTTAGAGATGGATCAACATAGGGAGGAAATTACTTGCATATCACCCAGGAAGAGATCTTGTCAAAACATTTGAATGCAGAGAATTTATTTTACAGGAGGGAACCATTAAATACTCTAAATTTTCGCTGTATGGAATGAACGTATTGTCGGCACTTTGCAATTTTGTATGGCCCCATCGTGATGGCCTGGGCCATTTATGTTTTGCTTTTTTAAAAAGACAGAAGGCGGATCCCTGTCCCCCACTACCCCAATTCGCAATCTAAATGAATAAAACCAAATGGGAAAACATTTAGCCCAAAGGAAAAGTTAATTATTTTAAAAATTCTTAAAAAAAAACAAAACAGAAGTTCAGTTTACAAAGGGACAGTCAATTCATCCGGGAAATTGTTTTGTGTCATACTGAAAAGCGAGTTAAATAAGCTAAGTAAGAAAAACTTAGCATGGGCTGTGAGATGTTCTCATTTCAAAGAGCGATGCCCAAAGCACACTAAACAAGTGTGCTTCTCTCATATGATAATTAGTTAATATTCACAATTTTCCCCTCCAAGATTCAACAGTAAATGGAACTGGCTTTGCCAGATGTTTACTCTGGATTCAGAAGAACTTAAGATCACATTGCTAAGTTCAAATAAACAATGGAAAAGGCAAGATAACTTCAAGCATTTTTTGTTTTATTGATTTTACAAAGTTGTTTGACGGTGTACAGTAGACCACAACAGATTGTCCTTAAAACAGAAGTGAACATTGAAAATTGGTACTTTATTAGCCCATTTGAAGGTGTCTAGGAAGGAACACTTGGAATCAAATAAGGAGCAAATAAATGGTTTAAAATTGAGAAAGGAGTGTGCAATATCTCTCTGTCTCTCTGTCTCTCTCTCTGTCCATCCATCCATCTCTCCATCCATCATACACAGCGACTATTGAATGAGGAATACTAGACTAAAAGAAGCTGAAATTAAAATTGCCGGGAGCAGCATCAACACTCAGTAGATATGTTACTATTGCCACCTTGATGGTGAGAAGTGAAGAATTAAGGATTTCCTGCTGAATTTGAAACTAAGATTTAACTAAGATCGTATCAACAGGCAATGTCGATCTAGTGCAAACAGGCAGATAAGAAGTCGAAATTTAGCAACGGGTATTTATTTTTCTTGGCTCAAAAATTCACAGCCATGAAATGAAGATTTTTTTGTTTTTGTTTTTTTGGCTAAAAGTCAAAACTCTAGGCAAAATATTAAACCATACAGACCTTGTCTCAGCAAGAAAGACACATACTGGGGGGAAAACTGAACAAAAAAAATGCTGCCCTTAAATTGTAGTGTTGGGGGGGGGGAAAATGTTGGGAATACTTTTTCTTGCAAGAAAAATAAAGTGAAACCACATTGCTCACTGGAAGCTAAAATAAGGAAGATAAAACTTAGATATTTTGGATGTGTAGTATGAAGGCAAGAGTCATTGAAGAAGATTCTATGCTTAGAGAGAGAGAAAAAAAAGCAATTGAAAAAGAGTCTTCTAGAAGGCCAAATGATGAGATAGTATCGCTTGTAAGCA
This sequence comes from Vipera berus, assembly GCF_964194415.1. NCBI lineage: Eukaryota > Metazoa > Chordata > Lepidosauria > Squamata > Viperidae > Vipera > Vipera berus. The sequence continues at coordinate 6,445,202 of NC_138208.1, read as the reverse complement.
AGTGATTCTAAGTGAGCTTACAAGAACTCAAAAACAGCTATCGACAATCTTGTAAATCCTGCAGAAAAGATTTCTATCAAATAACGAGAGAGGGAAGTGATGGAAAGGCAGACAAACAACAGAACGGTTTGTCGTTTATTGCTACCTATTGTTGAAAGGAAAATCAGATCCAGTCCCAAGCTGGGAGTAAATAAAATGGAGGCTAAGATGCTGGAAATAAAATGGAGGCTAGCCGCTTAGGAAAAAAGGCTCTTGTTAGAATAGAATAGAGCTGGAAGGGACCTTGGAGGTCTTCTAGTCCAGCCCCCTGCTCAAGCAGGAGAACCTATATCATCTCAGACAGGTGATTGTCCAGTCTCTTCTTAAAAATTTCCAGTGATGAAGCGCCCACGATTTCTGGGGGTAAACTGTTCCACTGGTTGATTGTCCTCACTGTCAGGATGTTTCTCCTTATTTCCAGGTTGCTTCTCTCCTTGACCAGTTTCCAACCATTGTTTCTTGTCCTTCCCTCTGGTCCCTTTGTGAACAACCTGGCCCCCTCTGCCTTGTGGCAGCCCCTCAGATACTGGAACACTGCTATCCTGTCTCCCCTATTTCTTCTTTTCTTTAGACTAGCCATTCCCAAATCCCGCAGCCGTTCTTCGTATGTTTTAGTCTCCAGGCCTTTGATCATCTTAGTCGCTCTTCTCTGAATTTTTTTTCCCAAACTCACCATATCACTTTTTGTGATATGGTGACCAAAATTGGCTGCAGTATTCCAGGTGTGGTGTCACTAGGGCTTTAGAAAAAGGTACTAATACTTCGCGTGATCTTGATTCTGTGCCTCTGTTTATCGATGAGCAGAACCAGCAACAGTGGTGGGACAGCTGACAAAATGGGAGTTGAGAGTGGCTGGGGTTTTATACCTTCTGATTGAGGTGCTCCAGGGGCCTCGTGCGATGTAGTGACCCTTGTGTCAATGGGGGTGGGTTAATCCTATTATGTCCTAAAGTTCATGTCCTGTCCTTAGAATTTGGGTGGGCAAAGGTAAATTCCTAATCCCATCAGCTGTGGGGGCTGAAGGTGTTTTGTTTATGAATAGATTGGCCTAGGTTATTTTCTCCATTTCTCATTTAGGATAAATATTGTACCCTACCTCTTTTTTTAATGTTAAGAATAAAGAATATTATAATTTGGGCAGGGGGTGGGTGGGCCTTCCTACACCATAATACTGCATTCAGTTTTGGTCACCACAAATGTAAAAAAGGTGCTGAGACTCCAGAAAGAGTGCAGAGAAGAGCAACAAAGATGATCAGGGGACTGGAAGCTAAAACATATAAGGAACGGTTGCTGGAATTGGATATGTCTGGTTTAATGAAGAGAAGAACGAGGGCGGACATGATAGCCATGTTCCAATATCTCAGGGGCTGCCCCAAAGAAGAGGGAGTCAAGCTATTCTCCAAAGCGCCTGAAGGCAGGACAAGAAGCAATGGATGGAAACTAACCAAAGACAGAAGCAACCTAGAACTAAGGAGAAATTTCCTTACAGTGAGAACAATTAACCAGTGGAACAACCTGCCTCTAGAAGTTGTGAATGCTCCAACACTGGAAGTTTTTAAGAAGAGACTGGACAGCCATTTGCCTGAGCAGGCGGTTGGACTAGATGACCTCCAAGGTCCCTTCCAACTTTATTATTATTATTGTGTTGTTGTTGTTGTTATCATTATTGTTGTTGCTGCTGCTGTTGCTTCTGTTGTTGCTGTTGTTGATGTTGTTCTTATAATTATTATTTCCATCAGAGGTCACCGCAAGAGGATCACGAGCAAGTGATTTAACTGTGTGCTTCAATGTCACAATGTGAATGCAGCCTTCACATAGTTTGCAACACAACTACATAAGGACTCAGCTTGTCTTGACCTCAAGACATAGATTTCATCAATTTGATTTCCCCGTGGTTTCCCCAAGGACATCTGTGGGCACACAGCTTTGAAAGCAATCAAACCCCTAGGTTAAATCTGAGAAATTTAATTGTTTTATGCTTCATAAACTGAACTAACACTATTTTTTTCCAGACACAAGGATTCTCACCTCTTTGAGTTTTTAATTTCTTACAAGAACAACAAAAGGAAAAGAACAGGAGCTGTTAACTTTATAACACCTGGGTAAGAACACATTTGGAATATTGCACCCACTTTTTGGTCACCACAGTATAAAAAAGATGTTGAGGCTCTGGAAAGAATGCAAAGAAGAGTAACAAGAGTGATTGGGGGGCGCGAAGGCAAGTCGTTCCACTGACTAATTGTTCTAATTGTCAGGAAATTTCTCCTTAGTTCTTGGTTGCTTCTCTCCTTGATTTGTTTCCATCCGTTGCTTCTTTTCCTGCCTTCGGGTGCTTTGGAGAATAGCTTGATTCCCTCTTCTTTGGGGCAGCCCCTCAAATATTAGAACACTGCTATCGTGTCCCATGTATGGTATGGTAATGTATAGTAGTGAAAGCTGGACCATAAGAAAGGCCGAGCGCCAAAGAATTGAGGCCTTTGAACTCTGGTGCTGGAGAAGACTCCTGCGCATCCCTTGGACTGCAAGGCGATCAAACCGGTTAGTCCTAGAGGAGATCAACCCTGACTGCTCTTTAGAAGGCCAGATCCTGAAGTGGAAAATCCTTTGGCCACCTAATGAGAAGGAAGGACTCACTGGAGAAGAGCCTCATGCTGGAAAAGGTTGAAGGCAAGAGAAGAAGGGGATAACAGAGAATGAGGTGGCTGGACGGAGTCCCTGAAGCAGTAGCATGAGCTTAAATGGACTCCAGAAAATGGTAGAGGACAGGAAGGGCTGGAGGAACTTTGTCCATGGGGTCACGATGGGTCGGACAGGACTTCGCAGCTAACAACAACAATCCTGTCCCCCCTCATCCTTCTCTTCATTAGACTAGTCATACCCTATACCAGCAACCGTCCCTTATATGTTTGAGCCTTCAGTCCCCTAATTGTCTTTGTTGTTCTTCTCGGCACTCTTTCTAGAGCCCCAACATCTTTTTTATATCGTGACGACCAAAATTAGATGCAATATTGATTAGTGTGGACTTACCAAGGCATTATAAAGTGGTATCAACACTTCACGTGATCTTGGTTCTACTCCTCTGTTAATGCAGCCTAGCACTGTGTTGGCTTTTTTGGTGGTTGCAGCACACGCCTGGCTCATATTTAAGTGATTGTCCACTAGGACTCCACCCTCTCTTCATACCCAGTTCAAGTACTTTTCTTTTGTGATATAAACATGAAGCAAGAGGACAATGAAGAATACCATGTAATAGTCTGTTTTCACTTGGGCGTCTTCGTACAGTTTGAATTACTTCTTACATACCTCTTTAATTGTGGGCTAGAAGGCCCAATTTTACTTCCTCTGCAATTTACTACTGCTAACTCCATTACTAAGATTGCGAGTTTAATATTTCAAAGGTAAGGCTGTTCTGTTATTATGCTAAATGTTATAATTATGCCATAATAGTTGTAGTATATTATAGCACTGGGTTATTTTTTTCTTTCTTTCTTTTGGCAGCCTTATCATACTCATGATGTATACAGAAGTTGTAAAAAGAAATATTGGTACAGGGAATGGAATGCAGCTGCAGAATAGTGAAAACAGAAAATGTTCCCATTTTATAGATGGGCAGTTGAAGTCTGATGAATAAAAGAGTGGCCTCGAGAAAAGAAAACTCAAAATAAGGAATGCACGTGAAGTTAAGTGAGTGTGAATTGAAAACCGTTAAAAGATCTGGTCTGCATGTCCTGGACAACTATAAAGATCAGATTTTCACATTTCCAGCTTCTATTTCAAAGCAGTTCTTGGCAGTTTTATGTAGCACATGTGTTTTTAAAATAATCTTTGGAAGAGGGCATGCATTTACCAATCCTATTTTAAGATAAAATGTGTGTGTGTGTGTGTGTGTGTGTACGTGTAGAGAGAGAAAGAAAAAATGCATTTAGAAATGCATAATTAAGCATAGGGTTGAATATTTTTAAGCACTCCGATTATATGAGAAAACTAAAAAGAATGGAGAAAAGTGACTGAAAACTCCCAATTTACCCGTCCTTATTTAGAAGCAATTTCCAGTTTAATTCTAATTTCATAATGACGGCATATGTTTGCAACTAGTTATCTGTAGATGCATAAACAGACTTCATGCCAATTGTAGAAGAAGGATTGGGAGAACCTGGGGGGAGAGTTAAAAGAGGGATTAGCCTAGAATCCCTGCATAGCCACAAGTGAACTAAGTCCAATTCCTCTTGAGTGCCATGGGTTCTTATCTCACTGCATTAGCTGATAAGATTCCCATGCATAGGCTTTATTAGTAACTGTGAGAGGGATCTTGGAGTCCTAGTGGACAATCCCTTAAATAGGAGCCAGCCGTGTGCTGCAGCTGCCAAAAAAGTCAACACAGTGCTAGGCTGCATTAACAGAGGGACAGAATCAAGATCACGTGAAGTGTTAATACCACTTTACAAGGCCTTGGTAAGGCCACACTTGGAATACGGCATCCAGTTTTGGTCACCACAATGTAAAAAAGATGTCGAGACTCTAGAAAGAGTGCAGAGAAGAGCAACAAAGATGATCGGGGGACTGGAGGCTAAGACATATAAGGAACAGTTGCTGGAATTGGGTATGTCTAGTTTAATGAAGAGAAGGACGAGGGGTGACACGATAGCAGCCTTCCAGTATTTCGGGGGCTGCTCCAAAGAAGAGGGAGTCAAGCTATTCTCCAAAGCACCTGAAGGCAGGACAAGAATCAGTGGATGGAAACTGATCAAGGAGAGAAGCAACCTAGAACTAAGAAGAAACTTCCTGACAGTGAGAAACAACCTGCCTCCAGAAGCGTTGAATGCTCCAACACTGGAAGTTTTTAAGAAGAGACTGCACAGCCATTTGTCTGGAATGGTAGAGGGTTTCCTGCCTGAGCAGGGGGTTGGACTAGATGACCTCCAAGGTCCCATCATCATCATCATTATCATCATCATCATCACCACCACCATCATCATCATCATCATCAACATCATCATCATTATTATTATTATTATTATTATTATTATTATTATTATTATTATTATTATTATTATTATTGAAAGAGTTTAATTGGACTTTCATATATGGATTTTGCCATTCATTCTTGACACCCATCTCCTTATAGTTCAGTTCATTAATAAAAGTAATTCCAATATCATAATCTGATTAACAGCAGAAAATGTTTTCTTGCAGATCTGCTTATTTGTTTATTTATTAAATTTATTTGCTTCCCATCTCACCAAAAGACGACTCTGGGGCTTACAAGGTTAAAGTGCAGGAGTCTATAAATTCTATAAAAAAACAAACAAAACATGATCAATCTTAAAAGAACCAGCAGTCAAAAAGAAATTGCTGTTGACTCATATTTGATAGAGTAGCTATGTAGGTCTTGGGGGGAAAAACTACTCAGATTGCCATGACTTGTCTATATCTATAAAAAAAACAGAACTTGCAAGAAATGGATTTACCTATGATGTCCTGTGGAAGCAAAAGCTGGACTTTGAAGAAGTAGGATAGAAAGAGTATTAATAATTTTGATATTGGGGAAGAATCCTGAGATTATCATGGATAGCTAAGACAATAGCAATAGCACTTAGACTTATATACCGCTTCGCAGTCCTTTACAGCACTCTCTAAGCGGTTTACAGAGTCAGCATCTTTGCCCCCAACAATCTAGGTCCTCGTTTTACTGACCTTGGAAGGATGAAAGGCTGAGTCAACCTTGAGCTGGTCAGGTTCGAATTCCAAACTGTGGGCAGAGTCGGCCTGCGATACTGCATTCTAATCACTGCACCATCGTGGCAAGGAAGGAAGGAAGGAAGGAAGGAAGGAAGGAAGGAAGGAGAGAGAAAAGAGAGGAAGAGAAAGAAGGAAGGAGGGAGGGAGGGAAGGAGAAAAGGGAAAGAAAGAAAGAAAGAAAGAAAGAAAGAAAGAAAGAAAGAAAGAAAGAAAGAAAGAAAGAAAGAAAGAAAGAAAGGAAGGAAGGAAGGAAGGAAGGAAGGAAGGAAGGAAGGAAGGAAGGAAGGAAGGAAGGAAGGAAGGAAGGAAGGAAGGAAGGAAGGAAGGAAGGAAGGAAGGAAGGAAGGAAGAAATATCAATAGCACCTAGACTTATATATCACTTCACAGTGCTTTACAGACCTCTCTAAGTGTTTTTACAGCCTATTGCCCCCAATAATCTCAGTCCTCATTTTACCGACCTAGGAAGGATGGAAGGCTGAGACAACCTCGAGCCGGTCGGGATTGAACTCCTGGCTGTGGGCAGAATTTGTCTGCAATACTTCCTTCTAACCACTGTGCCATCAGGAAGGAGAATGAGAAAGGGAAGAAGAGAGGAAGGAAGGAAGGAAGGAAGGAAGGAAGGAAGGAAGGAAGGAAGGAAGGAAGGAAGGAAGGAAGGAAGGAAGGAAGGAAGGAAAGAAGGTGTCAGTAAATGTGCAGAGGTCTCCTTGAGCTAAAAAGAAGTTGCACAGACAATGAAGGGTACTGAGAGCTCAAGCCATTTCAGACAAGTGACTGTCCCGGCTCTTCTTCAAATCTTCCAGCAATGAAGCACTCACAACCTCTGGAGGCAAGCTGTTCCTCTGGTTAATTCTTCTCACTGTTAGAAAGTTTCTCCTTAATTCCAGGTTACTTCTCTCCTTGATTAGTTTCTATCCTTCTTCCATGCTTCTCTCCTTCATTAGTTTCCATCCTTCTTCCATGCTTCTCTCCTTCATTAGTTTCCATCCTTCTTCCATGCTTCTCTCCTTGATTAGTTTCCATCCTTCTTCCATGCTTCTCTCCTTCATTAGTTTCCATCCTTCTTCCATGCTTCTCTCCTTCATTAGTTTCCATCTTTCTTCCATGCTTCTCTCCTTGATTAGTTTCCATCCTTCTTCCATGCTTCTCTCCTTCATTAGTTTCCATCCTTCTTCCATGCTTCTCTCCTTCATTAGTTTCCATCCTTCTTCCATGCTTCTCTCCTTGTTTAGTTTCCATCCTTCTTCCATGCTTCTCTCCTTGATTAGTTTCCATCCTTCTTCCATGCTTCTCTCCTTGATTAGTTTCCATCCTTCTTCCATGCTTCTCTCCTTCATTAGTTTCCATCTTTCTTCCATGCTTCTCTCCTTGATTAGTTTCCATCCTTCTTCCATGCTTCTCTCCTTGATTAGTTTCCATCCTTCTTCCATGCTTCTCTCCTTCATTAATTTCCATCCTTCTTCCATGCTTCTCTCCTTCATTAGTTTCCATCCTTCTTCCATGCTTCTCTCCTTCATTAGTTTCCATCTTTCTTCCATGCTTCTCTCCTTGATTAGTTTCCATCCTTCTTCCATGCTTCTCTCCTTCATTAGTTTCCATCCTTCTTCCATGCTTCTCTCCTTCATTAGTTTCCATCCTTCTTCCATGCTTCTCTCCTTGTTTAGTTTCCATCCTTCTTCCATGCTTCTCTCCTTGATTAGTTTCCATCCTTCTTCCATGCTTCTCTCCTTGATTAGTTTCCATCCTTCTTCCATGCTTCTCTCCTTGTTTAGTTTCCATCCTTCTTCCATGCTTCTCTCCTTGATTAGTTTCCATCCTTCTTCCATGCTTCTCTCCTTGATTAGTTTCCATCTTTCTTCCATGCTTCTCTCCTTGATTAGTTTCCATCCTTCTTCCATGCTTCTCTCCTTGATTAGTTTCCATCCTTCTTCCATGCTTCTCTCCTTCATTAATTTCCATCCTTCTTCCATGCTTCTCTCCTTGATTAGTTTCCATCCTTCTTCCATGCTTCTCTCCTTGATTAGTTTCCATCCTTCTTCCATGCTTCTCTCCTTCATTAATTTCCATCCTTCTTCCATGCTTCTCTCCTTCATTAGTTTCCATCCTTCTTCCATGCTTCTCTCCTTCATTAGTTTCCATCTTTCTTCCATGCTTCTCTCCTTGATTAGTTTCCATCCTTCTTCCATGCTTCTCTCCTTCATTAATTTCCATCCTTCTTCCATGCTTCTCTCCTTGATTAGTTTCCATCCTTCTTCCATGCTTCTCTCCTTGATTAGTTTCCATCCTTCTTCCATGCTTCTCTCCTTCATTAATTTCCATCCTTCTTCCATGCTTCTCTCCTTCATTAGTTTCCATCCTTCTTCCATGCTTCTCTCCTTGATTAGTTTCCATCCTTCTTCCATGCTTCTCTCCTTCATTAGTTTCCATCCTTCTTCCATGCTTCTCTCCTTGATTAGTTTCCATCCTTCTTCCATGCTTCTCTCCTTCATTAGTTTCCATCTTTCTTCCATGCTTCTCTCCTTCATTAGTTTCCATCCTTCTTCCATGCTTCTCTCCTTCATTAGTTTCCATCCTTCTTCCATGCTTCTCTCCTTGTTTAGTTTCCATCCTTCTTCCATGCTTCTCTCCTTCATTAGTTTCCATCCTTCTTCCATGCTTCTCTCCTTCATTAATTTCCATCCTTCTTCCATGCTTCTCTCCTTGATTAGTTTCCATCCTTCTTCCATGCTTCTCTCCTTGATTAATTTCCATCCTTTCCATCCAATGTTCTCCCAGGGTTAAAGAAAATCTGAGCATGACGTTTTCTCTGCCTAGTTGGGGCTTTATATCATGGTCTTTCTCTCTTTCCTGTGGATCCATCTGGGACATTAACCTTCTTAGAAAGGTGCAACTCAACTGCTTACAGACACAGAAGCATTGCTGGGATAAAATATTGCAACTTTTCTTCAGTTAAAATCCAACTCCAAGAAGGGGGAGGGTGTGTGTGTGTGTGTGTGTGTTTGTGTGTGTGTGTCTGGACTGCTGCTGGATCGAGGGAAAAACATTTAACAATTTTCCTCTGTGTTCGTAGCTGATTGAAGATAAGTTTCAGGGAAATTAAATCATGGAATGCACACAGGAACAAACAACTAATTTTAGCGTCATGGCCTCTGTCAAAATTCTACTCTATATACATTTTTACAAAGGAATGAATTTAGAGAGATCGTCTAAAAGGCCAAATATTCAGGAATACAAATATTTACTTCCAGGACAATCTGCAGGGCTGGCTAGGGTTCCTTATCAAATGTAATTTGCTGCAATATTATATGTGAAAATGGTTCTCATTTGATCTGCATGAAGGAAGGTTAATTTACCAGTTATCTCAGACTAACAGAGTTGGAAGGGACCTTGGAGGTCTTCTAGTCCAACCCGCCTGTTCAGACAGCAGACAGTCGTCCCATCTCTTCTTAAAAACCTCCAGTGTCGGAGCACCCACAACTTCTGGAGCCAAGTTGTATTTTACAAAAGAATGCAAGTATAAAGTTAAAATTCTAGTCTTCATTATTACCTATTTTTGAAAGGAAAAAAAATACCCATTTCTCCTAGCTGCATTTGTCCCATCCTTGCAAAGCCAGCAGTTGGCTTTGCAAACGAAATCTGGATTTCGAGCACAGGAAAGTGTTAACGGTGCTTGGATCAAACAGATTATCTGCCAAAGTTGGGTTTTCCTGTCCTTTGCCCATATTTTATTTACTCTAACCATCCCATTGTGAGTTATTAGATCAGAATTAATTTTGTTCTGTACAGGTACGTATCTGAGTGGTTTTTATTTTTCTGTTCTAGGAGCTTGATTTCATATTTTTCTTGTTTTGAGTTTGCTAACCCTTTTTCCTTCAGCCGGCATGCCTCAGTCCATGATGTACAGATGGCAAAGAATAATGAAGTTTAATTATGTAAATCAAATTATGCAAATTGGCCAATCAGGCAAAACAGACGATGCAGTTCTGGTTTTGACGTAAGGGTGTTTGTGTAAGCCTAACCTGTTTGCTTCTCCAGCTGAGCTACAGTCTGTTCAATCACACTGTAGCCACATCCAAATGCCAGATTCTCATGCTTTTCCTCTGGATTTTTTATTTTTTTTTATATTTATTTATTTATTTATTTTACAAAGAGCCCCAACCATTTACCCTGACCCATGTTTTAATTGTAACTTTATTTATTCTAGGTTAACAACCACAAAAATGGCAATTAGGAATAAGTGCAGAAGAGAAAATTGCAGCAGAGAAAATTAAGACCGGCTCTTCAACATTTAACAGCTTCCCCCCCACCCCCCATCTCTTAAATTTCTCTTCTTTTAACTCAACTTTTAACATTTAAGCAGAAACAAAAAAAGAGATGGCTTTTGTGACGGTGTTGTAAACAATTCAGAAGAGTTTGCTAAAATTGTAGTCTCGCGGATTAAGACGATTTTGTTTCGTTGGTTTCCACATCACTGTGAACGTACGGAAAGTCCGCCATGTACAAGAATTCATTCAGTGACCGTTCAAAGTTACAACGGCATTGGAAAAAAAGTGTGGCTTAGGACCTTCCCCCCCCCCACTTATGACCTTGTAGCCTCCCCATGATCAGGTGATCAAAATTCAGACGCTTGGCAACTGACTCATACTTACGACCGTTGCTGGGTCCCAAGGTCATGGGATCCCCTTTCGAGACCTTCAGACATTTGAAAAAATACAGTAGATCTAAGTATTCAATTCAAGAGCAATACACGGAAGCTTAAAAATGGCGTCAAGAACAGAGAGAAAGATTGCAATTGCGGCAAAGTTCATCTATTTAGATCCCTTCCTTTTTTGTCTTTCTTTTTTTATTATCCTTCATGTTTTCCTTTACCCCTTTATAATTTATTTCTTTTTTCTATTTCTTCTACGTTTCTGTAGTTTTTTTTAAAAAAATTGCATACAATCTTTTAATAAAAATATTTAAAAAGAAACACACAGAGAGAGAGAGAGAGAGAGAGAGAGAGAGAGAGAGAGAGAGAGAGAGAGAGAGAGAGAGAGAGAGAGAGAGAGAGAGAGAGAGAGAGAGAAAGAGAAATGATATTCATCTGTAAATTCCTTGATTTCTAAAGCAACCGGTTAACAGTTCAGCTTTGATTAGTGACAGGAATTTAATTCATAAGGCCGTTTGTGTTGTTGTGGACGCTGCCAATGATTCTGCAAGGTTTCAGACAGAGTTAAATCCATGCTGATCTGGAGACATTAGGATTAAATCTCATGGCTTCGTTTTATTGATCCCCTATCAGCTTGAAGCTGGTTGAGACGGAGATGTGTTGGTTAAGATGAGTAGGCATGGTATCTAAGTAACCGAATGTTGAAGCTGATTTTTTTTTCTCTTCCTCTCTCTCTCTCTCTCTCTCTCTCTTCCCCTTTTACCTGCAAAATAATTGATAGAAATGGTGACTGGGTTATAGCATGTACTTTTAGACTTGTGAGATCATGTTAATCCAGCTATATAATAAATAAAGTAAAATTAGCTCATTTGGTTACATTTCCTATCTCATCTACCTTAATCACCTCCAAGTGTCGTTATTGGATGGATAAAATGAAGCGGGATACCTATTTAAGTCGCCTTGAGCTCTCAGCCAACACAGTGCTAGGCTGCATTAACAGAGCAATAGAATCAAGATCACGTGAAGTACTAATACCACTTTACAATGCCTTGGTAAGGCCACACCTGGAATACTGCATCCAGTTTTGGTCACCACGATGTAAAAAAGATGTCGAGACTCTAGAAAGGGTACAGAGAAGAGCAACAAAGATGATTGGGGGACTGGAGGCTAAAACATATAGGGAACACTTGCTGGAATTGGGTATGTGTAGTTTAATGAAGAGAAGGGTGAGGGGTGACATGATAGCAGTGTTCCAATATCTCAGGGGCTGCCACAAAGAAGGGGGAGTCAAGCTATTCTCCAAAGCACCTGAAAGCAGGACAAGAAGCAATGGATGGAAACTAGTCAAGGAGAGAAGCAACCTAGAACTAAGGAGAAACTTACTTACAGTTAGAACAACTAACCAGTGGAACAACCTGCCTCCAGAAGTGGTGAATGCTCCAACACTGGAAGTTTTTAAGAAGAGACTGGCCAGCCATTTGTCTGAAATGGTACAGGGTTTCCTGCCTGAGCAGGGGGTTGGACTAGATGACCTCCAAGGTCCGTTCCAACTTCTTCTTCTTCTTCTTCTTCTTCTTCTTCTTCTTCTTCTTCTTCTTCTTCTTCTTCTTCTTCTTCTTCTTATTATTATTATTATTATTATTATTATTATTATTATTATTATTATTATTATTATTATTATTATTATTATTATTATTATCTAGCAAAGACAGAAATGAAAAGGACGAGGGACAATTGTGATTTTTTTTTCTTCTGTTCAATCATGTTTGAGTTTTGGAAACTGCCTGGACGAGTCCACGAAGTTTGCTTGGGAAAGTTTTTCAGGACTATACAGCTGTCCTCCTCCTCCCCATCCTTTAACCCAGATTGAGCTGGTTAATTCAGCTACAAGCAGGAGGCATGTAAGTGGTATGAGTGTGTTGAAGGAAAAGTCTTCATCGTGGTGCAGTCCAAGCCGGGAATAAACAACATGGCGACTGCTTTAGAAAGAAGGTTGCAGTTTATTGAAGAGGAGAGCCAGACAGGAAGAGGGCTCTGGAAGAAAAAGAGAGAGAGCGAGCACATGTAGGGAGTGGGTTTTTATACCCTCGGGGGTCTTGAGGTTGTTTACTGTTCCTGTTTGAGCCTTTGTATTTCTTGTGTCATGTATTCTGACTTGAGTCTGAGTGTGCCCTTTGGCATCTGTGGCTTAATCCTATTATGTCCTGTATTAGAGTTTGGGTGAGGTATGTAGATTTTAGGTGTCTTTGCCTTCTTAATCTTCTTGCTGGAGGGCTCCAATCTTCCTGAATGGATTATCACATCTGCATTTCTACAGAGCTGGTTTCTGCTTGGGGGAGGGAGACTTGGGGATATTAAGAAAACTGGGCATGCTTTGCTGCCTCTTTATGATCCTTTGAGAAAATATATTTTTCTGCCCTTTTAATATTTCCTTCTCTGGGGGAGGGCTGACTTCCCACACTTTACAGAAGACATGTTGGCTTAACTAAAGCCTTCTTCCACCTCGGTCTCTCCAGATATGCTGGAACTACAAGTCTGTAAATTCCCAGCTGAGTTTGCAACTTGCTCTTGCTTCTTTGGGATTCTGTAAATTCAGCTCCAGCATACAAGGAGGGCACCTGGCTGAGAAAGAATGAGATAGTCTGCTGAGTTATTGTTACATTTGTGTAATCGATTTTGCTTTTATTTCATACTGAAAATAATGTATTACATTTAATATCTTCAAAATATTGGTTGGAACCTAAACAAGAGTAGATCTCTTTATCAGTTGAAGATAATGACGAATTACTACTCTAAAGTTGCTTCCTCTATAATACTAGGACTTCTGTCCCAGTACAAATGAGTTGTTCCATCTTCTTGATCATGAGGCTGAGAACAACTCAACCTCTGGTAGAACAACTTAACCCAAGTTCATTACTTCGCTGATGTCACAAACAAAATAGGAACATCTTGCCAGTCAACCCATAAGCATCCATATTTTTACTTTATAGGGTGTTTAGAAGGAGCGGTGTGATTCACTAAGAACCTGCAACAAAGTGAAGAATGGAGTCAGTGCTAAAAAATGGACCAACAATTGAAAAATTAAGCTCTTAAGTCTATTTCAGTCTATTTCATAAAAAAAGAGCTACATATTTTTCCATGCATGGTGGGTAGGTCTTCTTGCATGCTGCCAAATGACACAGTAGGAACAATACACACTCTCTTGGCTACAATCTGCAGGCAGCGGCATACATTTAACTATTTTTTGCTGGTCCACAATCTTGTGTGGTCTCCCAACATCTCATGCAATATATGATTGCAGATGTTTCAGGGACTAAATATTTGGACCTTAAAGAAGTGTATCTGCTTGTAGGAGTCTTGGGATATCTAATCTCACACTCATCCATCCATCCATCCATCCATACATACATACATACATACATACATACATACATACACTGTCTGTCTGTCTGTCTGTCTGTCTATCTGTCTGTCTGTCTGTCTATCTATCTATCTATCTATCTATCTATCTATCTATCTATCTATCTATCTATCTATCTATCTATCTATCTATCTATCTATCTATCCTTCAGAGAATTATGTAGACATGTCCCAGAGGTTTTCTTGCCAGCATTTTTGGCAAAGTTTTCCTTTACTTCCTTACTCATGGGATGACATGATAGCAGTGTTCCAATATTTGAAGGGCTACCACAAAGAGGAGGGGGTCACCCTATTCTTCAAAACACCAGAACGCAAGACAAGAAACAATGGATGGAAACCGTGAAGCAACCTAGCAGAAATTTCCTGACAACGAGAACAATTCACCAGTGGAACGACTTGCCTCTAGATGTTGTGGGTGCTCCATCACTGGAGGTTTTCAAGAAGAGATTTGACAGCCATTTGTCTGAAATGGTATAGGGTCTCCTGGTTGAGCAGGGGGTTCGATTAGAACAGACATATCAAATTCGCGGTGTCATGTGACGTCACGTGACGTATCGGAGCTTTTTCCCCCATTGCCGGTAATGGGGTGAGTGCGGTTTTGTCATGATGCATCCGGCCCATGGGCTGGCAGTTTGACACCCCTGGACTACAAGATCTCCAAGGTCCCTTCCAACTCTGTTATTTTGTTATTCCTTAGGTGGAGATAATGGCTGATCACATGCTTAAGGCAGGAGCAGAACTCCAGATTCTTCCAATTTCAAGTCTAGTTCCATTAACCACTGCAACATAAGTTCTTCACCAGAACTCCTTAAATTCCCAAACTCCTCTTTACCTTCACTTGAAGAAGGAGGAAAGGAAAAGTGTCATAGCAGAATAAAACCAAAAACCCTTAGGAAAAAAATAATTGGCTTTCTCTGGCGATATCACCAGAGCCAGGAAATACAAAGGCTCAAACAGGAACAGGAAACAACCTCAAGAGCCCCAGAGGGTAGAAAAACCCACTCCCTACATGGGCTCTCTCTCTCTCTCTCTTTTTCTTCCAGCGCCATCTTCCTGTCTGGCTCTCCTCTTCAATAAACTGCAAGCTTTTTTCTAAAGCAGTCGCCATGTTGTTTATTCCCGGCTTGGACTGAACCATGATGAAGACTTTTCCTTCAACAAAAGCATCTGCTGTTGAACTGTATCCCTTCAGACAGGAGACAGGCCATTCATGAGTGAATGTTCCCAGCGTGTGTATATATATATATATATATATATATATATATATATATATATATATATATATATATATATATATATATATATATATATATATATATGTCAAATGTTAACTATTTAGATTACCTTGCTAGGCCCCAAACATGGGGCAAATCTTTATTTCCTGTTTTCAGCCTATCTTGAAGGCCATCGAACAGGCTGTAGTCACACCGGACAGTTCATATATTTGTGTAAATTACTAACAAAGAATTAAGGGAGACTGAAATGCATTTCTAACTCATCAGTTTTCATCAGTCAGCCATACCCTTCTGAGATTCGAACCTGGGCTGATTGCACATTAGGCAGTGTATTTACCTCTTGAGCCACAGGATCTCTCTCGCTCTGTTAGCTTATATATCCCACCAGGCTCAAGGTTGACTATATATATCCCACCAGGCTCAAGGTTGACTCAGCCTTCCATCCTTCCAAGGTAGGTAAAATGAGGACCCAGATTGTTGGGGGCAATAAGCTGACTTTGTAATAATGCCGCTTGGGAGGTGTGTGAAAGCCCTAATAAGCAGGCATATACATAGAATGAAGGCTACTGCTAAGCTTGTAAGCTGCCCTGAGTCTTCGGAGAAGGGCGGGATATAAATGGAATTAAAATAAATAAATAAATAAATGACTGGACGCCAAAGGCGCACGGAACGCTGTTACCTTCCCACCGGAGTGGTCCCTATTTTTCTACTTGCATTTTTTACGTGCTTTCGAACTGCTAGGTTGGCAGAAGCTGGGACGCGTAACAGGCGCTCACTCTGCTACGCGGCATTCGGGATTCGACCCGCCAAACTGCCGACCTTCTGATATATATATAACCAGTAGCTACTAATTGACTTATTCTTCACCCGTAAAACTTCCTAAGTTGCTGCTGTCTTAACTACATCTTGGAATTGTCAGTTCCATAATTAAACCCTGTGCCATGAAAAGAATATTTTCTTTTATCTGTCCTGAGATGCCCTACATTTCAAGAAGACAAGCTGGTTCTTC
This sequence comes from Vipera berus, assembly GCF_964194415.1. Classification (NCBI taxonomy): domain Eukaryota; kingdom Metazoa; phylum Chordata; class Lepidosauria; order Squamata; family Viperidae; genus Vipera; species Vipera berus. The sequence goes on along the minus strand of NC_138208.1, from coordinate 6,429,110 downwards.
TTCAGCAAAGCAATATGCCTGCTAATTGTATCTTTAATACTGCTTCCCATCAATTTATCTGGAACAGACATTCAGCTAATTAACCTGTAATTTCCTAGATGCCCCCGGGGATCGTCTTCTTAAAATGACGGTTACATATTAATAAACTGGCTATGAATAACGAGACTGAATCCAGCATACGAAGAACTTAGCAAATGTTGCCAGGTTTTAGAGCTTTTTAAGCAGACAAACAAGAGATTCAAAGCAAAAAAAAATTAAAATAGCAACTTCTAATAGAATGACAAAGGAGGTTATGGCAGATTCCTTGCAGCAGGAAAGCAGCAATTCATATCATAATGCCGAGCAAAACATCAGTTATTGTTTTGTTTTGCTTTTCCCTTTATTCCACTGGATCATTAGTGAAAGCAGCAGCCAAACCCGTAACGTCGTCTTCCTCCTGCTAATATATTTCCTCCTGATAATATATTTTTAATGCAATTTGGTATGATCTCTCACTGCAACTTCCCATATTACAATTGCCACCTGCCCATCCTCCAGTGCAGAGGCTGTTCATCCATTAAGGATGGATTACGTTCCTTTATTAGAAAATCACCCTTTAAGAACTCTTGGCTTTATGCCATCTGACTGGTTGATTGGTCTATACCAGGGGTCCCCAACCTATGGTCTCTGACCCACTACTCAGCTGTGGCCTACTGGCCACTGGACCGTGGGACAGGCTGGTCAGTGCACTCAGGTGTGTGCGCGCACTCAGCCCCACTCAGGCTAGCACCCATGGACCTGTTTGCACCTGTGTGCAGGGCTAGCAGCAGCGGTGGCTAGGGCCTGCATGCATGTGCAAATGGCCACCGGCACTGTACAGGTTGGGTGGCCCGTTTGTGCATGTGTGTGGTGCTAGCAGAGGTGGTGGAGAGCCCCTGCACGCCTGCGCAAATGGGGCCGCTAGTGCTGTGTGGGTTGCGTGGCCCATTTGCATGTGCATGTGGGACTAGCAGTGGCGGCTAGCATCTGTGTGGGTGTGCACGGCCCTGTTTGCGCACGGCCCCGTTTGTGTGTGCACACGTGTAAATTTCCCAGCTGCTCTCTTTCCCTCCGGGCCACCAAGTCTCTACCAGGAGTCCCCAATCTATGGTCCATGGCCCACTACTGCGCACACTCACCCCCACTCCTGCTAGCACCCGCAGACACATTTGCACCTGTGGTGCAGGGCTAGCAGCGGCGGTGGCTAGGGCCAGTGTGCATGCACACATGGCCACCAGTGCTGTGCAGGTTGTGGCCTATTTGCACACGCATGTGGTGCTCGAGGGGTGGTGGCTAACACCTGCGCGCCTGTGCAAACAGGGCCGCTAGTGCTGTGCAGGTTACACGGCCCGTTTGTGCATGTGTGTGTGTGCACAGCCCCATTTGTGCATGACCTTGTTCACGTGTGCGCTCGTGTAAATTTCCCAGCTGCTTCCTTTCCCTCCAGGCCGCCAACATGAAAAGTTTGGTGACCTCTGGCCTATACAGTATATTGATGTGATGCTCCTCGGTCTTTAATGCACAACAATAGCATACAGGGAGTCCCTGACTTACAACAGTTCATTTAGTGACTGTTCGCAGATACAACAGCACTGAAAAAAAGGGATTTAAGACATTTTTCACACTTAACGACCATTGCATCAACCCCACGGCCAGGTGATCAAAATTCAGATCCTTGGGAACCGGCTCATATTTATGACGATTGCAGCGTCCCCTGGGGTCCTGTGATCCCCTTTTGTGACCTTCAGAAAAGCAAAGTCAAGGGGGAAACCAGATTCACTGAGCAACGGTGTTGCTAACAATTGCAGGGATTCACTTCACAACTGTGGCGAGCAAGGTCGTAAAATGGGGAAAAACTCACTTAACAACTGTCTTGCTTAGCAACAGAAATTTTGGGCTTTGTTGAGGTCCTACGTTGAGGACTACCTGCAGGGGACCAGCAATTTCTTTTAAGAACTCTTGGGTTCATGCCATCTGACTGGTTTACTAATCAAATTCCTGGGTGTGCAATTGACAAGTAGGCTGGCTTTGTAGCTCAACAGCGAGACACCAGTGAAGCAGGCACAGCAGCGCTTGCGTTTTCTGCATTGCATGAGGAAAGTCCATCTTCCTTCCCCCGTCCTGACCACTTTCTACAGGGGAACGATCGAGAGCATCCTGTCATACAGCATCACAGTCTGGTTTGGAAGGATCCCTGCTTCGGACAGGAAGGTGGTGCAGAGAGTGGTGAGGACGGCAGAAAAGATCATTGGCAGTTCCCTTCCTTCCATCCAGGACACGGCACACAAGCGTTGCTTCAGCAGGGTCCGCAGGATTGTCTGGGACACTACACACCCTCTTCATGACCTGTTTCCCTTGTTACCTTCTGGGAGGAGGGGGCTCCATGGTATCCAAAGCAGAACCTCCAGATTCAGTCACAGTTTTGTTCCATACAGTGTCAACCTCATGAGCTCTAAAGCTTCCTCCTTCCGTTATGTATTCAAGATGTACAGTGATTAATATTTATATGTTACTTATACGTAAGGGTGTAGGTCTATACATATGTTGTATGTAGCATGTTTTAAATGTGTGTTGTGCATGTGCACACTTTGAGAGCAAGCAACTAAATTTCATTTTTAAAGTGTGCGGGGGGAAAAATGACAATAAAGGTTATCTATAAAGCGCCTGTTAGAAAATCATAATTAAATAAATCCCTGTAAGTGGAAGGCTTTGGATGGGGATATAAAAATGTTTGCAAACATTGGCTAATATCGTATTTGCTCTGGTCTGCAATTTCTTCTACATGAGTCAACCTCTAAGCCATTTCAGACCAGAAAATAAATCTGAAAGTCAAGCTAGTGCAAAGCTACTAAATCTTGACTGCATAAATCCAGATGATCACCAGAATCACTAAAAATTGCTTTCTGGAAGCAGGTTTTTTTTTTTTTTGCATTTGATCAGGCTCCAACATCCAGTGCTTCTATTTTACTCAGAGAGCCTAGCACAGCTCAGTTCACCATCTTATCTTTTTCCAGCTCCTATTTGCATTTCTAAAATAATTCCCACAAGTTTACTATTATTTATAGTTTGATTTTTATACACAAAGTTTCCTCCTTCTCCTCTTCCTTCTTCTTCTTCTTCTCCTTCTTCTCTTCTTCTTCCTCCTCCTCCTCCTCCTTGTCCTCCTCCTCCTCATCTTCCTCCTCCTCTTCTTCTTTTTCTCTTTCCCCCCCTTCCCCTCTCACATCCATTGCAGCTCTCTCAGCCATGTGATTTAAAGAAATATAGAATAAATTAAGGGGACGCGGTGGCTCAGTGGGTTAGGACGCTGAGCTTGTCGATCAGAAAGGTCGGCAGTTTGGCGGGTTGAATCCCGAGTGCCGCGAAGCAGAGTGAGCGCCTGTTACTCGTCCCAGCTTCTGCCAACCTAGCAGTTCAAAAGCACGTAAAAATGCAAGTAGGAAAATAGGGACCACTACGGTGGGAAGGTAACAGCGTTCCGTGCGCCTTTGGTGTATAGTCATGCCGGCCACATGACCACGGAGACGTCCTCGGACAAGCGCTGGCTCTTCGGCTTTGAAACGGAGATGAGCACCGGCCCCTAGGGTCGGAAACGACTAGCACGCATGTCCGGGGGAACCTTTACCATTACCTTTTTTACAATAAATTACATATATTAACTGTTTATAGACCTAAAGAGAGCATCTCAAATCTTTACTCTCAGAACACAAGGTTGTTTTTTTTCCAAATTTGGCTGTTTCTTCTTTCAATTTTGTAAGGCTCCTAAGTATCCCAAATGCAGATTGTCCTCAACTTACGACCACAATTGAGTCCAACATTTCTGTTTCTAAGTGAGACATTTATGAAGTATGTTTTGCCCCATTTTACAACTTTTCTTGCCACATTTGTTAAGTGAATCACTGCAGTTGATAAGTTAGTAACCTGGTTGTCGTGAATCTGGCTTCCCCATTGACTTTGCTTATCAGAAGTTTGCAAAAGGAGATCACATGATCCTGGGACTTGGCGACCGTCATAAATGTGAACAGGTTGTCAATCATCCGAATGTAAATCACATGACCATGCTGCAACAGTCATAAGTGTGAAAAAAAGGTCATAGTCATTTTCTTTCAGGGCCATCGTAACTTCGAACAGTCACTAAACGGACTGTTGTAAGTCGAGGACAAACCTGTATCACTTTCTCGGTATTCCTGTCCCACTCTTCCTATGAAACCTTTGAAATGGCAAAAAAATCTATGTTCTTTCAGGAAATGTCACAGTGGATTTTGCGATTCATTAGAATTCTCTGTCTGAAATCAAACTAAATAGACACCCTCATTATCTTTTCCATCTCTGTTGGAAAGATGAATGACTGTCAAATCAAAACAAGAGACACACACAATTTGCTAATTTCTTCCTAGAAAGGGCTTGCTATCATCTGCCCAGATTTCAGCTGTGCATTTGGCAGAGAGAGAGAGAGAGGGAGAGAGAGGAGAAAGGGGGAGAGAGAGAGGGAGGGAGAGGGAGGGAGAGAGAGAGAGACAGAGAGGGAAAGAGAGAGGGGGAGAGAGGGGGAGAGAGGGATTGGGAGAGAGGGAGAGAAGGAGAGAGAAAGAGGGAGAGAGAGGGAGAGGGAGAGGGAGAGAGGGAGAAGGAGGGAGGGAGGGGGGCACAGAAAGGGAGAGAGAATGGGGGAGAGAGGGAGAGAGAGAGGGAGAGAGAGAAAGAAAGAGAGAGAGAGAGAGGGAGAGGGGGACATAAAGGGAAAGAGAGGGGGGAGAGAGGGAGAGAGAGGGATTGGGGGAGAGAGAGAGGGAGGGAGCAGGGGAGAGAGGGAGAGGGGGAGAGAGGGAGAGAGAGGGAGAGAGAAAGAGGGAGAGAGAGGGAGAGGGGGAGAAGGAGGGAGAGGGAGAGGGGGGCACAGAAAGGGAGAGAGAATGGGGGAGAGAAGGAGAGAGAGAGGGAGAGAGAGAAAGAAAGAGAGAGAGAGGGAGAGGGAGAGGGGGACATAAAGGGAAAGAGAGGGGGGAGAGAGGGAGAGAGAGGGATTGGGAGAGAGAGAGGGAGGGAGGGAGCGGGGGAGAGAGGGAGAGGGGGAGAGAGGGAGAGAGAGGGAGAGAGAAAGAGGGAGAGAGAGGGAGAGGGGGAGAAGGAGGGAGAGGGGGGCACAGAAAGGGAGAGAGAATGGGGGAGAGAGAGGGAGAGGGAGAGAGAGAAAGAAAGAGAGAGAGAGGGAGAGGGGGACATAAAGGGAAAGAGAGGGGGGAGAGAGGGAGAGAGAGGGATTGGGAGAGAGAGAGGGAGGGAGAGGGGGAGAGAGGGAGAGAGAGGGAGAGAGAAAGAGGGAGAGAGAGGGAGAGGGGGAGAAGGAGGGAGAGGGAGAGGGGGGCAGAGAAAGGGAGAGAGAGAGTGGGAGAGAGGGAGAGGGAGAAGGAGAGAGAGAGAAAGAAAGAGAGAGAGGGAGAGAGAGAAAGAGAGGGAGAGAGGGAGAGGGAGATGGAGGGGGGCACAGAAAGGGAAAGAGAGAGTGGGAGAGAGGGAGAGAGGGAAAGGGAGAAGGAGAGAGAGAAAGAAAGAGAGAGAGAGGGAGAGGGAGAAGGAGAGAGGAGGGCACAGAAAGGGAAAGAGAGAGTGGGGAGAGGGAGAGAGAGGGAGAGGGAGAGAGAGAAAGAGAGAGAGAGAGAGGAGAGAGAGAGAAAGAAGGAGAGAAAGAATCGGTTGAGCACAAATGTCTATTTCAAAGGGGCTGCAGAATTTCGAATCAACAGCTTCTTCTGAAAAAAAAGTTTGTTCTCAGAACGTGTTTTGAAATGCGCAACTCAGTGCATGCCTTAACAGCCACACTGATATTTTGATCATATGTTACAGCTGGAACAGACACCGTTGTGTTAATAGCAGATCCTTTCATTCCTGTGTTTAATTACCTTGCAGTGTTAAGGGACATTTGTTGTTTATTTTGCTTTGAGAGTTTTCATACATTTGAAATTTTTCCCAAAATTGAACAACTGTCACTAACTCCATTTTTCCCCCTTAACTTTCCTTTTTTTTTGTTTTCAGCTATAGTGAAAACAAAGTTGAAAATAACTCTGCAGTCCTCCGTATGAAACAGAGCTACAATCAGAAAAGGGGAGGTTAAGGAAGCAAGGAGTAATTTATAAGTTTCTCCCTGCCAGGAACTTTTGTGAGTGCTCACTATACAATTGGGAGCTGAACATTAGTTTTTCTGAAACTGGGCTAATTTGGGTTGCAGTATAGAGATGGAAAAGGGACGCCGTGGCTCAGTGGGTTAGGACGCTGAGCTTGTCGATCAGAAGGTCGGCAGTTTGGCGGGTTGAATCCCGAGTGCCGCGTAACAGAGTGAGCGCCTGTTACTCATCCCAGCTTCTGCCAACCTAGCAGTTCGAAAGCACGTAAAAATGCAAGTAGAAAAATAGGAACCACTACGGTGGGAAGGTAACAGCGTTCCGTGCACCTTTGGCGTCTAGTCATGCCGGCCACATGACCACGGAGACGTCCTCGGACAAGCGCTGGCTCTTCGGCTTTGAAATGGAGATGAGCACCGGCCCCTAGAGTTGGAAATGACTAGCACGCATGTGCGGGGGAACCTTTACCTTTACCTTTATAGAGATGGAACGATGGGAAAATATGTGGCTAGAAAGATTTAATTTCAATATTATAATCTTATGACACAAGAGAAGTGGTTTAAATATACAAAGGCGCTTCAAATTTATGTTAGAAAGGTGAACAACTAGAAGTGACATATTTCAGATAGTCCTTGACTACAATTGAACCAAATTTCTGTTGCTAAGCAAGACAGTTAAGTGAGTTTTGCCCCATTTTACGACCTTTCTTCCCACAGTTGTTAAGTGAATCGCTCCAGTTGTTATGTAACCAGGTTGTTAAGTGAATCCGGCATTCCCCTTCACTTTGCTGGTCAGAAGTTCGCAAAAGGGGATCGCGTGACCCTGGGACACTGCCACCGTCATAAATATGTGTCAGTGGCCCACGTGATCCTGGGACACAACAGCGGTCATAAATACGAGTCATTTGCCAAGCATCTGAATTTTGATCACATGATCGTGGAGATGCTGCAATGGTCGCAAGTGTGAAAAATGGTCAAAAGTCACTTTTCTCAGTAATTTTGAATGGTCACTAAATGAAATAATCAAGGATTACTTGTAAATTTACCAGTAGGTTTGCACCAGAGTTACAACAGAATAACAGAATTGGAAGGGGCCTTGGAGGTCTTCTAGTCCAAACCCCTGCTCAGGCAGGAAACCCTATACTATTTCAGACAAATGGCTGTCCAGTCTCTTCTTAAAAACTTCCAGTGTTGAAGCATTCACCACTTCTGGAGGCAAGGAGTTCCACTGATTAATCAATAACGTGCCTGGCTGAGGAATTCTGGGAGTTGAAGTCCACAAGTCATAAAAGGGCCAAGTTTGAAGACCCCTGTTTTAGCTTATAACTTTGCCGTTTGACGCATTTATCCAGTCTTTTGCTAGGTTACAGCCTCCAGTATTAGTGGTAATGGTTGTGTGTTAATCTTGCGGGCCACACACAAAACAACATATATATATATATATATATATATATATATATATATATATATATATATATATATATATATATATATATATATATATATTTTCCAGAACCACAGGCAGACTAAATCATAAACGGCAGTTTCCTCTATAATTCAATGCATGTAATGGTGGCCAATAATATATGGGCGTAGCTGCTATAAGTTAGACGGTCAAGCAAAATCTGGATTTTTCTAATGTGCAGCTCTAAGACTGATTATCAAGTTGGTGGGGTCGTAATCTTAACAGTTTATCCCACATCAAGGATAGGAAGGGAAGGAATCTCTCTTGCAGAGCTAAAACGTTTAAACAACTAAAAGAAAAAAAAATCCATCTGCAAGGACAACTGAGGTTAAACCTTCACTTTCTTCCCATCTTAAATGGGATTACACAGGCTGCAAAAATCCGAGTTGTCTTATTATTTGGATAAATAGCAATTCAATAAAGACGTTTTTTCTAATATGTCTGCAAATAATAACCACACTGATATAAAACTTCTTTTCTAACTGATCATCTTGATTGCCTTATCATGGATCCTGTTTAAAATTCTTATTTCAATTTGTTTCCCCCCACAATATCCAAAACGTTCTTACTGGTTAAGATTTTCATTAAAAAGGTAAAGGTTCCCCCACACATGCATGCTAGTCGTTTCCGACTCTAGGGGCCGGTGCTCATCTCCGTTTCAAGGCCGAAGAGCCAGCGCTTGTCCGAGGACATCTCCGTGGTCATGTGGCTGGCATGACTAGACGCCAAAGGCGCACGGAACGCTGTTACCTTCCCACCGCAGTGGTCCCTATTTTTCTACTTGCATTTTTACGTGCTTTCGAACTGCTAGGTTGGCAGAAGCTGGGACAAGTAACAGGCGCTCACTCTGCTACACGGCACTCAGGATTCGACCCGCCAAACTGCCGACCTTCAGATCGACAAGCTCAGCGTCCTAACCCACTGAGCCACCGCGTTTTCATTACACTTAAGTATTTAAGCATTTTTCCTCAGGCAGGCCTTCGCGACACATTGATTCAAGTATGGCAAAAGAGAACATTTTTGGAAGAAGAGAACATCAAGCAAAGCTATTATGTGGACTATGGAATTATAGAAACTAATGGCTATTGATTTTTTAAAAAAATATAAACCCAGACAACAAGATGTTTACCAAATATTAAGGTGATTATGTAAAAAAATAATAAAACATACTTTTTAAAAAAAAAATAAACTATTTTAATGGGGGGGAAAAATCCAGGTTGTCACTAAATGGTACGAAAAGCTACAAGTAAACTTTGACTTGCAATCATTCATTTAGTAACTGTTCGAAGTTACAACAGTACTGAAAAAAGCCTGCCTTGTGACAATTTTTTACACTTAACAATTATTGAAGCATTCCTGTGGTGGTCATTATGACGGTTGCGGTGAGCCAGATCATGTGATTTCCCCCTTGGGTGGCCTTCTGACAAGCCAAGTCAATGGGGGAACCCAGATTCACTTAACAACCATGTTACTAACTTCAGAACTGCAATGCTTCCTTTAACAACTGTGGCAAGGAAAGGTCGCAAAATGGGGCAAAATTCAAATGTAACAAATGTCTCACTTAGCAACAGAAATTTTAGGCTCCATTGTGGTCGTTAAGTCAAGGACTACCTGTATACTTCTCTATGTTTTTGCAGCCGTCCCGTGGTTCTCTGGATTTTGCAGCTCAAAAAGACTGCATTAGTGACGACCATGTTTTCCTGAAAATAAGACTGGGTCTTATTTAATTATTTATTTATTTCTCCCAAAACAGGCACCAGGTCTTATTTTCAGGGTAGGCCTTACCTCACCTCTGGCACTGACAGCCCCACCCAGCCGGTCCACTTCTTCTGGGGCCGAAGTTCTGCAGCTGTATTCGGGCCTGCATTTCTCAGTCATAGGGCTTTCCAGAAGGCAGAGGCCTTCTGGAAAGCCCTGTGACTGAGAAATGCAGGCCTGGCTGCAGAAGAAGTGGGCCGGCAAGGAGAGGCCTGGCTGCAAGTGGGGGTGGGGCAGGTGGGGCAGCTCCACATCCCCACCCTGCCCTAGCTTGATTTTTAGGCACGCCCCTGGCCCCAAAACTAGGGCTTATTTTTGGGATAGGGCTTATATTAGGCCCACCCCCAAAAATCAAGCTAGGCCTTGTTGGGGTAGGCCTTACTTTTGGGGAAACAGGGTAGTCCTCAAAGAGAGCTATTAAATTGTGCAGAATCATTGTTCTGCAGGAAAAAAAATACTGCGCTTTATGGAAATAATTTCCATATTCCATGTGCTCCATGCAGCTCTTTGCAATGAGACATGACTTGGCTTGCTGGAGGCCATGGACTAAGATTTTTTTTCTCCTTCAAAGTGAAAAACAAGACTCCATTTTTTGAGGGGACCAGATTCCCCTCAATACTCAGCCAACCTATTGTTGGCACAGTGATTAGAATGCAGAATTGCAGACTGATTCTGCCCACAGCCTGGAGTTTGATGCTGATAGGGCTCAAGGTTGATACACCTTCCATCCTTCCAAGGTCGGTAAAATGAGGACGCAGATTGTTTGGGGCAACATGTTGACTCTGTAAACCACTTAGAGAGAGCTGTAAAGCACTGTGAACTGGTATATAAGTCTAAGTGCTATTGCTAAGTGGGAAGGAAGGAAGGAAGGAAGGAAGGAAGGAAGGAAGGAAGGAAGGAAGGAAGGAAGGAAGGAAGGAAGGAAGGAAGGAAAGAAAGGAGGGGGGGAAGGAGAGAGGAAAGGGAGGGGGGGAGGAAGGGAAGGAAGGAAGGAAGGAAGGAAGGAAGGAAGGAAGGAAGGAAGGAAGGAAGGAAGGAAGGAAGGAAGGAAGGAAGGAGATTTGGTGGCACAGTACAATGCAGTATTGAAGGCTAATTCACTGCCCACTGCCAGGAGTTCAATCCTGACAGGTTCAAGATTGACTCAGCCTTCAATCCTTCCGAGGTCGGTAAAATGAGGACCCAGATTGTTGAGGGCAATAGACTGACTCTTTAAAAACACTTGGAGTGGGCTGCAAAGCACTGTGAAGTGGTATATAAGTCTAAGTGCTATTGCTATTGATATCTCTCCCATGGTAGCTCAGTGGTTAGAATACACTATTCCAGGAAAACTCTGCCCAGTGCCAGGACTTCGATCCTGACCAGCTCAAGGTTGACTCAGCTTTCTATCCTTTTGAGTTTGTATTGTTGGGGGCAATAGGCTGACTCTGTAAAAACACTTAGACAGGGCTGTAAAGCACTGTGAAGCGATATATAAGTCTAAGTGCTATTGCCATTGCTATTTTTTGATAATTTGGAGAATGAATAGACTCATTTTCTAATCTTAGTATATCTAAATTCCCTGATAGGAATATGTGCTGGTGGTTTTTGATGGAGTTTGGGTAATATGTCACAAACACAACTAAAGCCCATTTTAGAAAGCTGAAATGGATTGCAAACAAATTTAATAAATAACAATAAATATTTTTTTCCAGTTCTTATAAATAAAGAATTTTCATATGTTTATCTTCTTCTTTTTTTCTTCTTCTTCTTCCCTGTTCTGGCCAAGAAGCAGTCACATGGGGAAATATGTGAAAAGCCTTAAATGTACGAACCTTAGATCAATAAATAAATTAAATTGAAAAAAATTTTTAAAAGAACATTCAAAAACTAAGGGGAACAAAATGGGTAGACCTCCCCCTGTTATCCTTAGGGCAACCCAGGTAACAGAGCTTAAGTCCTTTTCTCTTTTTTTTTTGGTTGCTAAGCAACGGTTATGACAACCTAAAACGAAACTGAGATTTTCATACACATAAGTATATATTTTGCTTTAATTATACCATGCCTTCAGGATATACTTGGAAGTTGATAAGCCTGTGTATTTTTGTAAAAAAAAGAAAAAGAAAAAAAACCTGAAATCGTCTGGGCTAATGAAGACATTCAGAGACAAAGCTGTCTTCTCTGTTTTAGATAAACCTAGGAGAGATGTCTGCGAACATCACCCTGCCAACAAAAGTGCATATAGTCAAGGCTATGGTCTTCCCAGTTGCAACGTATGGCTGTGAAAGTTGGACCATAAGAAAGGCTGAGCGCCAAAGAATGGAGGCCTTTGAACTATGGTGCTGGAGAAGACTCCTGCGAGTCCCTTGGACTGCAAGGCAATCAAACCTGCCGGTCCTAGAGGACATCAACCCTGACTGCTCTTTAGAAGGCCAGATCCTGACGTTGAAGCTCAAATACTTTGGCTACCTAATGAGAAGGAAGGACTCACTGGAGAAGAGCCTAATGCTGGGAAAGGTTGAGGGCAAGAGAAGAAGGGGACGACAGAGAATGAGGTGGCTGGATGGAGTCACTGAAGCAGGAGGCGTGAGCTTAAATGGACTCCAGAAGATGGTAGAGGACAGGAAGGCCTGGAGGAACGTTGTCCATGGGGTCACGATGGGTCAGACACGAGTTCACAACTAACAACAACAAGAAGAAGAGATGTGTTGTTAAGGCGGTCCGATTTAAGATTGTATTCCATTGTGGCATTGTTTTGAAACAGAGCTTAAGATTGAACAGCCCTCTCTCAACAGAGGGGGAGGGATACAACCACATCTATCTCTGAGCTTTTGCCTGAAATGGTATAGGGTTTCCCACCTGAACAGGGGGCTGGACTAGAAGACCTCCAAGTTCCCTTCCAACTCTGTTATTCTGTTTACAACACAGTCTTTTTCAGCAGTCCCAAGAAAGTCCCACACCTATTTGCACTACTCAAGTGACCCGAAAGGCACAGATGAGCCTCCAAGTGGCCTTGACGACTCTCTAACAATTAACCTTCAGAATGCAAACAGCCAGGTGACTGCAAGAGGCATAAACCCTTCCATTCCCCACCATTCAGTTAGAACTGAAGAAGCTTTTTGGATGAGAAGCGAAACCTCTTCAAGGAAAAAAAAACCCAGCTGCCTTTTGAAAAAAGCAACTTTGGGATGTCCAAGCGCAAATCTTCTATTGCCACCGATATTAAATCCACTCAGATTGTGTTTGCCCAAGATGGGGTTTAAAAATCGTTGAATCCTGCTAGGAGCAAATTTCAGTATATACAGGGGATGGAACTGTAAAATAAAACTATTTCTAGCTAACACTTGGCTTTTCACAGATTAAAAATAAATAAAGCCAGGGATGATGCGCAGGGGACTTGCACATATTTCCTAAAATGGATGATTTTTCTCCCTGGGTCTTACGTAGCCGTGTTGTTATTTGGGATGAGACATCTCTGGAAACAGCTTGTTACTGATCACTCATTAGACATCCTGGAATTAGAACATAGAATAATAGATTTGGAAGGGACCTTGGAGGTCTTCTAGTCCAACCCCTTGCTCGAGCAGGAGATTTTATACAATTTCAGATAAATGGTTGTCCAGTCTCTTTTTGAAAGCCTCCAGTGGTGGAGCACTCACAACTTCTGAAGGCAAGCTATTCCATTGGTTGATTGCTACCACTGTTAGGAAATTTCTGCTTAGTTCTAGGTTGCTTCTCTCCTTGGTTAGTTTCCATCCATTGTTTCTTGTCCTGCCTTTCCAAGCTTTGGAAAATAGTTTGACCCTTCATCTTTGTAGGAGCCCCTCAAATATTGGAACACTGTTATTCTGTCTTCCCTTAGTTCTTCTTTGAAAGGATATGAGTGATAGGAGAGTGTTCTTCTGAAAGAGTCCTTCAGAGAAGGCCTACATTCAGGAAGGGGAAATTGAATTTCTGTACATTTCTAATTAATCTACAAATTTCCTCTCTCTCTCTGACATTTTGTGTGGATTTTTTTTTCTAGAAAACATTTCAGATAAATGCATGACAGAGAAGCTTTAATCACGACTTAAGCATCATTTGTAGATTGTATTGTGAGGACAGTGTGTTAACTTGTTGCTAATATAGCATTTAATGCTATGGCAACACCTTCATTGCACGGAAAGGCCACTGTTTTCACCATCCAAGGCAGAATATGTCCACACATACAAGTCCATTCGGGATTTATAAACATAGAGATGAGGGATGATTGAAAGCATCCTGTTGTATTGTATTACGGTGTGGTTTGGAAGTATTACTGTTTTGGACAGGAAGGCGGTGCAGAGAGTGGTGAGGACAGTCGAAAAGATTATTGGGAATTCACTTCCTTCTATCCAGGACATGGCATATAAGCAATGTTTGAGCAGGGTCCATAGTATTGTAATGGATGCTAACATCCTCTCCATAACCCAAGGGTCTTCAAACTTGGCCCTTTTATGATTTGTGGACTTCAACTCCCAGAATTCCTCAGCTAGGCACGCTGAGGAATAAAAGGGCCAAGTTTGAAGACCCCTGACATAATTGGTTTTCTTTGTTACCTTCTTGGAGGGGGCTATGTGGTATCTGAAACAACTATATTCTGTAATACCATATAGTATAATAATAATAATAATAATAATAATAATAATAATAATAATAATAATAATAATAATAATAATAATAATGATGATGATGATGATGATGATGATGATGATGTTGATGTTGGAAGGGACCTTAGAGGTCTTCTAGTCCAAACCGCTGTTCAGGCAGGAAACCCTATACCATTTCAGAATAATGGTATCAACCTTCTTAACTCTCAAGACTCTTTTTTCTGCTATGCATTCAAAATGGACTGTGATTAATATATATTTTGTGTGTGTGTGTGTGTGTGTAGCATACGTATACTAGTGTGCATGTGCATATATGGGTATATATTTGTTTTCTTTTGAGAGCTGGCATCTGAATTTTATTTTTAATGTGTGCCGGTGTGTTTGCAGGAAAAAAAAGTAACAGTAAAGGCCAGCTCATCTTAGTCCTGGAATTCAGTCAAACATGCTTCCATTTTTTAATGTTGAAATGTTTCGTGATATTCCACTTCATGATCTCTTATATATGCATAGCTGCTGAGGACAGAAATATTCTAAACTACACCGAAGTATTCTCCCCAACAAATCTCATGCAGTAGAAATTCTAAAGAGAGTATATTTTAAGGAAGTGGGGATTGAAATACTTTGATGCAGAAATGCTGCTAACTGAGGTTTTGATGCGGTGCTGAAATAGGCTATTTACAAGAGTCTATTTTGCAATATCATAACAATGCATTACTACATGAAAGTATTTTTTTATCACCTGTTTATTGCATATTACTCACAAGAGCTGATATTTAGTAGCAATACTGAAAAATTGGATTGCAGCTTCCAGGTAAATAAAGCCATTATTCACTTCTTCATACAGCAAACAGCGTAATCACACTCTCAATATAATGTCAAACTATAGTCTTAAATAGTGATGTTTTCATACACACGCACACACACACACACACACACACACACACACACACATATATATCTTATCTATGTATATATTCTGCAAGTGTCTTTCTATTGCAGTATTGCGTTACCATCTTTTCATTCCCTGACTTAAAGAAAAGGTATTCTTGAGTTTTCTCATTGTAACTCAGCATATAAGGTGCAAGTTGATGGTGTTATTAGTTATCTGTCACTATTAAATGACTTCTTTCCTTTCAGTTCAATTTAAAAGGTTCTCAAAGGAAAAACTATAGGTCAGGGGTCTTCAGACTTGGCCCTTTTATGACTTGTGGACTTCAGCTCCCAGAATTCCTCAGCCAGCATGCCATTGGTCAACAGCTGACCACATACTGCCTATGTTCAAACCAAGTCAAGGCTTGGGTAAATGCTGCTTTTTAGCTTGTTTTTTTGTTTTTTGCAAGTTTTAATCCATTTTTATATTTTATTTATTTATTTTATTCAATTTATATACCGCCCTTTTCCCGAAGGACGGTATATAACCGTTGAGTGTTGTTTTATCTGGACTCTGGTAAGCCGCTCAGAGTCACCAGATCTGAGAGATGGGTGGTGAGTAAATTTGAAGAACGGAAGGAAGGGAGGGAGGGAGGGAGGAAGAAAGGAAGACTCAAGACCAAGAAGGATTCAAATTTCAGGTATGGATAAATTCAAAGCAATCACTGCTTCGTAGGTTTGTTCCTGAAGATGAAATTAGAAGAGTTATAAAACTGACTAGCATTCCTCATAGGAAACGCTGTAAAAAGGACCTGAGTACTCATTTATTTAATCAGACTACCAATTAAGACTGTGCATAGCTCACTATACTGTATGTAATTTTTACATGCAGGCACTCGGGGGCTTGCAAAGATTTAGCTATCTCAATACACAACCAGTTTGGCAAATACTGTGGGCCTGGGACTGCTTCCTAGTCCCAAATGAAACGTGCAGACCCCATGTGCAGCTTTCTATTTCACCCCTTCCAACGTTCTCCTGTTCTGCCAAAGGCTGGAGAAATCATTTTTAGGCAACTCATTTCCAAGCGGTAACTGAAGCCAATGAGAAATTTGAGAAAATGTGAGAAAGAGAAAGAAAGAAAGAAAGAAAGAAAGAAAGAAAGAAAGAAAGAAAGAAAGAAAGAAAGAAAGAAAGAAAGAAAGAAAGGAAGGAAGGAAGGAAGGAAGGAAGGAAGGAAGGAAGGAAGGAAGGAAGGAAGGAAGGAAGGAAGGAAGGAAGGAAGGAAGGAAGGAAGGAAGGAAGGAGAGAAAGCAAGCCATCAACACCCAGATGAGCACAAATTAACACCAAGATTAACATCAGGCCAAAAAGAAAGAAAGAAAGAAAGAAAGAAAGAAAGAAAGAAAGAAAGAAAGAAAGAAAGAAAGAAAGAAAGAAAGAAAGAAAGAAAGAAAGAAAGAAAGAAAGGAAGGAAGGAAGGAAGGAAGGAAGGAAGGAAGGAAGGAAGGAAGGAAGGAAGGAAGGAAGGAAGGATTGGATCAACACCCAGATGAGCACAAATTAAACCAAGATTATCAGACCAAAAACCAAGAAGTAAACAATGTCTCAATCAAGGAACTGCCAAACAAGCTAAACAGTAAACAGGCTTGACAGGTGAAGCCCCCTAGAATATAAACTGAGAGCAAACCACATTCTTTCCTAACCCTGATGATGTTACCTAGTTGGGTAATGAAAAGTCTGCAAGAAAGCAAGCGAGCTCAGAGAGCTTCGAAGATCCACAATCCTCCTCTTCCTCCTCCAGCACTGTTACCTCGTTTGGGTAATGAAACATCTGCAAGAAAACAACCAAGCTCGGAGAGCATCAAGGACCCCATGGTCCTCCTCTTCCCTCTCCTCCCTTTCCCCCCTCCCCCTCCTCCTCCTCCTCCCTTCTCTCTCCAAGCCCCCCCCTCCCTTCTAGCACTGATGATGATATCTAGTTGGGTAACGAAACGTCTGGAAGACAACATGCAAGCTCAAGAGAGCACCAAGGACCCTCTCATTGCTCTAAATTTTATTTACTTGCAATACTGGCATCTTAAAACCAAACTTACCTTACCTGAAAGTGCTGGGTTGAGCCCATTTAACAGCACATCGTGGCAAATCAGTCAGAGCTAGCAATTCCCCCCACACCCACACCCACAAACACACCCCAATCACGATCGCTTTCTCATGCATGCTTTTTGTATATCAAGTGGCTCAAACTTTGGCACTAGCAACTCTAGGGCACAGGAGAACTAAGTTGTAAAGCAGACAAACATCAGGCGACAGGACTGACTTTCAGACTGGTAGTTAAAAAACAGCCAAATTAGAAGCAATTAGAGCCAACGTTGGAATTAGCATGACTAAAGGATTTCATTAGCAGAACAGGATTTCAGCTGTACTTTGCCCGTTGACTTACTCAGAAGATGACAGGTTACAATCTGGAGAATAATCGAAAACTGCCTCTGGAATTAATTTCCCTTTCTGTCTTGCTGCAACACGTTATTCCCATGAATGATTTGCTGAGGCGCCAATTTCTGCCAAAACAAATACCCAAACTCTTATTCCATGGTCTACTTCGATCCCATCAGAGAGGAACGTAATTGTGGTGGTGTTTTTTTTTTGGGGGGGGGGAAAATGCTCTAAAAGTGTAGGAAGTGGATTCTCGTGTGGTTTGGCTCACTTTTATAATCCTATTTTCCACTCTGCCCCCGAAAGATGCCTACCGAAATGGGCTTTCTGCACTCCTTTCCCCCCCCCTTGAGCACGTTTTTCTCCAAGAACAGCATCCAGAGAGCTTCGTTAAGAGCTCCTTGAACTTATTCAACAGTTTTTGTTCGTGTTAAAAAGGAAAGAAAAAGAAAAGAAAAGAAAAATGATCCTATTTATAAAGATTTGAGAGTTCCTGATAATGTCCTGACTAAATTTCAAAGCTATTTCAAAGACTAAAACTGTAAAAAGCCATTAGGAGGGGGGGGGAGAAAAAGGATCTAGTTGTAGTTATTACTTTGAGCCAAAGGATGATAACATCCAAGCTATTTCAAAGCTTCCTTTTATCTCAAAGGACAGAAAGTTCAGATAAAAGTTTATTGGTGCTGTTTTGGAAGAAGCTGCTAAGTCAAGAGATCTGGATTGTCTATTTGCTTTGACCTGGTCAATAGCATTGAATAGACCGTATTAGTTTGAGGTGTCTTGTCAAGGTATTGATTTAATAGCTAACCAGCTTAGGTAATGTAAGATGTAAGATATAATATAATGATGAGAATGACTCAGCAGGGTTTGTGTCTCTTTAAGAGCATTTGTATAAAGGGAAGGCTCTGCTGATAAGTTCTCTCTCTCTTCTGTTTCCTGCTGTAATCGTGGTTTGTTGGATCCTGCTGTATTAGCACGGGTATGTATATTGTTCCTGGTGTATATTGTAGATAGGCCAAGATAAACCACCATTTAATACAAACCATTGTTTGCTGTGTTTACTCCTAGATTACCTCAGCGCAATAAGACTGTGCATGCTCTGACATTTCTTCTCTGAGGGACTCAGGACCGAAAGACTCAAGCTTTGTCAGTTGCATCCTCTATGCTAGTTTAGTTTTGTTGAAAGAAAAATCAGGCCCCTTTCCAAGCTGGGAGTAAAAAAAAGGAAGGGTAAGATGCTGGAAATACAAATGGAGGCTGCTTAGGAAAGGTTCCAGTTTATTGATGAGGAGAACAGCAATAGCATGTGATTCTGGGACAGCTGACCAAACGGAGTTGAGAGTGGGTGGATTTGTATACCTTTTTTGGGCTTTGTATCTGAGGTGCTAGGTTGGCAGAAGCTGGGACGAGTAACAGGCACTCACTCTGCTATGCGGCACTCGGGATTCGACCTGCCAAACTGCCGACCTTCCGATCGACAAGCTCAGCATCCTAAGGTAAGAAGCGTTCCGTGCGCCTTTGGCGTCTAGTCATGCCGGCCACATGACCACAGAGACGTCCTCAGACAAGCACTGGCTCTTCGGCTTTGAAACGGAGATGAGCACCAGCCCCTAGAGTTGGAAACGACTAGCACACATGTGCGGGGGAACCTTTACCTTTACATATCTGAGGTGCCTGTTCCTGTTCAATGTACTTTGACCTGAGCTTGAGCACGCCCTTTTGGTATTCTAATGGTGGTGAGTTAATCCTATCATGTTCTAAAGGTCCTGTCCTGTCATTGGAGCTGGGTGGGGGTATGTAGATTTTAGGAGTCTTTGTTTTTCTAATCCCATCAGCTCCAACCTTCATGGCCCCAGTCTTCCTGAAGGGATTACCAAATCTGCGTTTCTAAAAGCTGGCCTCCTCCATTTCTGCTTAGGGCAGGAAGACTGGGGTTGGTTTCTTCCTAAGATTTTTTTTTCTCCATCTCTCCTTCAGGGGAAATATTAATATCCCCCAAAATATTTCATTTTCTGGGGAGGGGGAGGTGCTGACTCCCTACAGTTTCAAGAATCACTGGTTTCCACCTGTTCAGTTTTGTCAAAGGTCTAAAACCAGGACTTTTAAAGATGGCTTAATATTAATATAAGTTGGATACTCCACTCTGGGTTGTGTCTGGATGTTCGCTGTTTCTTGCTGATCATAATTTCCTTTGTAATTTTTACCTACTATCGTTTGATGCCTTTTTTGTGACACTGTCTTGTTATTTTAATCTTCTGACAGAAAACAGGAATGTAAATCACTCAGAATCCTGGGTTGAAGCAAGAATGAAGCCTGGGTAAATATATAACCGAGTGAGGCTGAAAAGAAACAAAATCGCCCATTTCTACACCTCTAAGGCTGAAGATTCCCTCCCCCTTTTCTGGTGCAGTATAATTGATATAAAGTTTATATGGCTTAGGGAAGCTGAAAGAAGACAGGTCTGAAATTTTATCAGTAACTTAGCTTCTCTCTCTGAAAAATAAATCCAGGGCACATTTTGAGCATAATATAAAGATTGATTTCAGGGCATAATACAACATCTCTCTGGAGATTTACCCTACCCCACGCAACTGCGTTTTAAAAAATCCAGTTTCTTAGATGCTATTTTATTTCTTGTAGTTACCTTGATCAAAGACTGAGTTTGCTCCAAAACCAAAGATTATTGGTTTTATAAACTTGGCAGGTGTTATCTTCAAAAAGATTTCAGATGCTTAACCTGAAGTTTTGTACATAGGTTTGCTGCTTGTATTTGGATGGGAATGAAAGAGCGAAACAGAGAGAGTTCAAAAATCTTCTTTGAACGACTAGAGTGGTCTTGCTTTTCTTTTTCTCTGGGTGATGGTAAAACATTTTTCAGTGTTAGAGGCGAGACCTGGATGAAAAATCAGCTGGAAATAGACTGCCTTTTGTTGGCTCATTTCAGACAGCGATATTTTTGTCAGTCTGATGTTGAGCATTACTGTTGTTAATTAAAATGAAAATTAGGATGACACAGTCCTGAACAATTGATTAATTCCCAGATCCTGACTGCTGCGCCTCAGATGATCCCTAGATGGCAGCAGAGGGATGGGGATTTTTGTGTAATTTTTTTTTTTTGCTGCCCACTGGTCTGGTAGGGCTATTTTATATACATATACATATACATATACATATACATATACATATACATATACATATACATATACATATACATATACATGTACATACACATACACATACACATACACATACACATATACATATACATATACATATACATATACATATACATATACATATACATATACATATACATACGTGTGTGTGTGTGTGTGTGTGTGTGTGTGTGTGTGTATGTGTTAAGGTTTATTCTGAATGGCTCACACAGGCTGGAAGGGGGGAAAAACATTTTAGCCATGTTATGTGAATGTCAGTAAACAAGCCACCCTCTTAAACTTGTTATTTCCAAATTGGCAAGCAGTTTGGACCTCCAGCTCCATCTATTTTTACTTCAAGCCTATCTTGGCAATTAATTCAGTAATAACATAATTAGCTGCTGCATGTGTACAGATGGCTGCTTATGAGTGAGACCAAGAATGCTGGGCTTAGGCACATAGAACACAAATAGTTTTTAAACAAATTACAGAGGATTATGTTCATTAAAGAAGCCCATTTTAGGGGGGGGGGAAATATGAATATTTTGAAAGATTTCCTCTTTTTAGGTGACTCCACATAGCATATAGTTAGTTGTTTTACTGCAATGAGGTCTTGCAACGTGATAAAAAATAATGAGAACGCATCATAGTGTTATTAGTTGCCCTTGAGTTGAATTCAATTTCTGATGATTAGGTGAAGAAATTTCTTCTTCTTCTTCTTCTTCTTCTTCTTCTTCTTCTTCTTCTTCTTCTTCTTCTTCTTCTTCTTCTTCTTCTTCTTCTTCTTCTTCTTCTCCTCCTCCTCCTCCTCCTCCTCCTCCTCCTCCTCCTCCTCCTCCTCTTCTTCTTCTTCTTCTTCTTCTTCTTCTTCTTCTTCTTCTTCTTCTTCTTCTTCTTCTTCTTCTTCTTCTTCTTCTTCTTCTTCTTCTTCTCTTCTTCCCCTCCTCCTCCTCCTCCTCCTCCTCCTTTGAAAATGAGTTCTTCTTCTCCTCCTCCTCCTCCTCCTCCTCCTCCTCCTCTTCTTCTTCTTCTTCTTCTTCTTCTTCTTCTTCTTCTTCTTCTTCTTCTTCTTCTTCTTCTTCTTCTTCTTCTTCTTCTTCTTCTTCTTCTTCCCCTCCTCCTCCTCCTCCTCCTCCTCCTCCTCCTCCTCCTCCTCCTTTGAAAATGAGTTCTTGCAGATATCACATGCAAGGTTCCTAAAACCAATAATTTTTGGTTTTGGAGCAAACTCAATCTTTGATCAAAGTAACTACAAGAAATAAAATAGCATCTAAGAAACTGTTTTTTATTTTTATTTTTGAACATGAAGATTCTGGTAGACCATAGGTTAGATACTGTAAATACAATGCTTAGTGAACGGTTCAAAATTAAGCATGTGTGATGTCTCCTTGGCTGTTCAATATATTACTCGGGAAAGTAATAAGCAATGTTTGTGGTGATGAGGAAGGCCTGTTGTTGAAATATGAATATGTAATCTTCTTTTATATGAAGGTAACCTTGTCTTCTTGATTGAAAGCTGAATGGTTTGCAGAAATGTTAGATTGAGGGCTTCTTGTTGCTCTCTGAGCCTGGTTGTTTCCTTGCAAGTGTTTTATTACCCAATTAGGTAACATCATCAAAAATAATTCTACCCCATCCACCCCAAAAATTTAGACCCTATGCAGACACTACATCACACGCACAAATTTAACCTTTCCATTGTGTCCAACTCTTGGTGACTTTAGAGGCAAGTGTTCTCCATGCTACCTTCTCAAGCACAACTTCTTTCAACTGTTGTATGTTCATCTTTGTATCAGATTTGATGTTATCAAAGCATGTTCTTTCCTTGCCCCTTCTTCTTGTTCCCCTAACCCAGGGGTAGGCAACCTTGGCTCTTTTACGACTCGTGGACTTCAACTCCCAGAATTCCTGAGCCAGCATGGCTCAGCTTGGAAATCTCTCCCTTTCCCCTCAGCGTGGCTGGCTCAGGAATTCCGGGAGTTGAAGTCCACAAGTCATAAAGCGGCCTAGGCCACGGGTAGGCCACCTTGGCTCTTTTATGACGTGTGGACTTCAACTCCCAGAATTCCTGAGCCAGCATGGCTCAGCTTGGAAATCTCTCCTTTTCCCCTCAGCGTGGCTGGCTCAGGAATTCCGGGAGTTGAAGTCCACAAGTCATAAAGCGGCCTAGGCCAGGGGTAGGCCACCTTGGCTCTTTTATGACGTGTGGACTTCAACTCCCAGAATTCCTGAGCCAGCATGGCTCAGCTTGGAAACCTCTCCCTTTTCCCTCAGTGTGGCTGGGTCAGGAATTCTGGGAGTTGAAGTCCACGAGTCATAAAAGAGCCAAGGTTGCCCACCCCTGCCCTAACCATTCCTAGCACTGTTGACTTCTCCAAAGAATTTGAACAAATACAGGCAATATATTACTTCGGCTATTCAGTGAAAAATGCAGATAATACTTTGTTTGGCTTCCACTGATAAAGGAGCTGAAAAAGGAATTTTATTTTTATTGTTTTATGTCAGTGTGTCAGTATTGATTGTGTGAGAGTGACATTGTATATGATATCATGCTCTTCACTCAAGTCTGTTTTTAAAGGATTCGTCAATGCTCTCATATTTTCCTGAGCTATATTTCTCATATTTTTTTTTAAAAAAATGAAATGCTAAAGGCCAAAACCTTTTTCTCTAGATGTTGTTACAGAAATCTTTAGTCGATTATGCTTTTCCCACTCAGCTTGTATTTTAATGTATTTTCCCCCCTTTTCTAAGCCTCCTGTTGCTTAGAGGAAGTCATCATTACTGCTATTGCGTCTATTGTGTTAAAGTAAAATAAAGAATGATCAAGTAACAGAGTAACATAGATACCCTTTCAATGCACTTTGGAAATTTGGGAAGTCCACTGTAGAGAGACATTTGACTTCCTTTCTTATTGCTCTTTGATAATTACATGTTCTTCTCTGCCCAAAATTCTCTTTATTTTATACTTACTGTATGTATAAAAACACTATATTTTTATACTTTGCCATTTGAATTACTAGATTACTTTGCAATTGACTCAGCTTCCAAATTAGAAATTGCAGAAAGCAAAGTGCTTTTTCAAGAGGCAACTGGCAACTGGACTTCCTTGATAACAACAACAAAAACAAAACAAAACAACAACAACAACAATAATAATAATAACTCCAGCAATGCTACAAAAAACTGTGCTACTCGAAACATCTTACATTTTAAGGAGGTACCTAGTTAATACCTAGGATGCTGGCAGCAACCTGTGTCAACCATCAGGACCAGTCAATCTGAATGTTCAGTTGACTGAGGTTCATGTTTAATGAATAAATAATAATAATAATAATAATAATAATAATAATAATAATAATAATAGGAAGGAACCTTGGAGGTCTTCTAGTCCAACCCCCTGCTCAGACAGGAAACCCTACACCATTTCGGACAAATGGCTGTCCAGTCTCTTCTTAAAAACTTCCAGTGTTGGAGCATTCACCACTTCTGGAGGCAGGTTGTTCCACCGATTGATTGTTCTCACTGTTCAGAAGTTTCTCCTTAGTTCTCTCCTCATTTAGTTTCCATCCATTGCTTCTTGTCCTGCCTTCAGGTACTTTGGAGAATAGCTTGACTTCCTCTTCTTTGTGGCAGCCCCTGAGATATTGGAAGACTGCTATGATGTCACCCCTGGTCCTTCTCTTCAATAAAGTAGACATACCCAGTTCCAGCAACCGTTCTTTGTATGTTTTAGCCTTCAGTACCCTGATCATCTTTATTGCTCTTCTCTGCACTCTTTCTAGAGTCTCAGCATCTTTTTTACATCGTGGTGACCACAACTGGATACAGGATTCCAAGTGTGGCCTTACCAAGGCGTTGTAAAGTGGTATTAACACTTCACATGATCTTGATTCTATCCCTCTGTCAAGGCAGCCTAGCACTGTGTTTTTTTCTTTGAAGACATTTCACTTCTCATGCAAAAAGCTACTTCAGCTCTGACCGGATGGTGGAGAACAGAAGGATTTATATTCCTTGTAGACAGCTTGTCATAACTTATTTATTTGAATCAGCTGGCCTGGTCTGATGGGTTTGGGAATTTTAATATTAATTTTAATTAATTTTATTGTAATTGGGCTTAATATTTAATTCTATCTTAACTTTTGTATACTGTATTTTTTATTGTATTTATTGCCCTGTACACTGCCCTGAGTCCTTCGGGAGAAGGGCGGTATAGAAATTAAATTAAATTAAATTATTATTATTATTATTATTATTATTATTATTATTATTATTATTATTATTATTATTAGCATTTTTTAGAAAGTCATTGAGGCCACTTGGGGGCTGGTCTGTTTGTTTGAGTAATGCAAAGTGACCCTGAGGACACAGACAAACTCTGACTGGATGGTGGGGAATGGAAGGATTCTTGGATGAGAAACAAAAGGTCTTCAAAGAGAAACAAAGCCAGTCCAACTGCCTCTTGAAAAACCATGAGAATCTCTGTAGACATTTAGAGAAAGCAAAGTCTCACCTACCACAACTGGGTATGCTCATACAATAGGGAAAATGCAATGTAAATCTAGGGATGGGCAGCACTCTTAGATTCGTTGTAATTGATAAGGCTGGTGTCTTTTGAAACATTTCTAGTAACCACAAATGAGAAAGATTCAATGTCAGTAACGTCTGCTTTTGTGTTGTTGCGTACTGCTAAATTTCTCCACACTTAAGTGTTCCCTTACTTTGTGTGTGTGTGTGTGTGTGTGTGTGTGCAATGCCAGTCAGTGAGATGCTTTGTGCTCCCCATGAGCTGGGGAAGTCACTTTTGGCGTTGTTGTTTTGTCTTTGGAATAAACAGTCACACTGATTTATGTGATTTATGTGAAAGGAACCAGACGGGGAGATTCAGAGGCACCATTAGGGTGAAGCTAAACCCTGTTCAATTTACAGCAATGGAGATTCCCGAATGAATTATGGCTTGCGGGACTTGAAAAATAGCTGGATCCCTATTTTCTCTCTTCTGTTCTTCGGCCCGTATGAGCAATTTGTGAACTGCAGGCTATGTCAACACACAGGTCCTCCCAATCAGCTTGGTTACGTCAGGGGTCCCCAACCTGTGGGCTGTGACCAGTGGTGGTATTCAGATATGTGAACAACTGGTTCTCTGTGTGGATGCCACTTCCGGAAGTCCATTCTGCGCCTGGGCAACAAAAAAAATAGCTACCGGTTCTGCCAAAGTGGTGCAAGCTGGCTGAATCTTACCACTGGCTGCGACCCAGTAAGAGGTTTGCAACCAGGCCACGGAAACAGCTGGTGAGCACACACCCATCCTCACTTGCACGAGCAGTGGGCGAGCACCCACACACGGGCTCCATTTAAGTGAGTGGCAGGCATGCATGCACAGCCTGTATGAGCAATTTGTGAACTGCAGGCTATGTCAACAGACAGGTCCTCACGTTCAGGTTGGTTACATCAGAGGTCCCCAACCTGTGGGCTGAAACCCACTCAGGGGTTTGCAACCGTGCCACGGAAACGGCTGGTGAGCGCACACACATCCTCACTTGTGCAAGCAGTGGGCGAGCACCCCCCCACAGGCTCCATTTAAGTGAGTGGCAGGCACGCATGCACAGCCTGTATGAGCAATTTGTGAACTGCAGGCTATGTCAACAGACAGGTCCTCACATTCAGGTTGGTTACATCAGAGGTTCCCAACCTGTGGGCTGAAACCCACTCAGGGGTTTGCAACCGTGCCACGGAAACGGCTGGTGAGCGCACACACATCCTCACTTGTGTGAGCAGTGGGCAAGCACGCACACATGGGATCCATTTAAGTGAGTGGCAGGTTTGCATGCATGCCGCTCATGCAGAACCCTCTCCTTTCCCCTCCCCCGCCAGTGCGCAAAGCCAGAAACATTGGGGAACTCTGGGTTATATATAGTCTGCTTCGTATGCCTGGAAAAGGTCATGTTTGGCAGTAGGAAGCTTTAAAAGGCCAATATCAACCATAGCAGATGCTGGTTATGACCAGCATCTTGATTTTTTTTTCTAACCCCAGCCCAGGGGTAGGCAACTTT
Organism: Vipera berus; assembly: GCF_964194415.1. Taxonomy (NCBI): domain Eukaryota; kingdom Metazoa; phylum Chordata; class Lepidosauria; order Squamata; family Viperidae; genus Vipera; species Vipera berus. The sequence continues at coordinate 6,402,636 of NC_138208.1, read as the reverse complement.
GGCTCTTTTATGACTCGTGAACTCCCAGAATTCCTGAGCCAGCCACGCTGAGGGAAACGGGAGAGGCTTCCAAGCTGAGCCATGCTGGCTCAGGAATTCTGGGAGTTGAAGTCCACGAGTCATAAAGTTGCCAAGTTTGAAGACTCCTGACCTAGGTGCAGGGGTGGGGAACCTTGGCTCTTTTATGACACATGGACTTCAACTCCCAGAATTCCTGAGCCAGCATGGCTCAGCTTGGAAATCTCTCCCTTTCCCCTCAGCGTGGCTGGCTCAGGAATTCTGGGAGTTGAAGTCCACAAGTCATAAAGCAACCTAGGCCTAGGCCAGGGGTAGGCAACCTTGGCTCTTTTATGACTCGTGGACTTCAATCCCAGAATTCCTGAGCCAGCATGGCTCAGCATGGAAACCTCTCCCTTTCTCCTCAGCGTGGCTGGCTCAGGAATTCTGGGAGTTGAAGTCCACGAGTCATAAAAGGGCCAAGGTTGCCTACCCCTGCCCCAGGCCTTTGGGTCTGCCTTTTTGGCAGATTCTTATAGGGTAGAAGGATCTGCCCTTCTCCATCTTAGCAGGAAGAGCTTTCATAAACCAAAGGGGTGCTGAATGAAAAAGACATCTGGGAAAGTACTTTTTCTACATGGAAAGTCCTCAATGTTCGACCACAACTGAGCCCAAAATTTCTGTTCCCAAGCGAGAGAGTCATTAAGTGACTTTTTGCTCCCATTTTACGACCTTTCTTGCCACAGTTGCTTAAGTGAATCCGTGCATTTGTTAAGTTGGTAACACAGTCGTTAAGTGAATCTGGCTTCCCCTTTGACGTTGCTTGTCAGAAGGTCACAAAAGGAGATCCCGTGACCCAGGGACACTGCGACCGTCATAAATGTGAGCCAGTTGCCAAGTGTCTGAATTCTGGTCACGTGACTCTGGGGAGGCTGCAACAGTCGTTAAGTGTGAAAAACTATACTAAGTCATCTTTTTCGACATCTTTGTCATTTTGAATGGTCACTAAACAAATGGTTGTTAAATCGAGGACTTCTTGTATTTAGAGTTAAAGATGAGATGGACTCAAGCTACCTCTATGGCTTGACTAGATTCTAAGGGAAACCAAAACATGCAATTTTATTTATTTGGCCTTATCTGACAGGACGAGTCTTTAAATTAATGCCTGTTGAAAGAGCTTCAATTTGGTGTGGTTGCTCACCCATTTCACGCTGACCTGCTTGGCAGATAATGGAAGGCGACAAACAGGGCGAAAGGAAAATTATATGGCTATGCAGAAGAGGCTGTGGGTAAGACACCACCGATTCTGCCTACGCATGGAAACAACGGTGTGAATCAGGGATTACGCAGGCCTTGTGCCTCTTGTGTGTAGAATGAGGAGATTTTTGTGTCAATTTGTTAGGAAAGTGGGATGGGGATTTCGCTGCCGTATAATTCAAAATCTTTTGGAAAGCTCAGGCTAATCTGAATAGCAAAAGAAAGAAAGAAAGAAAGAAAGAAAGAAAGAAAGAAAGAAAGAAAGAAAGAAAGAAAGAAAGAAAGAAAGAAAGAAAGAAAGAAAGAAAGAAAGAAAGAAAGGAAGGAAGGAAGGAAGGAAGGAAGGAGGGAGGGAGGGAGGGAGGGAGGGAGGGAGGGAGGGAAAGGGAAGGGAAGGGAAGGGAAGGGAAGGGAAGAGGGAAGGGAAGGGAAGGGAAGGGAAAGAAAGAAAGAAAGAAAGAAAGAAAGAAAGAAAGAAAGAAAGAAAGAAAGAAAGAAAGAAAGAAAGAAAAAGAAAGAAAGAAAGAAAGAAAGAAAGAAGGAGGGAGGGAGGGAGGGAGGGAAGGGAAGGGAAGGGAAGGGAAGGGAAGAAAGAAAGAAAGAAAGAAAGAAAGAAAGAAAGAAAGAAAGAAAGAAAGAAAGAAAGAAAGAAAGAAAGAAAGAAAGAAAGAAAGAAAGAGGGAGGGAGGGAGGGAGGGAGGGAGGGAGAAAGAAGAGAGAAAGAAAGAAAGAAAGAAAGAAAGAAAGAAAGAAAGAAAGAAAGAAAGAAAGAAAGAAAGAGGGAGGGAGGGAGGGAGGGAAGGGAAGGGAAGGGAAGGGAAGGGAAGGGAAGGGAAGGGAAGGGAAAGAAAGAAAGAAAGAAAGAAAGAAAGAAAGAAAGAAAGAAAGAAAGAAAGAAAGAAAGAAAGAAAGAAAGAAAGAAAGAAAGAAAGAAAGAAAGAAAGAGGGAGGGAGGGAGGGAAGGGAAGGGAAGGGAAGGGAAGGGAAGAAAGAAAGAAAGAAAGAAAGAAAGAAAGAAAGAAAGAAAGAAAGAAAGAAAGAAAGAAAGAAAGAAAGAAAGAAAGAAAGAAAGAAAGAGGGAGGGAGGGAGGAAGGAAGGAGGCATTGCCCTCCTGAAAGCGGAACCAAGGTTGCCCGTCTTATTGGGGATTGGGCTAAAGTAACGGTAAATTACGTGGAAAGTGTTTGCCTTCTAGATTCCACCTGGGTGATCCTTCCTGTGTTGTCAGCTTCGTAGAAGAGCAGCAGAAAACAAAGTCCCCCCTGTAATGTTTTTGATCTGTTTTCCCTTTGAATCACTTTTGATGCTTGGAGACGACCTGGACAAATCCCTGCCATTTTCTTTGGAACACTTTTTCTTGCCAACGGCAGAAAGAGAAGGACTGTCCCCAAATCATCCAGCTTATACTTTGATTTTTGCCTGAGGCAAGACAAGAATTCTAATTTCCTGCTCCTAGTTCAATAGCTTAACCTCAAACCAAACTGTCGCTGTAGCTGGTCTTCTCTGTGCTTTTTTAAATTATTATTTATTTTTTTAATCCCAGCCCTTTGGAGTTCCCTGTTTTGCAGTTTCTTATATAATAATAATAATAATAATAATAATAATAATAATAATAATAATAATAATAATAATAATAATAATAATAATAATAATAAGAAGAAGAAGAAGAAGAAGAAGAAGAAGAAGAAGAAGAAGAAGAAGAAGAAGAAGAAGAAGAAGAAGAAGAAGAAGAAGAAGAAGAAGAAGAAGAAGAAGTTGGAAGGGACCTTGGAGGTCATCTAGTCCAACCCCCTGCTCAGGCAGGAAACCCTATACCATTTCAGACAAATGGCTGGCTAGTCTCTTCTTAAAAACTTCCAGTGTTGGAGCATTCACCACTTCTGGAGGCAGGTTGTTCCACTGGTTAATTGTTCTAACTGTCAGGAAGTTTCTCCTTAGTTCTAGGTTGCTTCTCTCCTTGACTAGTTTCCATCCGTTGCTTCTTGTCCTGCCTTCAGGGGCTTTGGAGAATAGCTTGACTCCCTCTTCTTTGTGGTAGCCCCTGAGATATTGAAACAGTGCTATTATGTCACCCCTCACCCTTCTCTTCGTTAAACTACTATTTTAACTTCGTTAAAATACCCAATTCCAGCAACCGTTCCCTATATGTTTTAGCCTCCAGTCCCCCAATCATCTTTGTTGCTCTTCTCTGTACTCTTTCTAGAGTCCTGACATCTTTTTTACATCGTGGTGACCAAAACTGGATGCAGTATTCCAGGTGTGGCCTTACCAAGGCATTGTAAAGTGGTATTAGTACTTCACGTGATCTTGATTCTATCCCTCTGTTAATGCAGCCTAGCACTGTGTTGGCTTTTTGGCAGCTGCAGCACACGGCTGGCTCATATTTAAGTGACTGTCCACTAGGACTCCGAGATCCCTCTCACAGTTACTACTATTGAGCAAGGTACCACCTATACTGTACCTGTGCATTTGGTTTTTCCTGCCTAAATGTGGAACCTTACTTTTTTCACCATTGAATTTCATTTTGTTAGATAGTGCCCAGTATTCAAGTCTGTCCAGATCCTCCTGTATCTTAAGCCTATCTTCTGGAGTATTGGCTATTCCTGCCAGCTTGGTGTCGTCTGCAAATTTGATGAGTTTCCCATCTATCCCCTCATCCAAATTGTTGATGAAGATGTTGAAGAGCACTGGGCCCAGAACAGAGCCCTGGGGCACCCCACTACACACTTCCTTCCATGTAGATGCAGTTCCATTGAGGACCACTGCCCTTCTCCATTTAAGCATGAAGGCAAAGGAGATTAAAGTCTAAAGTTTTTTTGTTTTTTTATCTGTAAACCATCCAGAGTCATTCAGACAGTGAGTCTAATTTGGATAAATAAATAAGATAAATTTGAGAAAAGGAACATAGAACATAAAATGATCGAGTTGGAAGGGACCTTGGAGGTCTTCTAGTCCAACCTTCTGCCCATGGCAGGAGATCCTATAGACCAGGGGTAGGCAGCCTCGGCTCTTTGATGACTTGTGGACTTCAACTCCCAGAATTCCTGAGCCAGCATGGCTCAGCATGGAAACCTCTCCATTTCTCCTCAGCGTGGCTGGCTCAGGAATTCTGGGAGTTGAAGTCCACAAGTCATAAAGTGGCCTAGGCCTAGGCCAGGGGTAGGCAACCTTGGCTCTTTTATGACTTGTGGACTTCAACTCCCAGAATTCCTGAGCCAGCATGGCTCAGCATGGAAACCTCTCCATTTCTCCTCAGCGTGGCTGGCTCAGGAATTCTGGGAGTTGAAGTCCACAAGTCATAAAGCGGCCTAGGCCTAGGCTAGGGGTAGGCAACCTTGGCTCTTTTATGACTCGTGGACGTCAACTCCCAGAATTCCTGCACCAGCATGGCTCAGCATGGAAACCTCTCCTTTTCCCCTCAGCAAGGCTGGCTCAGGAATTCTGGGAGTTGAAGTCCACGAATCATAAAAAGGCCAAGGTTGCCTACCCCTGCTGTATACCATTCTGAACAAGACTTAAAATGTGTAGGCTGTATGAACGAGTGTCATGTGTGAAGTATCTTTGATTTATGAAAATCGGATGCTTTCTGGATGAAACTGGACAGGTGATGCAGCTTCTCTTGTGAATTCATTTAGTTTCTCATGCTGGAGCCTCACCATCAGATAGCTGCTGTACAGGACAGGACAGTCCTTGACTTACAACCATTAGCTGGAAGTTATGATTTCACTGAATGGTGGTTACAACTGCTCTTTGAGCCGTGATGATGCGGTGGTTAGAATGCAGTATTGCAGGCTAACTCTGCTCACTGCCAGGAGTTTGATCAAGAATGGCTCAAGGTTCATTCAGCATTCCGTCCTTCCAAGGTCGGTAAAATGAGGACACAGATTGTTGGTAGGCAAAATGCTGACTCTGTAAACCAGGGGTCTCCAACTTTTCTGAGTTGGTGGTCTGGTGGGAAAAGAAGGGGCAGGCACCTTGATGTGCGCATGCACACACACAGAGAAATGGGGCTGCGCGTGTGTGCATGCAAACGGGGCTGCAATCATGCGCATTCCGCAAATGGGGATGCTAGCACCGGTGGAAGGCATAGGGCTCAACTAGCGCTGGTGCACGGTTCTTGGCTTGCAGCTCGGCTAGCGCAGGCACAAATCTCAAGGCTCGGCTAGCACTGGTGTGAAGCACACAGTTCACAGCTTGGCGAGTGCCGGTGTGAAGCTCGTGGTTCAGTCAGCACTGGCGTGCAGCTCATGGCTCAGCTAACGCCAGTATGAGGCTCATGGCTTGGCTAGCGCTGGCTTGCAACTTGTGGCTAGCACCAGCACGTGACTCAGGATTTGTGGCTCAGCTAGTGCTGGTGCAAGGCTCACGGCCCGCAGCTCAGCTAGCACTGGCACGTGGCTCATGGCTTGTCTAGCGTCAGCAGACAGGTCAAAGCTTGCTCAACGGGCAGGGGAGCATGTGCACATGCGCATGTGCACTGGCCAGCCATTCACACAGCCCGGTGGCCAAGAGACCATGGCCCGGTAGTGGGCCGCAGCCCATAGGTTGGGGACCTCTGCTGTAGACTACTTAGAGAGAGATGTAAGGCATTGTGAAGCGGTATATAAGTCTAAGGGCTATTGCTATTGCTTTGGAATTCCTTTCGTGAGTGGTGTGTAAAAGTCTTCCGTGAATAACTCCAGCTGACATTGTTGCTTTTATAAAGGCAGGTCTTATGAATTTATTTTTTTTAGCATGCTTTATTTCCCTAGGACAGGGGTCTTCAAACGTGGCCCATTTAAGACTCGTGGACTTCAACTCCCAGAATTCCTCAGCCAGCCACGCTGAGGGGAAAGGGAAACCTCTCCCTTTCCCCTCAGTGTGGCTGGCTGAGGAATTCTGGGAGTTGAAGTCCACGAGTCTTAAATGGGCCAAGTTTGAAGACCCCTGCCCTAGGATTTCAGCTGCGCAATGTTTTCCTCTTCAAGGTTGGCTTGTCTTTGGCACTGAGGGAACTCATTTTTTTTTAATGCACACTGTTTTCAATGGAGGGCTCTTGTTCATCCAAGCTGCCTTGTGTGGAGTTGAAACAATAAGGGACAGAAGCTTTGCCAGGCCTGCCAAATGGCGGCTACAAACAATAGCCCTTCACTCAACAGAGGCTTCACTTTCTTAGGATCTTGCAGAAGAACAGGGTAGAACAACAGCTAATGACCCTCTTTTACCGGTCTACCATAGAGAGCGTCCTCTCGTATGGTATTGTGGTTTGGTATGCTGGTCTGACAGCCGCGGATAGGAAAGCATTACGGAGGGTGGTGAGCACAGCACAAGACATTGTGGGCTGTCCCCTGACACTACTGGATGACCTCGCCAGGGCCCGCTGCCTTGGAAGAGTGAGGAAGATTCTCAGGGATGACTCACACCCTGGACGGTATCTCTTTACTCTCCTGCCATCCGGTAGGAGATATAGGAATATAGCCAGCCGTACCAACAGGCTGAAAAATAGCTTTTATCCGTGGGCTGTTAGGCTTTTAAATGGGACATAATCTTATGCAGGATTGACTTGGGAGGCCGGTGTGTGGTGTAGTTGGTTCACATAGTGTGGTGGGATGGAGGGTTTGTGGTCACTGTGTGTTGGGGGGAGAGAGCACGGGGGGAGGCTCAGCTAATCTCAATGTACACATGTTGTACTTTGACAATAAAGGTTTATTATTATTATTATTCCTTCAATAGTTATGCTTGGGGAGGGGGGGGTTAGGGGGTGTCTGGTTAAAACTGCCCATTTGCAAAGGTTTCTGGTATAGTAGCCATTATCAAGATATTTAGAGTCTGTGCCTTAATTTGCATGAATCATTTACTCAACGGGTCATTTCCGACTGATTACATTGACCGGGCCTGTTGTTAATGACCGATCTATCTATCTGAGAAAGTAAATAAACTGATATCTCAGCAAGCCATCAAGTATCAGGGCCTGATCAAGACTTCGGGCAATTGATTCTTTGGATCCAGAGACAATGAACACAGCAGTAAATAAAGGGAGTTTAAGCTTTATTTACTAACACAGGCAAACAGGTTTAAAAGCATAACATAAAAAAAAACTACTTACCAAGCAAGATAATATCCACATCTCTTACAAGCTATCCGGGAGCTCCTTAAGGATAGCAGAGATACAGAATAAAAGAATCGTGGGGTTGGATGGGACCTTGGAGGTCTTCTAGTCCAACCACATGCCCAAGTGGGAAGCCCTATACCATTTCAGCCAAATGGCTGTCCAGCCTCTTTTTAAAAGCCTCCAGTGTTGGAACACCCACACCTTCTGGAGGCAAGTCGTTCCGCTGATTAATTGTTCTCACTGTCACAAAAATTTTCCTTAGTTCTAGGTTGCTTCTCTCCTTGATTAGTTTCCATCTGTTGCTTCTTGACCTGCCTCCAGATGCTTTGGAGAATAGCTTGACTCCCTCTTCTCTGTGACAGTCCTTCAAATATTGGAAGATGCAATCATGTCACTCCTAGTCCTTTTCCCATTAGACTAGAGCAGGGGTAGGCAACCTTGGCTCTTTTATGACTCGTGGACTTCAACTCCCAGGATTCCTCAGCCAACCACACTGAGGGGAAAGGGAGAGGTTTCCAAGCTGAGCCATGCTGGCTCAGGAATTCTGGGAGTTGAAGTCCACGAGTCATAAAAGAGCCACGGTTGCCTACCCCTGGCCTAGGCCTAGGCCGCTTTATGACTTGTGGACTTCAACTCTCAGAATTCCTGAGTCAGCCACGCTGAGGGGAAAGGGAGAGGTTTCCAAGCTGAGCCATGCTGGCTCAGGAATTCTGGGAGTTGAAGTCCACGAGTCATAAAAGAGCCAAGGTTGCCTACCCTGGCCTAGGCCTAGGCCACTTTATGACTTGTGGACTTCAACTCCCAGCATTCCTGAGCCAGCCACGCTGAGGGGAAAGGGAGAGATTTCCAAGCTGAGCCGTGCTGTCTCAGGAATTCTGGGAGTTGAAATCCACGAATCATAAAAGAGCCAAAGTTGCTTACCCCTGGACTAGAGATACCCAGTTCCTGCAACCGTTCTTCGTATGATTTATCCTCCAGTCCAGTGGTGGAGTTCCAATATGTGAACAACTGGTTCTCTGTGTGGATGCCGCTTCCGGAAGTCCATTCTGGCCCTGGCCAACAAAAAAATTAGCTACCGGTTCTGCCGAAGTGGTGCGACCTGGCTGAATTCCACCACTGCTCCAGTCTCCTGATCATCTTTGTAGCTCTTCTCTGCACTCTTGCTAGAGTCTCAACATCTTTGTTTATATCGTGGTGACCAAAACTGAATGCAATATCCCAAGTGTGGTCTTTGAACCCCAAAACATCAAGTATTGCTGATGTTTGAAAGCATTTTAATGTAACATTATTTGGTGGGGGGTTGGAAATAAGAGAATGATACGTTCCTAGAATGTTGTTTGATGTGGAAGGTAAAGATTTGGATTAGGAGCTAAAGGTGCACAGTTGATAGGAGCAGATTTCTCTTCTCATTCTAATCTTCGCAGTCCCTCAAATGTGGAATTCAGAGAATTAAGGGAATCCAGTAAAAAGACTGACTGTTAAAAAATCAGAATGGAGGCACTTTCCCGACAGGAGCATCAAGCAAATTGTGGGAGAAATAAGATGAAAATTAATGACGCTCTTTATTCCAGGATAAGAGCTAAATCCATCTCAATCAAAGGATGTGGAATATGGGAACTACTCCCCCATTTAATTAAGTTAATAAAAATTAAGGAACCTTTATAAATTATGAGCACATAAACCTCTCCGGTAACTTTTTGGGGAGAGCAAAATGCTATAAAATCTGGTACACCCATAAACGCATGCGCATAACTAAGGCGATCTTACAGGGTGGGGGTTTTTTGCCACTTGTTTGATTTATTACACATTGCACAGTATCCTGTTTCCTTGAACATGTTGAAGATAAAAGTGAAGATAAAAGCCATAAAAAATGCACTCTGAGGACCATCTGCTAGCTTCTCAATAGGGTATTGCAAGTATTTAACCAAATGCTTGAATCTCTACTCCTGAAAACTTCCATAAGCAAGTTTTTCTGCAAGGGAGGATGAAAGGCTAAGGCATAAATCACTTTGTCTAAAGAACAGAATCCATGAGATGTTAATGAGAAACTCAGCCAATTTAAATGGATCCCGGTTGTTGCGTAACTTGGAGGTTTTCTTAAAACTCCCTTTTTAATTAATCCTAGATGGGAAATGGCATATTTCACTGACCTGAACAAAAATCTCCCCTTCCTAATCAAAGCAAAGCAGGAAAGTCCTGAGAAAAATGTCCATGCTTATGTGCAGAAACCCAGTTGCATCATCCATTGGGCAAAGCCATGGGGTCAGCATTCTGTTCGTTCTCAGTTGGCGATGTGTGTCGGGACTTACATTGGGAGCTGCAGTTTCTCAGCCATAAATGTGGATTAGGTCAACTGCCTACCATCCAGTGGTGGAATTCAGCCGGTTCGCTCCAATTCGGCAGAAACGGTAGCTAAATTTTGTTGAGTTCGGAGAACCGGCTGAATGCAAACCGCTTCCGGAAGTCCCTTCTAGGCCTGGGAGGCCTGGAGGAGGCCTCCCCGGCCTAGAATGGGCCACCGTAAGTACATGGATGCCACTTCCAGAAGTCCGTTCTAGGCCTTGGAAGCCTGGAGGAGGCCTCCCAGGATTAGAACGGCCCACCATAAGTGCATGGATGCCACTTTTGGAAGTCCATTCTAGGCCTCAGAGGCCTGGAAGAGGCCTCCCAGGCCTAGAATGGCCCACCGTAAGTGCGTGGATGCCACTTCCAGAAGTCCGTTCTAGGCCTTGGAAGCCTGGAGGAGGCGATTAGAACGGCCCACCATAAGTTCATAGATGCCACTTCTGGAAGTCCATTCTAGGACTCAGAGGCCTGGAAGAGGCCTCCCAGGCCTAGAACGGCCCACTATAAGTGTGTGGATGCCACTTCCGGAAGTCTGTTCTGGGTGTCAGAGGCCTGGAGGAGGCCTCCCAGGCCTAGAATGGCCCACCGTAAGTGCGTGGATGCCACTTCCGGAAGTCTGTTTTAAGCCTCGGAGGCCCAGGCCTGCATCCACGCAGAGAACCGGTTGTTCAGGTATTTGAATCCCACCACTGCCACAATCCTTTTGCTTCAGCAGAAGACCAAATGTCCACTCAGCTGTGGGAAAGATTGGAGAGAAAAAAGAAAAAAAGAAGCAGAGCAATGCAACTCCAAGAATTGGATGGATCTCACCTTGTAATTAAGGAAGGCAGTGGAAGCTATCCAGCTACCAGCGTGAATTTGACTGAAGCTATCCAAACTTGTGATACAGCACAGTTGGGTAAAGATCTTTAAAGTATGCTACAATGAAGTGGTTTTAAGCAGTTGGCTACCTCTTGTCAATTCGGGGAATGCTTCTTTTATCTGCAGCAACTTAATTATAATGTCGTTTTCTCCAGGCACTTTCTATGGCTTCACGGACATTATTTGTTAAGCCACTGTTCGTTGTCAACCCACCAGGAGTTTCAATCCAGAGAAACTGTAGCTGTCAATGTATCTTCCACAGAGGGTGCCCCCTCATATCCACAATTAAAGATACTAACAATGCCAACAATAATAACAACAACTGTGATGGGGGGAAAAAAGGCCAAACAAGGTTATGACCAATGCACGGAAAGTCACGCTACGGAAATCTGAGCTAAATTTGCACAGATAAGCTAAAGACGTATTTTATTTATTTAGAAAATTTAGGTGGCTGCTCACTCTCTCACGGTGACTCTAAGTGACAATTAAAATACAGTACCAAAAAAAAATTAATACCCCAACCCACCCCGGGGACAATAGTCAAGTAAGCCAATTGATGGGCTCTACCCCATGCCAGGATCCCCAGGCCCGCTAGCAAAACCAAGACTGAGGGGTCCTGGGTGCTCTCTGAGCTTGGTGGTTTCCTTGCAGACGTTTCATTACCCAGCTAGGTAACATCATCAGTGCTGGTAAGGAGTGCAGTTTGCTGTCAGTTTATATTCTGGCGGCTTGCGCTGTCCTTCTTGGTGGGGGTGATCTTAGAGATTCTTCGATTGGGCTGTTTGCTGTTGGCTTCTCTGACAGTTTCTTGATTGGGGTATTGCTGACTGTTTGATTGTTGCTATGATGTTAACCTTGGTGTTAATCTATGCTGATCTAGGTACTGATTGCTGGTGGAGTGGTGCTTTTTTCTTTCCTTTTGGGCTGGTTGATTGTCACTTTTGCATACTCTATAGATGCTGTTTCCAGGGACGCGGTGGCTCAGCAGGTTAGGATGCTGAGCTTGTCGATCAGAAGGTCAGCAGTTTGGCAAGTCGAATCCCGAGTGCCATGTAGCAGAGTGAGCGCCTGTTACTCGTCCCAGCTTCTGCAAACCTAGCAGTTCGAAAGCACATTAAAATGCAAGTAGAAAAATAGGGACTACTATGGTGGGAAGGTAACAGCGTTCCGTGTGCCTTTGGCATCTAGTCATGCCCGCCACATGACCACGGAGACGTCTTCAGACAAGCGCTGGCTCTTCAGCTTTGAAATGGAGATGAGCACTGGCCCCTAGAGTCGGAAATGACTAGCACACATGTGTAGGGGAACCTTTACCTTTACCTTATAGATGTTGTTAATATCTATGTGTCCATTGATGGCTGATTGGTCAGAGTGCCAGGCTTCTAGAAATTCCCTGGCGTTTTTGGACTTGGCCTGCTCTAGGATGGTCACATTTTCCCAACTGAAACTACGGTTAAATCTGTCTATATGTTGATATATATGTGTCAAAGTGGGGGCCATTCTTATTACCGTAGGGCAGATGTTCCAAAGGGAGAGAGCCACTACAGAGAAAAGACTTCTTCTGGGTCCCAACAGATGTACCTCCTTAGGGGTCAGGACCCGCAACCTTCCTTGCCTCCCCTCTCTAGTGAGTTGGGTGGACGTGACCGGCAAGAGACAGTCCCTCAGATAAGCTGGTCCCAAGCCATGACAGGTTTTAACGGTGGCAACCAGCACCTTGAATTGCACCCAGAAGCAAATCAGCAGCCAACGCAGCTCCCACGGGAGAAATGCCACATGTGCACACAAAACCATGCGGGCCACTGCATTTTGCACCAACAGGAGCTTCCAGATGCTTTACAAGGGCAGCCCCACATAGAGTGGGTTGCAGCAATCAAGGCGGGAGATGACTAGAGTTAGCACATCAAATGCTGAAAGTGAATCATCAAGCCAAATATATTCTTTCTTTTTTTTAAAGAGTGCTACCCAACACAACCCCTTTTAAAATCTGATGATCGACACAAGGCGTTTTTAAGCTATGCGGCTACACAGGGCGAATGCTAACTTAGTTATTTCACAATCTTGAGAGGCTGTTGTGGTTATTGGCATTGCTAGGCCAGGTTGATAAAGTCCACTTCCCTGTGACGAATGGAATTTGGAAGCGGTAAAAGTCACCGGCAGACAGGAGGGAGAGCAATGTGGTTGTGATAATAACCCAATTCTAAAATGTTTTTCCAAAAGACAGGGTTCAACCATGCTTCCATTTTGCTTCCACCAACAATTTTAAACTCGGTCACTGACCTTAGATAAGCTTAGATAAGGATTTCATGGTGACGCTGATATAGATTGATAGGCAACAATGCAAGAACGGTTTGCCACTGCTATTTCTCAGACTTTTTTTCCAGCTTCTAGTTTTCAGACTGCAATCTCTTACTCATTTCCCCACTCGTTAACAGGATCTGACCCTGATTAGCCTTTATTGAGAGCACCCAAGGTTGGCTAGGTGGTACCATCCGCTGGGACTGATTTTGGAGGCATGTTATTTGCTAGTTGGGTAATGCAATGATTTATTATTCACTTTAGGAGGGAAATGGGCAGTGTCTAAATATGATATATTAGTAAATATTTTTTTAAAAAAATTATCTAATTGACAGGAGGCAAGAGTGCCTGCAAGGAGTTGTCAAGGGAAGTTGTTTAAGACAGAATTATACATCCATACCTCTTGTTTATAACAATCTGCTGACTTAGATCAGATCCATCAAAAAGAGGCATTTAGAACTTGTATACGCAAGCAAAACGCTAAAAAAAATATAAATTCATGGGCTTTCTATTTTTGGTAAGGATAAATTTTTGGAAAAGACGGTCTCCGCTTTCTCGCAAAATTTAATACAAGACTTCCTCATTTAGATCCAAGAGGCTTTTTTGAAATGAGCGATCACTTCCAATGCAATCTTTTCTATGACTGCTTCAATCATGATGACGTTCCTCGTAGATTAGGATTGGAGAACATGAACGGAGAGCTTCAAGGCAGATCCCCAAATCTCTCATCTTCCCAATGTGAAATTCGCAATCTGGTCAACTGAGAGAGGAATCCTTAGAAGGCTTTGAACTTCAGAGAAATCACTAGGCAGGTGGCAAATTTGTCCCTTTCTGGGGCTGTGAGAAATACAGAACACAAAATGGAAATCAGCCCTTCAAGGTAGGTCGGATCCAGGAAAGGAGACCACAAGCCAACACAGTGCTAGGCTGCATTAACAGAGGGATAGAATCAAGATCAAGTGAAGTACTAATACCACATTACAATGCTTTGGTAAGGCCACACCTGGAATACTGCATCCAGTTTTGGTCACCATGATGTAAAAAAGATGTCGAGACTCTAGAAAGGGTACAGAGAAGAGCAACAAAGATGATTGGGGGACTGGAGGCTAAAACATACAAGGAACGGTTGCTGGAATTGGGTATGTGTAGTTTAATGAAGAGAAGGGTGAGGGGTGACATGATAGCAGTGTTCCAATATCTTAGGGGCTGCCCCAAAGAAGAGGGAGTCAAGCTATTCTCCAAAGCACCTGAAAGCATAACAAGAAGCAATGGATGGAAACTAGTCAAGGAGAGAAGCAACCTAGAACTAAGGGGAAACTTCCTGACAGTTAGAACAATTAACCAGTGGAACAACCTGCCTCAAGAAGCTGTGAATGCTCCAACACTGGAAGTTTTTAAGAAGGGACTGGACAGCCATTTGTCTGAGTTGGTATAGGATTTCCTGCCTGAGCAGGGGGTTGGACTAGATGACCTCCAAGGTCCCTTCCAACTGATGATGATGATGATGATGATGATGATGATGATGATGATAATGATAATGATGATGATGAAGAAGAATTACTGCAACTCTATTGTGGTAGGGTATAATGATAGCAATTTGACCTGATTTAATCTCTTCCCTTTCATATCAAAGAGAATCACAATGGGACAAGATGAATTGTCTATCTCTCTCTTTCTGTTCAGAGCTAAGCTGCTTAATATCTTCTTCAGGGCTACCTTCATAGTCCTGAGGATTGATTATCGGTCTGCTAAAACAGACTGTGGAAAAAGATAATCTGAGCAGCTGTTCTTGGACTAAGGTGGTGTGTGACTCACCATCCATTCATACTTACTTCAAATAGGTAGGTTTTCGGAACTTGACATGGTTCTTTGTGCTTTTGAGTCAGCCGATGGAATCAGCAAGATAGTGAACTGAATGTGTGATTTTGAGTCTTCACACGTCTAACACCACAGTCGGTATTTTCACATCACCTTCTTTATAATGGTATTAACAGAACAACAGAGTTGGAAGGGACCCTGGAGGTCTTCCAGTCCAGCCCCCTGCTCAAGCAGGAGACCCTATACCATTCCAGACAAATGACTGTCCAGTCTCTTCTCAAAAACTGCCAGTGATGGAGCACCCACAACTTCTGGAGGCAAACCATTCTGATGAAGACTTGAAGGAAAAGTCTTCATCAGTTCCACTGGTTAATTGTCCTCACGGTCAGGAAGTTTCTCCTTAGTTCTAGTTTGCTTCTCTCCTTGATTAGTTTCCATCCATTACTTCTTGTCCTGCCTTCTGGTGCTTTGGAGAATAGTTTGACCCACCCACCCCTCTTCTTTGTGGCAGCTTTTTAGATATTGGAAGACTGCTATCATGTCACCCCTGCTCCTTCTTTTGACTAGACTAGATATACCCAATTCCTGCAACCATTCTTCATATGCCGGGACCTGAAAACTTGGCTCTTCGATCTGTTTGGTCCAGACTGTGGGGTTGTTAATTTAACTGGGTTTTAGATTTACTCTTGGGGCTTGAATTTAATTTAATTGTTTTATTTGTTTTTAATTTTTTTGTATTCATGGTTTTAACTGCCCTGTAAACCGCCCTGAGTCCTACGGGAATAGGGCGGTATACAAATCCAATAAAATAAATAAATAAATAAATAAATAAATAAATAAATAAATAAATAAATAAATAAATAAATAAATAAATAAATAAATAAATATGTTTTAACCTCCAGCCACCTTATCATTTTTGTTTTGCACTGTTGATTTGAAACATCTCGAAGTCCTGGAGATCCTCTATCAGTGGACAGATAGAGATAGGGCTTCCAGATCTTGTTGAATCATCTCAGCCACCACTTTTGAATGAGCAAACCCTGCATAAGGAATGTTAGGAAGGATCAAGCCCATTAGAGTAATAATCAATGGTTTACACAAAGCAGTGTAGCAAAGTACCCCTGGTTTCATTAGTCGTTGTTTGATAAAAGGCCACATTCAACCTTGATGTACCAAAATGTGATATTCCAAAAGGTCGGACCTGATAAGGAAGGAATAGGTTGAGCGCAAAGAAAAAGTGAATAGTATTCTGTGAAATTCTGCAGAAGAGGAGAGGCCGAACCTAAATTAACATTTGATAAACAGAGCATGGCTATATAAAAGAAATATTTTGGCAGTTATCCAAAATATGTATATACTCTAGGAGAGTAAAGTATATATGTATATAGGAGAGTAAATTCTCATTCCTACTCCTGCCAGTAAATTGCAATATTTTTTTTCTTAAAATTTAAAGTAAACTCTGCACACACATACACACATGTACTACACTAAAGCCATTTTGTCATTGGGGGGTGGGGGGAAGCAAGAAAAACAAATTCAGTTCCAAAGTCATTTGGGAATGTCCTTTATTAACTTTTAAATAAATGCCATTCTTGTTTTGTTTTGTTTCTAATTGATTGACTTCATTTATCGTTCTGAGAGTCCCAGAGGCCTAATGCTTAGCTGTAACATTCTTTTAAATGTTTCACCAAAGAAGTTATTCAGTTCTTCGGTTTTGTAAAACATGGCCCAACCTTTTTGCTCTCTCTTATTGGCTTCCGCTTAACATACCACTGACTCCTCTGCTGGCTGTTTTATATTTTTAAATGGAGGCGATCGCTTGCCCCTACCTTTCATTTTTGCAGAGTAAGGCACACAAAGAATTTTAAAAGCAGTAATAACAGCAGCGGTACGCCTCTCCTGCATTGCTTTAATATAATTTAACGGGTGGATGTAGGCAGTAAGACGGCATTTATCTGATTTGACGTCTCTCCCTAGACTGAAATGGAATAATGTCAGCTTCATTTACTTTGTCATAAACTGCTTTTCAAATCAAACCTAACTGGCATCCAATTTGTTCAGAAACAGAATTCTGCAAAGGGGGAAAGCATTAGAAGTTTCCGGAATGAAATAAGACTCTCTTATCAACCGACCAAGTGATCAGTTGCCTACGTTATCTAAAAGGGTACACAATAAATACAATATCCATCGTACATCTAAAATCACTCTCCTTTCTCTTCGAATGAAGTCTTCCAATGAATTTTTGTCTCTTCTGCTCACGTCTGTCCTTCTCCCTCCCTTTCCAATTGTCAAGAGGAAAGAAGGAAGGAAGGAAGGAAATAAATCTTGTGTACAGTAACAGCCCCCAGTTTAGGAGACAGCCGAGGTTCAGTGTTTATCAGATATTAATTTTACAGTTGAGGATGTGAACACTGCACCTTGCATACAGATTATTTTCTCGCGACCAATCTGACTGGCGAGAGCAAGGACTTCTCCAATCACTTATATCAGTTTTTTCTGGAAATTATTCTTCCCAAATTTACTACACTTTCTCCTGGCAGATGGTGGGATTAAATTCAAGCGACCAATTTCTCTTGGCAAAGGCAAAGGAGAGTGTAAACCTATTGCAACTGTATCTGAACCGCGGCGAATTATTTTTAGGCATTTTTTCCCGATATTTCCGAGAGATACAGGAGAAGATCTTAGAGAAATATCTACTTCCAGCCTCTGGAAGCGGCTCTAGCAATAGCCGTGGTGACAAGTGTCCTTGTTTATTCTGCTGTTGTGCGCAGGCATCTTGGCACAGGAATGCAAGCAGAGATATTATTAAAAACAAATGAGAAATTCTTGGCAAGCAAACAGTCACCTGGAGGGAGAAATTAAGGGCAGGAAGATGGATGGGTGAGAGAGAACTAGGAAGAGACCCAGCAAACAAAGAAACAAAAAAAATTAACTTTATGGGTATGGGAAAAGAAAGGCGAAAGCCACTGTGTTTCTTCTGGATCAGAACATTTCAAAAGTTCAGGGAGGTGTTTATAGCTCAGGATATTGGCACTTTTTCAGTTAGAGGGACATTTAAGAACCAAAAAAACGTGTTCTTAAGGGATTGCTGAAGTGATGGCTGTAATAAAGTCTATAAACATATAAGGAACGGTTGCTGGAATTGGGTTATGTCTAGTTTAATGAAGAGAAGGACGAGGGGGGACATGATAGCAGCCTTCCAATATCTCAGGGGCTGCCCCAAAGAAGAGGGAGTCAAGCTATTCTCCAAAGCGCCTGAAGGCAGGACAAGAAGCAATGGATGGAAACTCATCGAGGAGAGAAGCAGCCAAGAACTAAGAAGAAATTTCCTGACCACGAGGACAATTGATCAGTGGAACAACCTGCCTCCAGTTCTAAGATGGCGGCGCCTGGAATGGCTGCGGCTGCCTTGGCTCTTGAAGGCGAATAGTTTTGGGAGGGATAGTAAGGGCTATAGGCCACATGATCAGGAAGATTTTAATGTGTTTGAGCAACATGATGGAACTAAGGTAACATATGACATACGACCGACAATCTTTGATGGCCTGGCGAGTTTCTAGTTGTTTTGGAACTGTTGGTGAGACCGTTAAAAGTCGTTGGCGCTGTTTGAATTTGTTCTACCAGCAGCAAGATCTGCCTGCTGGCCCAGTGATGGATTCTATTGCCAATCAGGGCTGTTTCCAGAGGAGGCAGAGGAGGAGAGGACCTGGAGCTTATGGAGCGAAGGAACTGGATGAGGCTGTCGGCAGGCCCAGAGGAAGAGAGAGAGGCTTTTGGAGGAGTTGGTGGCGGCGGCAGCAGCGTGCTCCAGGGGCGAAAAGAAGCAAGGCCTCTTTAAGGAAAGGGTGGAAGAGTCAGGATCAGAAAAAGGAAAGAAGGCGAGGTTGTCAGAATACAAGCGAATTTGAGGGCTAATCCACATGGAGCCCCATTTCCATCTGTCCTGTTTGCCATCGTTCACTCCCTAGAGCAGAGGTCTTCAAACTCGGCCCTTTTATGACTCGTGGACTTCAACTCCCAGAATTCCTCAGCCAGCATGCCTGGCTGAGGAATTCTGGGAGTTGAAGTCCACGAGTCATAAAAGGGCCGAGTTTGAAGACCCCTGCCCTAGAGACTAAAATGGACAATGTGAAATTTGAGCGGGCCCCGAACAAGGAGTATATATCGGAGGTGGTGACCCTTTGAGAGCTGTATGCAACGAAATTTCATTTTGATGTATGCCGATTGGTGTACATTCAAAGTGACAATAAAGTTATCATCATCAGAAGCCGTGACTGCTCCAACACTGGAAGTTTTGAAGAAGAGACTGGACAGCCATTTGCCTGAAATGGTACTATAGGGCTTCCTGCCTGAGCCGGGGGTTGGACTAGATGACCTCCAAGGCCCCTTCCAACTTTGTTGTTGTTGTTGTTGTTATTATTATGTTATTTTTTTAAAAAAATAATCTCAACTTCAAGGGCTCTGTGAGTGGATGCCGTTTCTGTAAGTCCATTCTGGGCCTGGGCAACAAAAGAAAATAGCTACTGGTTCTGCCGAAGTGGTGTGAACCAGCTGAATCCCATCACTGGTTTAGCCCCATTTTACAACTTTCTTACCCTGGCTGTTATGTGAATCACTGCGGTTGATAAGTTAGTAAGACAGTTGTTGACTTTGTTTGTCAGAAGGTTGCAAAAGGGGATGGCATGACCTTGGGACACAGCAACGGTCGTAAGTATGAGTCAGTTGCCCAGCGTCTGAATTTGGATCACATGACCGTGGGTCGTTAAGTGTAGAAAATGGTTATAAGTCACTTTTCTTCAGGGCCATTGTAACTGTGAAAGGTCACTAAATGAATTGTTGTAAGTCGAGGATTACTTCTATTAAACTTCCCTTCCCTGCATATGGATTATCCAGATGCAAAGACTCCATTCCGCCGTGTTGATTATTTTTTTACATTGCAAAAAAGGCAGCAGAATATTAACTCAGATCATTATTTCCAAATTATTTCTTAATCAATAGTACTATGTTCCTTTTGCCTTGGCGGGATTCCCACTCTTTTTTTTTATTGAAAAGTTTTACAGTACATTTTATCTTAACAATCCCCCCCTCCCCCCACCCCTACCTAACCCTCCCTATCCCTCCCCCCCATTCCCCCTCCCCCCCCCCGACTTCCCAGAGCTAAGTACAAGGTATAAAAACAAAGAACAATCATAAACATCCATATGCTAACAACAATAAACTATTAATTCTATCGCCCTCTAGCTCATATAAAATGGCTACAAGCAATACTAATGTTACATATAAAAAGAAAAAAAAAGAAAAAAGAAAAGGAAACTTATTCAAATGCTAAATGAAACTTTTTAGTCCCATATTTGTTCTAAATATAATCAATCCACTTTTTCCACTCCATAATATAACGTTCTTGCGAATGATCTTTCAAGTAAGCCAAAATCTTTGCCATTTCCGCCAGGTCAGAAACCTTTAGAGTCCATTCTTCTATAGTCGGCAGTTCCTCCTTTTTCCAATATTGACCTATTAATAGTCTTGCTGCTGTAATTAAATTCAACATCAACTTAATGTCCACAACAGTAGCGTCTGTAATTATGCCCAGCAAAAACAATTGCAGACAAAACTTTATCCTTTGCTTAAAGATCTTCTGCATATTCCACCAAATTTTTATCCAAAAAGCCTTAACCTTTTTGCAGGTCCACCATATATGAAAATACGTTGCATCTTCACCACCACATCTCCAACATTTAGGTTGATAATTCGGATACATACTTGCAAGCTTTTTAGGATCTAAATGCCATCTATAAAACATTTTATAAAAGTTCTCTCTTAGATTTTGGGCTTGCGTGAATTTTACGTTCCTCACCCAGATCTTTTCCCAAATATCCATTGTAATAACTTCTTGGATATTCTGGGCCCATTTTATCATACAGTCTTTAACAAGTTCTGTTTCTGAGTCAATATCTATCAATGCGAGATAAATCCGTTTAATATGTGCTGGACCCTGATTTCTAATTTGCTTTGTCAAATTTTCATCAGTCATTGAGAAACCAATTTTCTGGTCTTCTTTCCACCTGGCACGTAATTGAGTATATTGGAACCAAGTTTGAACAATCTTCTCATCTCGCAAGAGATTGTACGGCTTCCCACTCTTTTAGGAGGACCGTTTACATCGTTGTCGAAAGCTTTTCCAGATCTTCATGTAAACTGGGAATGGTTGGTTGCTGGTATCTTAATATGCATGATCCATCCAAACGGCATCCTTGGAACCGCAAAATTAAATACATTTAAGTTTAAATGGGAAATGATCCAAACTGTTCTGTCCCAGCCTACGTGAGTCCTTGTTATGCTCACAAGGAGAAACCCCTCTTCCAAGAAACAGGCAGGAACCACAAGAAAAACCAACCCCTTTTATTATTCACAGCTTTGAGTCAATGTCCAAGGCAAACAAGCACAGTTCACAGAAACTCAATCCTCAACACGAACAGCTGCCTTTGGCAACCAGTACCTCCCACACCTTCCCTTTTATAATTCGGCCAAGGCGTAGCTTCCTAATGCCTTCTCCTTTGCCTTTGGAGCCGCCCCATTGCATTCCTCTCTCCTACTCGCCTCTTCTTGCCTGCGCTTTCATGCATCGTGGATTTGTCCCAGCTGTGCTTCATCACGGTCCAACTCAGACTCCCAGCACAGCTGTGTCTCAGCCTGAGCGCGAGTAGAGGGGCCAGGCTCCTCGTCATACTGTATGTCTTGCAGCTCCTCAGAGCCTTCCTCTGACTCTGCTGTCACTCCAGGCCCCTCCTCCTCCTCAACTGATTCCTCAGACTCAGCTACCAATTTCTTGGAGGATTGCATTAAATTCTGCTGAATTGGTTTCAAGGCCAGATCCTTTATCGATCTGGAGATGGAAGAGAATATTGCTTGCAGTGGGATATAACTGTTGTGTCATCTCTGCCTTTGCTCCCTTGGGGAAACTGAGCTTTATTAGATATTATCCTTAGCTGGATGAACTTCCTGTTTTCTTCTCTTTTTTTAAAAGAACAAAAAACAAAAACAAAGAACACCACCGTAAGGCAGAAGCTTCCATGCTGCCAAATGGGAGAGTTGAACTTTTTGTAGTTTTTCTTATTTGAAGGATGCTGTAGACAAGGGGTCTTCAAACCAGGCCTTTTTATGACTCGTGGACTTCAACTCCCAGAATTCCTCAGCCAGCCATGCTGAGGGAAAAGGGAGAGGTTTCCAAGCTGAGCCATGCTGGCTCAGGAATTCTGGGAGGGGTCTTCAAACTTGGCCCTTTTATGACTTGTGGACTTCAACTCCCAGAATTCATCAGCCAGCGTGCCTGGATGAGGAATTCTGGGAGTTGAAGTCCACGAGTCACAAAAGGGCCAAGTTTGATGACCCCTGCTGTAAGATAATAGTAGCTGAAGGGAGTACAATTAAAATGTTTGCCTCTTTTAGGTTCGTTGGAACTTCCAGAATTATAAAAGGCTAAGATGGGTGTGCAGAAGTTTAGTAGACCTGTTTTCACACCCTTTTTCCATCTGACAGGAAAATATCGGCATTGCCCTTCTTTGTACGATACATTTAGACTCGAGCCCATCTTGTTGTATGACACGAAGATGCCCAATAGCGTGTTAGACATAAAACTCAAGGTATTGGCTTCAGGATGACATGGCTGATAAAATGTACCTAATATGTATCATTACTGTGATGATATTTGGATTTTTTTTTTACATCATTTCCTGTTTCTGCAGTTATCCATGTTTCTCTACCAATATGGCTTGTCCCCTCCCTGTTGGAAAACTGGCAGATTCAATGCTGCATTAATTTGTTTGACCCCCCCCCAACAAGTAAAAAAAGTCTGAGTCCACCATTCCCTCTACTCTATTGACTTATTCTAGTAGATACCCCACAATCATCATACTCAGGGGCATATGGTAACACAGTTCTACCCCCTTCTTAAGCCTGAAGATATTTTTCTGTTGAAAGATGACCCTCCTAATGTAATATATTTAACAGAATAACAGAGATGGAAGGGACCTTGGAGGTCTTCTAGTCCGACCCCCTGTTCAAGCAGGAGACCCTATACCTGTGGTGGTGAACCTACGGCACGGGTGCCACAGGTGGCACGCAGAGCCCTCTCTGTGGGCACGTGCACCATCACCCCAGTCCTAGGCCTTCAGCTGGGTTTTATAAACCTTTTCGCTTTAGGCCGCCGATGCTGTTGGCAAAAAAACCCAAAAAACGGTTCAATCAATCAATTTCAACTTCTCGCAAGAAAAAAAAAAGATCTCGCAAAGTTGGAATTGATTGATTGAACTTTTTAGTCCCACCCAGTCTGCTGTTACCACCGCAGTCACGCCCGCCCACCCAATGGGCCACACCCACCCAACGGGCCATGCCCACCTGGCACCCGACGATACATAAGTGGGTTTTGGGTTGCAGTTTGGGCACTCAATCTCTAAAAGGTTTGCCATTACTGCCCTATACCATTCCAGACAAACGGCTGCCCAGTCTTTTCTTAAAAGCCTCCAGTGATGGAGCCCTCACAACTTCTGGTGGCAAGCTGTTCCACTGGTTAACTGTCCTCACTGTCAGGAAGTTTCTCCTTAGTTCTAGGTTGCTTCTCTCCTAGGTTAGGTTCCATCCATTGCTGCTTCTCCTGCCTTCTGGTGCTTTGGAGAATAGGTCGACCCCCTCTTCTTTGTGGCAGCTCCTCAGTTATTGGAAC
Source organism: Vipera berus (assembly GCF_964194415.1). NCBI lineage: Eukaryota > Metazoa > Chordata > Lepidosauria > Squamata > Viperidae > Vipera > Vipera berus. The sequence continues at coordinate 6,379,248 of NC_138208.1, read as the reverse complement.
ACTCCTGTCATGTCAGCGTAACGTATTTTCCCAACGTAACACGAAGCAACTCAATACTGCACAATCGTTCTTTTCCGTGTCATACCCACCTTTCTAACTGATGAAATCCAGTGTGGGGTGGCAGTTAGTGTAGTAGACTGGCACCAGAGAGACCCAGCTCGGTGTTGACTTTGTGCTTGTCACTTTCTCTTAGCTCAGTCTACGTCACACAGTTGTGGCAACAATAGGAGAAGGATGTGACATGTCTGCCACTTTGAGCTTCTTGATGAAAAGATGGACTGTAAATCTCCATCAAAATAGAGCTGGAAAGGACTTTGGAGGTCTTCTAATCCAACTCTCTCCACCACCACCACCACCCATGCTCAAATAGGAGTTCCAATACCATTTCAGACAAGTGACTGTCCCGTCTCTTCTTAAAAATGATGAAGCACCTGTTATGTATGGGGATTAATAAATACAAGCAGCGGCTCACTGTTACCATCAGGTAGCGCTGTACTGTGACAGGATTGGCGGATAAGCACCCGGCGGGAAAACCACATTAAGGGATTGGCTACCTGTGTACCTAGCCAGGTATATAAGGGGGTACAGGTAGCCCCTATTGTCCAGTCAGTACTTCCACCAATAAAGAGCTGTTATGCTGAACCCTTTGTCCATCGTATTGCCATGCGGCCAAGAACCCACTACACAATAGCACCCACAATGTCTGAAGGCAAGCTGTTCCGCCGGTTAATTGTCCTCACTGTCAGGAAGTTTCTCCTTATTCCAGGTTGCTTCTCTCCTTGATGAGTTTCCATCCATTGTTTCTTCTTGCCTTCTAGTGCTTTGGAAAATAAGTTGTCTCCCTCTTCTTTGTGGCAGCCCTTCACCCATGGATGTATATTTTTCTACTGTGCACAGAATTCTCTTGCACTGAACCCTTTGATAATTGAGGGAAGCTTTCACAGATGCCTCTTCTATTGCCTGCTCATACTTCTCTTGAGTTCCTCAGAGAAAGAAAACACAAACCTGACAACCTACCCATTGTGAACAATCGGGGTGGCTCCCAGCCAACTAAGCCAGATATTTCTGTTAATGAACAGAATCCTCCCCAACTACTAAATCATTTTGACAGTGACAAGTCAGCAGATCTTGGCCAAGGGCTAAGTCCTGAAGCTTAGGAAGAGGCTGAGAAGAATGACAAAAAGTTTATACTCAAGCTCTTTTGGAAAAGAAGAAATCTAATCATACCGTCTAGAGGAAGAGTAGAAAATTTGGTATCGCACCAAGTGAAGTTAACAGCTTTGTGAGCAATTGTGTCCTCTCTTTACTGGCATCTCAATCCTTGTAACTTGGTGCACTACTGGTTTATTTCAGCTGGAACTTCAGAAGAGTGTATTTGGTAATTGGTCTGGTAGTCCTCTCACTCCTAGGATCTGGCCTCCATGATTTACTATAGTTTTGACCTCAGAACAGCTTCCTCTGTACTTACATACTGTAGTTAACTCCCTGGCTTATGTATTCAGGAAAGCTCCTGGCTTTCTCAATGAATTATTATTATTATTATTATTATTATTATTATTATTATTATTATTATTATTATTATTATTATTATTATTATTATTATTATTATTAATTTTATTTGTATACCGCCCTTCTCCCGAAGGACTCAGGGCGGTGAACAGGGCAGTACATGTTAAAAGACAAAATACAAAAATTAAAAGAGATTAAACAAAATGCCCACAACTCTTACAATAATGACTGCAATCTCATAGCCTTGATTGGATGCTAGGTCTCTTTCTATTCTAAATCAGCTATCTTCTTTTAGTCTTCCTCATTCTTCAAGGAAAAGCAATTAAACCGGATAATATATTAATGGAATTTCTTAACCTTTGTTTCTGGAGAAGCCGAGCTTGTTCACATGATTGGCACAGGTAACATTCATAGCATCTTTCATGACCATTACGTAATTTGAGACAGGAAGGCGGTGCAGAGAGTGGTGAGGATGGCTGAAAAGGTCATTGGCAGTTCCCTCCCTCCCTCCCATCCAGGACATAACACAGAAGCGTTGTTTGAACAGGGTCCGTAAGATTGCCTGGGACACTACTCACCCTCTTCACAACCTGTTTTCCTTGTTCCCTTCTGGGAGGAGGGGCTTCGTGGTATCTGTAGCAGAACATCCAGATTCAGCCACAGTTTCATTCCATACAGCATTAACATTGTGAACTCTCAGGCTTCCTCCTTCCGTTATGTATTCAAGTTGGACAGTATTTAATATTTTATTGTTATGTATATGTAGGAGTGTGGGTCTATACATATGTTGTATGCAGTATGTTTTAGGTGTGTGTCATGTATGTGTCTCACTTTGAGAGCGGGCAACTAAATTTCATTTTTGATGTGCGCCATTGTGCCCACAGTAAAAAAATGACAATAAAGATTATCTTATCTTATCTTATCTTATCTTATCTTATCTTATCTTATCTTATCTTATCTTATCTTATCTTATCTTATCTTATCTTATCTTATCATCTTAGCTTAGCTTAGCTTAGCTTAGCTTATATCTTTTCTTTTCTTTTCTTTTCTTCTTTTCTTTTCATGCAAAATTCTCACCGAATCTTCTTTGGGAAATCTGAACCAGGTACCAATAATCTACAAAGTCAATTCATGTTTCATAGAATTAGCATGCCGCTCTGTTAAATGCATATTTCACTATATTACTGCACAGTGTATGTAGGAGATGACCAGGCTAAGCCAGAGAGAGGGTTTGGGTCAAACGCATCATCAGTCTTGAGTCCTTTCTCACTCACAAAAGATCTATGTTCAGCCCACCTTTGACTCTTGTATACCACCATTTTGCTGACTCATATCAAGCCCCAGGAAAAAATCAGAGAATCCAGGCAGTTCAAATGAGTATTGTGATCACTTCCCCCTCCCATGACGCTTCCCCAGATACCTCTCCAGATGTCAGCTTGGGGGAGGATGAACCAGTTCCAGCATGTCTGGAGGGAAGTTGGTTAATGGCTCTGAGCAGCTGTCTGAGAAGGAATTGGCTGAAGCACAGCTGTAGCAGGACAGCTCTGAAGCTTCAGGTGGGGAAAGCATGCAGCTGCAGCCAGCCAGTGATGAGGAAAGAGGAATTGCCTTCCGATCCAAGAACACATAGGAGAGAGAAAAGGCAGGAGCAGAGAAGGTCAGCCAGATTACTCACAAGGAGAAAGCCCTGCCCTTCTTGATGGGCTGCACCAGAAGCTGGCTCTTTAGCACAGCAGACAGATGGAGGCAATGCTGGAAATAAGGTGTTTATTTTCTTTCTGTGTGATCCTGCCTTGAACTCCAGATCATGTCTCTTCAGCTGTTGCCTTTGCTTGCCTTGCCTTGCCTTGGCCTGTGGATTTACCTTTGTTTTGGAGCTCGCCTTTGCCTTGGGAACCTGCTTTTGCCTAGTGGACTGGACTTGCCTTTGCCTTGAGGACTAGTGTTGGCTTCATTGGAGTATCCTGTGGAACTCATTGGGGTTGAGCTGGTACTGACTCAACAGGGAATTGCTGGGGAATACAATTCAGGCTTGGAAGCCTTAATAAAGACATTTACACCCATGATGTGTGTGTTTGCATGAGTAGGACATCACAAGTATAAAGGTTTATTGCAAATCTACAAGAATCTGAACTACTAACGGTCAAAGCAAATTGGCAGTAGATAAGAATCAAAGGGAATTCAAGGTGGGCAGGACTTAGATCTCTTGAGAGCGTGAAGGGACTCAAGACTGATGACATGTTTGACCCCTCCCTCAGCCTGGTCATTTCTTACAGTATGCTCATCTATAGAGCAAAGTATTTTAAAAATATACCGTAAAAATATTTTTTTAAAAAAAAAATAAAGTCCACTCTGGTGATTTTAGTTTGAAAATAAATTAATCATTCTGAAAATAGGTTTGTAACAATAATATTGGAGCCAAGGAAATTATACCAATGTGTCCATGGAAAAGAGTTCAACCTGAAAGAGATTTGACTCTTTCTGTTACAGTCAAATGGAGAAGACGGTTCTCCTAATCTTTAAAGTAAATGAAAATGTGTTCTTTGAGGGGGAAAATCATCTTCATGCAAAACTTTAATGATAGACCAGGGGTCTTCAAACCTGGCCCTTTTATGACTTGTGGACTTCAACTCTCAGAATTCCTCAGCCAGGTTCACAAGTCATAAAAGGGCCAAGTTTGAAGACCCCTGAGATAGATTGTGGAGGAATCTACTCTTTATATCTTGCTTTAGAATCGATCACTCCTCCTGGGAGTGGATATATTGGTTTTGCTCAAATTTCCTCATGATTATTCTGCAGATAAAGTCAGACAGCACATAAAAGCAATGTAGGATCAAATGCATGCTTTCAAAAGCAAGTCTTTTGAAAATGCTCAACAATGTTTCTCCTTTTGCAGACATGAGCTGAAGCTTCACTGTCACACTGTTGAGCAAGAACAACATGTCCTAGAGTATACTCTGCTCTTTCATTCAACAGCCACAAATGTAACAAGCTGTGGAAAATCTTCCATATATATGCTTATTTTTTAATAAAAAGGTTTCTGCCCACCCGTTGTTCTCAAATACACGCATCAGCAGTAGACCTTCTGCATATAGCACCCGTCTATCTCAACTCAACTGTCACGATCATGCATGAACTGAATTTTGAATCTGATATTTGAAATTCTCGGAGTCCTGTTAATTGAGCAGAGAGAGAAGATGTTTACTATTTCTGTCCATTCTTCCATTGTAATTATCATGAACAAGTCAGGCTGCAGCAAAATTACATATATATTTTTTCCGTTAGAAAGGGCAAAAGAACTCAAGACATTTTTTTTTCTGGGCAAAAGAACTCAAGATCAAAACAAACAAATGCATAACAGCCCTGGTTGAGTAACTATTTTAGTTTGATTGTTCTGCATAAAGGCAGTCCATATAATAACAGAACAACAGAATTGGAAGGGACCTTGGAGGTCTTCTAGTCCAACCCCCTGCTCAGGCAAGAAACCCTGTACCATTTCAGACAAATGGTTGTCCAATCTCTTCTTAAAAACCTCCAGTGGTGAGCATTCACAACTTCTGGAGGCAGAGAAACTAGACATACCCAATTCCTTTGTTCTTCATATGTGTTAGCCTCCAGCCCCCTATGTCATTTCAGATAGATGGCTGTCCAATCTTTTCTTTGATGGAGCACCCATAACTTCTGGAAGCAAGTCATTCCACAATTGTTCTCTTATACCAGATCAGACAAATGGTTGTCCAGTCTCTTCTTAAAAACCTCCAGTGATGGAGCACCCACAACTTCTAGAGGCAGGTCATTCCTCCGATTGTTTTAACTTTCAGGTCCAGGGAATTTCTCCTTAGTTCTAAGTTGCTTCTCTCCTTGATTAGTTTCCATCCATTGCTACTTGTCCTTCCTTCAGGTGCTTCTGAGAACAGGTCGACTCCCCTCTTGTCTCTTGCAGTTCCCCCTGCCACACACACACACACACACACACACACACACACACACACACAGTACGACATACATGTGCCCTAGGATATGTATCTAGGGCTTGTCTTGACAATTTGATTTGGTGAAATGTTATTAAGTTTTCTGTTTGCAACTTGACGGTGGCACCAAAGGAACTTAAGATTGAGGACTGCTAAAATGTTGATTCTGGGGACCTTAGACTTGCGCATGAGACCTCCAGGAGGTATGGGGTGGCTTTAGTGCTGCTATTATAAACCACAATTCTTTCTCAGCATGGATTCTGGATTCTTTCTCAGTCCTCCATCCCTTCGAGAAATGCTGTTCTAGACAGAATAGGTTGCCCTTCCTTATCCATTGCAATGGATATTCTAGGTCTGAATGCAGATCCCTGGAATTCATTATAATCGAAGGTCCCAGCCTGGGGGGGGGGGAACATGAGAGTATTATTCTGGTATTTGAGGGGCTGCCACAAAGAGGATTTTTATTTTATTTATTTTAATTCCATTTATATCCCGCCCTTCTCCGAAGACTCAGGGCGGCTTACAAGCTTAGCAATAGCCTTCATTCTATGTATATGCCTGCTTATTAGGGCTTTCACACACACCCCAAGCGGCATTATTACAAAGTCAGCTTATTGCCCCCAACAATCTGGGTCCTCATTTTACCTACCTCGGAAGGATGGAAGGCTGAGTCAACCTTGAGCCTGGTGGGATGTGAACCTGCACTAATTGCAGGCAGCTGGTGTTACCTGCAGGAGGGGCTCAACTAATTTTCCAAAGCACCAGAAGGCAAAACAAGACACAACGGATGGAACTAATCCAGGAGAGAAGCAACCTGGAATTAAGGAGGAACTTCCTAGCGTTGAGGACAATTAACCAATGAAACAGCTTGCCTTCAGAAGTTGTGGGTGCACCAACACTGGAGGTTTTTAAGAAGAGACCGGACAGCCATTTGTCTGAAATGACAGCTTGAGCTGGGGTTTAGATTAGAAGACCTCAAAGGTCCCTTACAGCTCTATTCCGATTGATTGATTGATTGAGATGGGTTCTAGCTGAAGGAACTGCAGGAAACCAGCCGACCACACTACGGTATTATCCAGGAAATTAAATTGTTGTTTTTTTTCCTGGAAGGAAAAGCACAACTCTTGTTAAACAATTGGCAAGGTCTTTGCATAAGAGCCTACTGTGTTTGCTTATGCAGCTGAATCTACTCAGTTCTTGTTTATATCTCTTCAGCCAGTCAGCACTAGAGTGTGATAAAATATTTAACACTCCCCCCCCCCCCCGACAATTAGCCATGGGTAACCTTCCGTCAGTTTCCGGCTATTGTTATAACAAAGCAATAATAAAGTTGCTTTCCCTACTTTTGTATTTAAATATTTACTTAAAACCGCATCTGCAATACTGCTGTGGAAATAAATGTGTAGCATTGAGGCTGCCAGAAATTTACAATAGAGGCTTAACGTAGGCAAATGATTATATAGCTGGGACATTATTGTTCAATGCCTAAAATATCAGTATTTTTTACTTTCTTGATTCATTTTCCTTATTTCTTTTTTTTTTCAGGTCCTGTTTACCTTAAGGACCCCAAGAAAAATGTTGAGCCACAGAGACTAAACCTTAGATCTAAAGAACAACTGCTTTGGACAGTCAGGTTGTTTTAAAACAGGGGTCTTCCAGCTTGGCCCTTTTATGACTTGTGGACTTCAACTCCCAGAATTCCTCAGCCAGTCCACAAGTCATAAAAGGGCCAAGTTGGAAGACCCCTGTTTTAAAATGTGGGCTATTCCATGGTTTCAACTATACAGTAGTGGCCAAAATTGTGGAAACCTTTTGGGAAAAGGGTATTTTTGAGGTTTAATGGCTAATAACACCACTTAATCAAGAATGTGACGCAACGTAGTTTGTTCAATGATCCGTACTGTATTCCATGAAAGGTTATAGCCAAATAAGCAGAAAAAGGAAGCGCAACTTGTTTAGGTTGATATCCGGTAGCTTTCCTTCGTCCGATTGTAGCCAATGAGCCAATCAGGTGTCATCTTGTTTTGGCAATGAGCCAATCAGATCAAAGTAGGATTCAATTATGGAGGTCACGTATTGAAGCTGAGAGGAGGACATTTGTCAGTGTGTTATGCGATGGCTATCAAGTCGGTTGGGGTTTTTTTGTGTTCTTTCATCTAGTGAGCTTGCAAAACGCAATACAATTAAAGTAACGCTGCCAAGAGTTGACTGGTCGCCGAGAAAGCGGTGTCAAATAGCATTCTTAAGTGAACAAGGCTACAGTTATAAAGGAATTAGAAGAAAAATTGGTGGAAACTTTAACCAAAGGGGTCATCTCTACTGTACACTTTTCCCAAAAGGTTTCCACCATTTTGGCCACGACTGTAGATGGAAATCAGCTAAACGACAGAGATAACCTCAAGAGGATAACCTCTTCGTAGTGCAGAATTTATTTTGCCTGCCGTAATATCCTTCCTCAGCCATCCCAGACGGCAAGTACAAAACAGATGCTACAAAGAAAGATTGTCTTTCTTCTGGAATATTTAAAACTTGGATTCGTGTCCTTGCAGGTTTTCGTTTTCTCTTTAGGGATCACGTTTTCTAGAATCCATATGGTAAATTGCAAAATTCCATCCATTGGGTTGTGTGTCGCTTTTTAGGAGAATTAAATCGAAGCCCCATGCAGATGCTTCTTTTGGGCTGTTGCCTAATTTTACCCGAATGTTACATTGTTGTTTGTCTGGTCTGTTGAAGGTACAAAGCTCAGCTGGCAGCTTTGGAACTGAATTTATAATCAGCTCTACAGACTCAAGAAATATTTAAATAAACATGGCCTCTCTCTCTTTCATTGCATCGTATCTACTAGGCACTGCTTGCAACAGTGAAAGTAACAACAACAATAACAATAATAATAATAAAGTTGGAAGGGACCTTGGAGGTCATCTAATCCACCCCCCTGCTCAGGCAGGAAACCCTATATTATTTCAGACAAATGGCTGTTCAGTCTCTTCTTAAAAATTTCCAGTGTTGGAGCATTCACAGCTTCTGGAGGCAGGTTGTTCCACTGATCAATTGTTCTCACTGTCAGCAAGTTTCTCCTTAGTTCTAGGTTGCTTCTCTCCTTGACTAGTTTCCATTCGTTGCTTCTTGTCCTGCCTTCTGGTGCTTTGGAGAATAGCTTGACTCCCTCTTCTTTGTGGCAGCCCCTGAGATATTGGAACATGGCTATCATGTCCCCCCTGGTCCTTCTCTTCATTAAACTAGACATACCCGATTCCAGCAGCCGTTCCTTATATGTTTTAGCCTCCAGTCCCCTGATCATCTTTGTTGCCCTTCTCTCCACTTTTTTTAGAGTCTCAATATCTTTTTTACATTGGGGCGACCAAAACTGGATGCAGTATTCCAAGTGTGGCCTTACCAAGGCATTGTAAAATGGTATTAACACTTCACATGATCTTAATTCTGTCCCTCTGCTAATGCAGCCTAGCAATATCCAGAAGCTCAGAGGTGTGTGTGCTTCTCATTCCCAGGCTAGACATGTCCCCAGCTGTAACTGTTGACCATAAAAGGGTGTGGGTTTATTTCTGCCTCCATGAAAGTTTGTGGAACCCATGAATACTGTGTTCAGAGAACCTCTTTCATCTGCTGCCAACTCTGCCATCAGGATGCAGATCAACAGAGTTGGAAGGGACCTTAGAGGTCTTCTAGTCCAACCCTCTGCTCCTACAAGACACCCTATACCACTCTGGACCAATGGCTGCCCAATCTCTTCTTTAAAACCTTCAGTGATGGAGCACCCAGAACTTCTGGAGGTCAGCTGTTCCACTGATTAATTGTTCTCACTGTCGGGAACTTTTTTTCCCTTAGTTTTAGATTGGATCTCTCCTTGATAAGCTTCCATCCCTTACTGTCCCGCCCTTGGGTGCTTTGGAGAATAAGTCAATCTCCTCTTCTCTGTGATAACCCCTCAAATATTGGAAAACTGCTATCATGTCATCCCAATCCTTATCTTCATTGGACTAGACCAGGGGTAGGCAACCTTGGCTCTTTTATGACTTGTGGACTTCAACTCCCAGAATTCCTGAGCCAGCCATGCTGAGGGAGAAGGGAGAGGTTTCCAAGCTGAGCCATGCTGGCTCAGGAATTCTGGGAGTGGAAGTCCACGAGTCATAAAAGAGCCAAGGTTGCCTACCCCTGGACTAGACATACCTAGTCATCATACGGTTTAGCCTCCAGGGCCCTTATCATCTTCGTTGCTCTTCTTGGCCTTTTTTTTAAGGGTCTCAACATCTCTGCTCAAGCAGAAGACCTTACACCATTTCGGACAAATGGCTGTCCAATCTCTTCTTAAAAACTTGCAGTGATAGAGCACCCACAATTTCTGAAGGCAAGATGTTCCACTGATTAATTGTTCTCACTGACAGGAAATTTCTCCTCAGTTCTAGCAAGAGTGATGATGGACGGGCTACTTTGTTTGACCCTACGCAATGTGTCCCAACCTTGGCATAACTGTTTTCCTGACCTTGAACCCTGGTGAAGAATGCTTGGCTTCTTTTTCACTACAGTCATGGCCAAAATGGTGGAAACCTTTTGGGAAAAGTGTACAGTAGAAATGCCACCTTTGGTTAAAGTTTCCACCAATTTTTCTTCTAATTCCTTTATAACTGTAGCCTTGTTCACTTAATAGTACTATTTGACACCGCTTTCTGGGTGACCAGGCAACTCTTTGCACCATTACTTTAATTTTACTATGTTTTACAAGCTCACTAAACGAAACACAAAAAAAACCCCAACCAAATTGATAGTGATCACGTAACACGCTGACAAATGTCCTCCTCTCGGCTTCAATACACGACATTGATAACTGAATCCTACTTTGATCTGATTGGCTCATTGCCAAAACAAGATGACACCTGATTGGCTCTGAAAACACTCGTGCTCATTGGCTACAATCAGACGAAGGAAAGCTACCTGATATCAACCTAAGCAAGTTGTGCTTCCTTTTTCTGCTTATTTGGCTATAACCTTTCATGGAATACAGTACAGATAATTGAACAAACTTTGTTGCGTCACATTCTTGACTCAATCATCTTTCCATTGATATAGAATTTTATGGTACTACTCCAAAAAAGAAAAAAAGTGGCATTATTAGCCATCAAAGCTCAAAAATACACTTTTCCCAAAAGGTTTCCACAATTTTGGTCACTACCAGGGCTTTTTTTCTCATAGAACGCTCAGAACGGAGTTCCGGCACCTTTTTTGGATGGAACCTTGTAGGGTAGGCAACGCGGGTTGTATGACATGTGTGAGTTCTGACACCTTTTTCTTTTACCAAAAAAGCACTGGTCACTACTATATCTCCCAAAGAAGCAAACCTGGGGGTTTTTACGAGATTTTCAAAACCCAAATCTGTACAATCCGAGGCATCACACTGTGAGCTTTTGGGGAAATCACACTGTAAAAGGAATGCACAAGGAAACCTGAGAACATCCTAATGTAAGTCTTCTGGGAAGAAAGTATGTGTGACAAATATATTTCATTACCTTAAAATCCGCTCCTAAAATGAGCGAGCATAAACGTTTTGCAGAATACAATGGTGGCAAAGCCGCTTTCCTGTCCCCAATCATTTAGCCATTGTTTATAATATACAAAAGAGTCGTGCGCTGCTTGCGGTTTTGCCAATTCTGTCACGATCTCAGACAACTGGCAGAGTGTTGTGTTGGGGGTGGGGTTTTTTGTTGTTGTTGTTGTTGACAGAGATTGCTAGCGAGGTGAAAAAGAAGGCTTTTGTGAGTCAACTGTACCATCTAAAAACAGTAACTTTGCTTCACTGGGTCAATAGAAATCCAATTGTGTGTTCAAAACTCAGCCTGTACAATGGCATGATTGAATCTTCTTGAATGCTCGCTTGCTTGATTTGTTTCTCGTCTCTGAAAACGAGAGGGCCACGTGGTTTCTGAGTATATGACTGCAAAATGACACGCTGCACAACCTGACACCAGGATAACTGGTACCCTGAATTCCCGAGAGCACGCAATGAGAACCCTCAGCCAAGGAGCTGCTAAAATCATCCTCCTTGCTAGAACACAGAAAGCCACAATTTTAGAGGTTCCAAGTACACTTGTTCAGTTGGCAGCTTTTTCAGTAGAACTTTACAGGTTGTCCCAGAGATGCTTTTTTCAGGAGGCAACTGGACTTCCTTGTTGTTGCTGTTTTTCCTTCGAGGACATTTTGCTTCTCATCCAAGCATCTTCTTTAGCTCTGACTGGATGGTGAGGAATGGAAGGATTTATATTTCTTGCGGACAGCTGGTCATTTGCCTTCTTTTAGAGAGTCATTGAGGCCACTTGGGGGTTTGTCTTGTGTCCTCAGGGTCACCTGAGTAGTGCAAATGGGTGTGGAGCCTTCCTGGAATGGCTGGAAAGGCTGTGTTGTAGACTGGAGATAGATGATGTCGTATCCCTCCCCCTCTGTTGAGAGAGAGCTGTTCAATTTGGAGAGCCTCAACGACTCTCTAAAAGAAGGCAAATGACCAGCTGCCTGGAAGGAGTATAAATCCTTGCATTCCCCACCATCCAGTCAGAGCTGAAGAAGCTTCTTGGATGAGAAGCGAAACATTTTCAAAGAAAGAAACAAGAAAGTCCAGTTGCCTCTTGAATAAACACCTTTGGGACAACCATGACCTGGATGACTGAGAATCTCCATAGAAACTTTGCAGCTTAACGTGATGCCTTTGTCTCTCAAATGGAAAGGCAGGAAACGGACAGAAACACTTGATGGCTGTTAGGCAGAAAAGACCAGGTCCACACATGAAGCTCCAGTTATAACTGCTTCATTGCTAAAAGCCTATAAACAGGAATCTTCTCCATTAACAGTTGGCATCTGCTAGGAGTTAGATAAGGGTCCAGGGAATTCAAGGGCAGTTGTACTTAGTTTTCTTGTGGCTATGTAGGGATGAATGTGCTTCATCATAAAGCATGTATCTCAGATGGACAGATGGTAAGTGCCAAGTAGTCATACTTAGAGAATCTATTCTGGGTTGAGGGTCTGCAAGAATTTGGGAGAGGGGACATAGCTAACAGGCCCTTTGGAGAATAGCTTGACCCCCCTCTTCTTTGGGGCAGCCCCTGAGATACTGTAGCACTGCTATCATGTCCCCCCTGGTCCTTCTCTTCATTAAACTAGACATACCCAATCCCAGCAACCGTTCCTTATACGTTTTAGCCTCCAGTCCCCTAATCATCTTTGTTGCTCTTACATCGTGGTGACCAAAACTGGATGCAGTATTCCAAGTGTGGCCTTACCAAGGCATTGTAAAGTGGTATTAGTACTTCACGTGATCTTGATTCTATCCCTCTGTTAATGCAGCCTAGCACTGTGTTGGCTTTTTTGGCAGCTGCAGCACACAGCTGGCTCATATTTAAGTGATCCCTCTCACAGTTACTACTATTACTATTACTATTCTTCTCCCTTATTTTGCACCCCCCTCTAATATGATGAAGAGGTCTGAAGCCACCCAAGGCTTGCATCAATACCTTTAAGGTATTCCTCCAGTTTGTTTTGTTGGGATTTCTAAATTTCTTAACTTGTTAAGTTTCCTTTCTAACACCCCAGACATTCGGAGAGGGGGGTGGGGTTTGACAGCAACCCATCATGGAGTCCAATGAAGCTCAATGCCCCCGGGACTAAACTAGGACCGCTCGCCAATTAGGTTGAAGCCCTCAACACCAAAAAATTGTATAAACAAGCACATCTGATGTAGCAACGGAGCTAAAACTAGAAGGAACTTTCTGATATTTTTTTTAATTTGTGATGCCTACTGCTTCTCCAGAAGACATTTGCTGGGGATGGAATAAGATCTCCTGCCAAAGGGTTGAACTACTAGAAGACCTCTAAAGTCCCTCCTAGCCCAATAATACTAGGATATTTCCCCTGCTTTTACTCTACTTATTTAGAGGGATTAAGTCAACCCTCCCAGGTGAGAGGAAGCACAAGAGGATTGGCTGATTTTACTTTATTGTAAAGCTACGTTAACGGAAGCTTGCAAGTCTCAAAGTACAAACTTCCCACGCCATGTAGAGCGGCTTGATCCATTGGGGCAGATCTTTCTCAGGTTTCTTCCTTTGACCGTTAAGCCTTTGGGGGAATCCTGTTTCTCCTGTCTGATGGTTTTCTAGGAATTCTGGGAGTTGAAGTCCACGAGTCATAAAAGAGCCAAGGTTGCCTACCCCTGCCCTAGGCCTAGGCCGCTTTATGACTCATGGACTTCAACTCCCAGAATTCCTGAGCCAGCATGGCTCAGCTTGGAAACCTCTCCATTTTCCCTCAGTGTGGCTGGCTCAGGAATTCTGGGAGTTGAAGTCCACAAGTCATAAAGCGGCCTAGGCCTAGGGCAGGGGTAGGCAACCTTGGCTCTTTTATGACTCATGGACTTCAACTCCCAGAATTCCTGAGCCAGCATGGCTCAACTTGAAAACATCTCCCTTTCTCCTCAGCATGGCTGGCTCAGGAATTCTGGGAGGTGAAGTCCATGAGTCATAAAAGAGCCAAGGTTGCCTAGCCCTGTCCTAGGCTGTATCTCTTTCCCACCCCACCCCCACCCTGGTCCTTCAAGGTTGACTACACATTCCATTGCAGACTGCTGGGAATTTGACCATGGCAGGAGCATAATAATATAGAGAGACTGTGTTGCAGCAGTGATGCTGAACAGGTGTCCTGATTGAGTAAAAGCCAATTTGGAAAGTTAGGTACATCTAGAGTTTCAGCAGGTACATAAATCAGGAGAGATACTAAAAGCCAGGGTGCTGTCAACTTTTAATCTGAAAAAAATCCTCCACCAGGTGACTCTAGGAGTAGAAGAGGGTAGGGGGGAAAACATAGCATAGGATGAATTATAGAGGTAGCAAAGCAAACTGCAGAAATCTCTTTTTGCAAGGAACCCAATTGTTTCTGTCCTAGATATGAAATAGTTACTCAGGGAAGAGCAGGATTTGGGCACGGCGAGACTAGAGAAAGGAAGGACTAGGGGTGATATGGTAGTAGCATTCCAGTATTTGTGGGGCTGCCCCCACAGAAGAGGGGTTTAAGTTATTCTCCAAAGCACCCAAAGGCAGGACAAGAAATGATGGATGGAAACTAATCAAGGAGAGAAGCAACCTAGAACTAGGGAGAAACTTCCTCACAGTGAGGACAATTAACCAGTGGAACAGCTGGCCTTCAGAAGTTGTGGGTGCTCCATCACTGGAGGTTTTTAAGAAGAGACTGGACAGCCACTTGTCTGAAATGGTATAGGGTCTCCTGCTTGAGCAGGGCGCTGGACTAGAAGACCTCCAAGGTCCCTTCCATCTCTGTTCTATTCTAGGTGCATTAGGTCCAAAGCAAGAAGATCTCACTGAGATCTTTGTTTTAAAATCCCCAGCAAGGTATTTGCCATCTGTGTTTATACACGGCATCTCTGTATGATGTACTTTACAATTTATAATGCATGATGAGGTCTTTATGAAAAATCAGGAATAATAGAAAGAAGACCATTGTTTCAGAACTTGTGAAAAAACAACAACCCTGCATTATCCAGATTTGGGTGCTACTGTAGTTCATGGACTCCACTCCCAATTATTTTGATAAATAATAATAATAATAATAATAATAATAATAATAATAATAATAAGAAGAAGAAGAAGAAGAAGAAGAAGAAGAAGAAGAAGAAGAAGAAGAAGAAGAAGAAGAAGAAGAAGAAGAAGAAGAAGAAGAAGAAGAAGAAGAAGAAGAAGAAGAAGAAGAAGAAGATGTTGATGATGACGATGTTGGAAGGGACCTTGGAGATTATCTAGTCCAACCCTCTGCTAAGGCAGGAAACCCTATACCATTTCAGACAAATAGCTGTCCAGTCTCTTCTTAAACACTTCCAGTATGTGAGCATTCACAACTTCTTGAGGCAGGTTGTTCCACTGATTGTCAGGAAGTTTCTCCTTTGTTCTAGGACAGGTTGCTTCTCTCTTTGGTTAGTTTCCATCCGTTGCTTCTTGTCCTGCCTTCAGGTGCTTTGGAGAATAGCTTGACCCCATCCTCTTTTTTGGGGCAACCCCTGAGATATTGGAACTGCTTTCACGTCACCCCTAGTCCTTCTTTTTGTTAAACCAGACATACCCAGTTCCGGCAACCATTCCTTATATGTTTTAGCCTCCAGTCCCCTATCATCTTTGTTGCTCAATTTGTTTGTTTATTACATTTATTTGCCTTCTGTCTCGCTGTGGGCTACTCTAGGTGGCTTACAATATTTTAAAAAAACTGAAAAGCTGTGTAAATGGAACAGAAGGAAAATAAGAGAACAATAAAGGAAACGGTGACAAAGGAATACAAGAATAAATGCATCAATATGATAACCCAAAATGGCTGGCTGCAGAACAGAGAGCAAGGGAGGCGGGGTGGTGGGGTGGAGCCTGCAGCCCATCAATCCAGCAACCACCTCCAGTAATTATTATGGGATGCTTATTGCATGAACATCCTATAACAGTACTTCATGCGCTTTATGTACAGCTAAGTCCTTGTCTTACAGTAGCTTATTTAGTTACGACAACACTGAAAAATGTGGCTTCTGGCCATTTTTCAGAGTTACCACCTTTTGCAGCATCCCCATGATCACATGATCAAAATTCAGATGCTTGGCAATTGTTTCATACTTAGGATGGTTGCTGTGTCCCAAGGTCATGTCATCCACTTTTGCAAGCCCGAATCACTCAACAATCTGGTTACTCACTTATCAACTTCACTTTTAACACCTGTAGCAGGAAAGGTTATAAAATGGGGGCGGGGGGAATCACTTAACAAATGTCTCACTTAATGACAGGAAATTTGGGGCTCAATTGTGGTCGTATGTTGAGGACCCGTTTGTACTGATAGTTGCGTTGAACACCGTGGACCCATAAAAACTTCCCTAGAGTTTGTCAATGTCGACTTCAAAGAAAGTAGATATTTTGCCCAATGAAATAATACAAACATTTCAGCCTAAAAAGAGAGCATTTGTATATCAGCTTGTATTAATTCCCGAAACATTTTAGTTGAGTTTAAAGATCAAACCATCACTTAATTGCTTACACTGAATCTTAAAGCTTGGCTTTACTAGGTCCAGCCTGAGTTCCCTTACCACCAAATATATTAGCATTCTGAGTGGAACTGCACAACGGGACCATTAATTGGGCTGATCACAGATGCAGCAGAAAAAAATGCTTATATTGCACTATATTATATATTGCGCAGAAAAAAAACAATTGCAATACTGGAAACCGTTCCTGTACGTTCCTGCAAACGACCGTAATTATTTTTCTAATGGAAAATTAGAGGAGGGGGACAAGAAGAAGAGATCCCTGATTTTTCTCTGCAGATAGCTTTCTCTGCCGATGCCAACTCACTCGATTGCAAAGGGATAACTTTCAATCGAAGAGGATAAGTGGATTGATATGAAGATGTAATCAAGGGCTGTTTGGGTGAAGACACAATAGCTATATGATTGCATGGGAGGCGAAACACGGAAACATATAATCATCCTTGAGGGGAAATCGATATATATATATATATATATATATATATATATATATATATATATATATATATATATACACAGTATATATATATATACAGTATATATATATATATATATATATATATATATATATATATATATATATATATATATATATGAATATGAATGCAGATAAGAGCAACAAAGATGATGAGGGGATTGGAGGCCAAAACATATGGAATTGGGTATGTCATTACTGGAGTTTTTTAAAGGCAAAGGTAAAGGTTCACCCGCACACGCGTGCTAGTCGTTTGCAACTCTAGGGGCCGGTGCTCATCTCCGTTTCAAAGCCGAAGAGCCAGCGCTTGTCCGAGGACGTCTCCGTGGTCATGTGGCTGGCATGACGAGATGCCAAAGGTGCACGGAACATTGTTACCTTCCCACCGCAGTGGTCCCTATTTTTCTACTTGCATTTTTTACGTGCTTTCGAACTGCTAGGTTGGCAGAAGCTGGGATGAGTAACAGGCGCTCATTCTGCTATGCGGCACTCGGGATTCGACCCGCCAAACTGCCGATCTTCTGATCGACAAGCTCAGCGTCCTAACCCACTGAGCCACCGTGTCCCTTTTTGGAACTTTAATAGTATGTAGCAAAAATGGAACAAGCTTGTATGCTGTAATTCTGTGTAAAATGAAGAATCATATGCCATGGAACTCAATGTTGGTAATTCTCTCTGCTATACTCTTTTCACTAGTCATCTGTTATTTCACCAAAGGATTTCCATTGCCTCACTGCTTTTAATCAGGATCATTAATATTTTTAAATGATGTAAGTATCTCAGGCAGAGAATGATTGGCAGGTGGTGGCCAAGGAAAACACTATTATAGTAATATGTCTTGGGCAGAAATTTACCTTTCATCGATTAATAGACTTTTGAATGCTGTAAATATATAATTTATTTATTTATTTATTTAATAATATTTATATACCGCCCTTCTCCCGAAGGACTCAGGGCGGTGAACAGGGCAAGAATAAAAAATACAAAGTTACAAAAGTTAAAAAAGGAATTAAATATATGCCCACTAAAAACAGTAAATGCAAATATTATAATAACAATAAAAAACCCCACGAATCCCCCATCAGGCCAGGCCAGCTTGTTCGAATAAGAATGTCTTTAGATCGCGACGAAAGGAGCGAAGATCGGGCGCCATCCGGAGCTCAACCGGTAGCTGATTCCATAGCTCCGGGGCGCCCACAGAGAAGGATCTCCCCCTGGGAGCCACCAATCGACATTCTCTGATCGGTGGCACCCTGAGGAGGCCCTCTCTGTGGGACCGTACAGGGTGAAGGGAAGTTGATGCCGGCAGCAGGTGTTCCCTAAGGTACTCCGGACCCCTGCCATGTAGGGCCTTAAACACCATTACTAGTACCTTGAATCTCACCCGGAAGACAACTGGCAACCAATGCAGCTCAAGGAGCAGAGGTGTAACATGGGAGTATCGGGAGACTCCCAACACAACTCTTGCGGCTGCATTCTGTACCAGTTGGAGCCTCCGGGTGGTCCTCAAGGGCAGCCCCATGTAGAGAGCGTTGCAGTAGTCCAGACAAGAGGTCACGAGCACGTGAGTGACCGTGCATAAGTCATCCCGGCTTAGATAGGGCCGCAACTGACGCACCAGGCGAACCTGGGCGAAAGCCCCCCATATTACTACTGACCGAGATACATGCAGAATGAATAGTTGTGACTAAAGAAACATAGACTTTGCTATTGGAAATATCCCATCATACTTTTACCAGTAGTGAAAAATTAATGATTTTCCTCACATTTCTTAGACTTACCAAGGATGTTTACATATTATATTACTATCTGGTACATGTTAGTTCTGGACTGTTTTGTGGACGAGTTAGAGTACAATTCCTCTCCTAGAAAAAAACCTAAAAGGCTTTGTTACACAGAGCGTTTGGAAAGTTATTTTGTTTGCTTTTGAACATAGCACTTCGGGAATTATGAAGGCAGACATTCAATACTACAGACTGGCCCAGATAGAGATGGCCTAATTAAATTTGTCTCTGTGCTACTTTCAGCATTTCATTGTTTACACAGAAAAGAACTGAGGAGGGGAGAATGTCTAATTTTAAAGGTTTCTTTGAAAGAATCATGACACCCCTAAAAGCAAAACCATCTTAGCCCCAGTTTTTTTGGTTTTTCTCTCTCTCTCTCTCACTCTCTCTTTCTCTTTCTTTTTTCCTCTCTCTCTTTCTCTCTCTCTCTCTCCTCTCTCTTTCTCTTTCTCTCTCCTTTCTTTCTCTTTTCTTTTTTTCTCTCTTTCTCCCTCCTCTCTTTCTCTCCTCTCTCTCCCTCTCCCTCTCCTTCTCTCTCTCTCTCTCTCTGTTTGTGCATGTGTGTGTGTGCCTTTGAGTTTGTTTGTGTGTGTGTGTGTGCACGTGCACGCGAGCATGTGCGCATGTGTGCCTTTGTGTATTGATGCCTCCTGCCAACTGTCTGGATTAATCCATGCAGCTTTCTTGTCAAGATTTTGGAAGTGATTTGCATTGCCTTCTTCCTGGGGCTGAAAGAGATTGACTGGCTCAAGGTCCCCTGCCAGCTTTAGAGTTAACGTGAGAAATAGTTTCCCACTTCTAGTCTGGGTCCTTAACTGCTACACCAGGTTGTCCAATTCTGCAGAATTCAATAGGCTTTGGGCTTGCACTGCTTAAACACCAAATTCCTCCCACAGCAAATTAATTAAGTTTTGGAGACTAAAAAAAGAATTTCAAAGTCAGTTTGCAAAGAGGCAGGAAAAGCACAGGAAACCATTACTGGATATTTTACCCAGGAAGCAAGCTTGAAATAAAATGAAAGCAAAAATTTGTAAGACCCAGATAATTTTAAAGGTCAAAAGAACACTTTCCTTTGATTCTAGAAACTAATGGAAAAGTCTCTGAAGTTATCTCTGGAGGAGAGGTTTTTGGTTTTTTTGATATGCGTTGTAGCATTTTATTAATTTATATGACCACTAGCAAAGTGTATCAGATCCTTGGAATATGATGGCCTTTTTTACCATTCGTTGACAGGTCTCCTGTCTTTTTGCAGTAGCTCATGGCTGCAATAATTCCCAGTGCCTCTTCTTCAGAGGTTAAAAATCCACAGAAAAGATGAGCAACGGTTAGAAAAAAAGAAAGCGTGATTCTTTTGAAGGAACATTTTTATATGTTCTTTTCATAAAGGTAAAGGTAAAGGTAAAGGTTCCCCTGCACATGCGTGCTAGTCATTTCCGACTCTAGGGGCCGGTCCTCATCTCCGTTTCAAAGCCGAAGAGCCAGCGCTTGTCCGAGGACCTCTCCGTGGTCATGTGGCCGGCATGACTAGACGCCAAAGGCGCACGGAACGCTGTTACCTTCCCACCGGAGTGGTCCCTATTTTTCTACTTGCATTTTGACATGCTTTCGAACTGCTAGGTTGGCAGAAGCTGGGACGAGTAACAGGCGCTCACTCTGTTACGTGGCACTCGGGATTCGACCCGCCAAACTGCTGACCTTCTGATCGACAAGCTCAGCATCCTAACCCACTGAGCCACCGCGTCCCTTCTTTTTCATAAATAGCCATACTTAATTGCCTTCTTAGCACTGGACAATTCTACCTCAATACATGCCATCGAAAGAAAATGCTTTGGACATGTGACTTCAATTTCACTTTATCAGAATTTTTTCCCCCCAAACTATCTAAATGAAAATATGGGGAAAGTCCCATCGCTTGGGGAGGCCAGTCTGTTATTTTGGTGAAGAGAGAGGACTTAGAGCAACTAAGATGATGATCAAAGGCCTGGAGACCAAAACATAGGAAGAACAGTTGGGTTTGGCTAGTCTAAAAGAAAAGAAGAAGCCTAATCAATAAACCAAGAAATCAAGAAATCAAGAAATTAAAAGTCGCTTGCTCCTGGAGAGGAAAGCCATGGCAAATCTAGACAGCAGACTAAAAACCAGAGACATCACCCTGCCAACAAAAGTGCGTATAGTCAAGGCCATGGTCTTCCCAGTTGCAATGTATGGCAGTGAAAGTTGGACCATAAGAAAGGCTGAGCGCCAAAGCATTGAGGCCTTTGAACTCTGGTGCTGGAGAAGACTCCTCCGAGTCCCTTGGACTGCAAGGCGATCAAACCGGTCAGTCCTAGAGGAGATCAACCCTGATTGCTCTTTAGAAGGCCAGATCCTGAAGTGGATACTCAAATACTTTGGCCCCCTAATGAGAAGGAAGGACTCACTGGAGAAGAGCCTAATGCTGGGAAAGGTTGAGGGCAAGAGAAGAAGGGGACGACAGAGAATGAGGTGGCTGGATGGAGTCGCCGAAGCAGCTTAAATGGACTCCAGAAGATGGTAGAGGACAGGAAGGCCTGGAGGAACGTTGTCCATGGGTTCGCGATGGGTTGGACATGACTTCGCAGCTAACAACAACAAATCAATAAACCACCCAGAACACTTGACAGGGCAAGCCACTTTCCCACAACCTAAACAGAGAGTAAACCCCACCGCCTTCTAGCACAGATGATGTTACTTAGCTGGGTAAGGAAATGTCTGCAAGAAAACAACCAAGCTCAAAGAGCACGAAGGAATCCACAGTGAAAAGGGTGCAAATCCTCTGCTACGTTTTCTTATCCGAAACCAACCTTGGCGTTTCTCCTACTGGTAGTCCTTAACTTGTAACTATTCATTTAGGGACCGAACGTTACAACTCACAATTCTTGCAGCATCCCCGCGATGACAGGATCAAAATTCAGGCCCTTGACAATCTGAAGGTATTTATGATGGTTGCAAGTGCAATTTGTCATTTTTAACCTTCCCAACTGACTCTTAACAAGCAAAGTCAAAGGGAGAAGCTCCGTTTGCTCGAGAACCCCACAATTCCCTTAACAGTGGATGCGATTCGCTTCACTCTCATCAAAAAGGGTTGTCAAATCATGCATAATTCATTTAACAACCGCCAAAATTAGCAGTGGAAATTCTGGGTGCTAATTGCGGTTGTAAGTTCAGAACTACCTGTATTAAAGTTTGTGAGCAAACTTCAGTTGAACAGGTCCCCCCCCCTTTTTTTTAGCCAATTGCCCTGATCTGATATGAACATTATACTTCTGCACAGTTTGGAGAAAAATAGTTGCCTTGCTAGCATTAGCAGTGACATGAGCTATGCTCCTGGTTTGCAAGCAAGCAGCCAAGTTTTTTAGATAAGAATCTTAAGAATGCTAGCTGGAATCATATTCAACTAATACTCCCAAACCATAATTGCATTTTTAAAGCTTTTCCTGGTGGTACATGGCAATCCGACAAGGCTGGATAGCAATCTTTGATAGCCTAAGGGGGTTAGATTGAATGGAGCTGCCAGCTACTAACTTGAAAATTGCAGCCAAAGAACCCCATCAGAGCAAGCTCCCATTTTTGCAGAAGAAGGCGGCGGTGGTGCTCCCCAATCCTTGCAAGACACTGCAACAATTATACAACACTGGTCCCAAGGCCGCTTTAGGGAGAGAAGCTATCAATTCAAGCCAATATAGGAGCTGTGGAAAAATGAAAATCTATGAAAGATCTAGAGCAGGGGTCCCCCAATCACTGGTCTGTGGACCAGTACCGGGTCGTAGCAGGCCAGCAACTGGTCCGCACAAACAAGCAAAGCCTAATAATAATAATAATAATAATAATAATAATAATAATAATAATAATAATAATAATAATAATAATAACAACAACAACAACAACAACAACAACAACAACAACAACAAACAACAACATCAACAGTAACACCAGCTGCCTGCAATTAGTGCAGGTTCGAGTCCCACCAGGCTCAAGGTTGACTCAGCCTTCCATCCTTCCGAGGTAGGTAAAATGAGGACCCAGATTGTTGGGGGCAATAAGCTGACTTTGTAATAATGCCGCTTGGGGTGTGTGTGAAAGCCCTAATAAGCAGGCATATAAATAGAATGAAGGCTACTGCTAAGCTTGTAAGCCGCCCTGAGTCTTCGGAGAAGGGCAGGTTATAAATGGAATTAAAATAAAAAAATAAAACAACAACAACAATAACAACCTGGTTGATACCTAGGATGCTGGCAGCAACCTGTGTCAACCATTAGTGCCAGTCAATTTGAGTGTTCAGTTGACTGAGTTTCATGTTTTATGAATAAAAGCTTTATAATAACAACAACAACAACAACTTTATTGTCACTTTGATATGTACACCAATCGGCATACATGAAAACTAAATTTCATTGCATACAGCTCTCACAGGGCCACCACCTCCGATATACACTCCTCGTTCATGGCCAGCTCAAGTTACAGATCTTCCATTTTAGTCTCTAGGGAGCGTTCTTTATATGTTTTAGCCTCCAGTCCCCTGATCATCTTTGTTGCCCTTCTCTGTACTCTTTCTAGAGTCTCAGCATCTTTTTTTACATTGTGGTGACCAAAACTGGATGCAGGATTCCAAGTGTGGCCTTCACGTGATCTTGATTCTGTCCCTCTGTTAAATGCAGCCTAGCACTGTGTCGGCTGTTTTGGCAGCTGCAGCACACGGCTGACTGTTTACTCCTTGCTGGTTTTTTATTGTGCTGTTCTCATGAGAACTGTACCTGAATCTCATTTAACATATGAACATATGCCATTCCAGGGTTCCTTAAAGTCCAGAAGAAGTCTATTGTTTCTACCAAGGCTAAACTGAAGGGGTTAACTCTCGTCACAGTAGGAACGTAGTAGGGATCCAGATGAAGATATATATATATATATATATATATATATATATATATATATATATATATATATATATATATATATATATATATATATATATATATATATATATATATATATATATATATATATATATATATATATATATATATATATATATATATATATATATATATATATATATATATATATATATATATATATATATATATATATATATATATATATATAGGTTCAAAGTAGATGCAGGTTGCTTGAAAGAATTAGATTGTTTAAAATGGCGGGGAAAAGACAGGTCAAAAGTGTTGTCTTCAGTTGTAATCACAAAGTGTTGATGCTGAACACTCACATCTTCTAATGACAGGATCCCTGAATATCTGCTTAAGATGGTTTATGATGCCTGTTAACTGACTGAAAATTCAATCATTGACAAGAACCATAATCATATTGTTGGAGACCACAGTTCTGCTTCCTTTGGACAAAATGATGAAAGTAGCATTGTGTCATCCCAATGAAAGCTCTACTGATTTCATGTGATGTCAGAATGCATACACAAAAGGGAGAAAGCTTACATCATAGTGTGTAAGGGAAGGAGTGGCAGAAACCTGGGGACAGAGTCAAAAGGGGAATCAGCCTAGAATCTCTACATTCCCACAAGTTCAATCCCTCATCTAGTGCTAAACATTAGTTGAGTAGATTCTTGTCCGTAGACGTGAGCAATCAATCAATTAAATTTGAACTTCACGTGTGATCTTTCCCACCTGAATACAATCCTGCAATTGTTCTCAATACATTCTATTGGGTACATACATCTGCTCTTAAAGCTCAAGATTCAGTCTCATATCTGATCAGCTTGGTTTCATATATAATCAGCTGGACTGACTTATTTTAGCATGTCCATCAAGGCCTGTGCTAGAAGAAAACATGTTTTATCAGTGGGATTTAAGTTAGTTCCGACTAACTTTCTTATTGATTTCAGAACTCTAAGCCGAGCACAAATCCGAATTCCAAGGGAAAACAGCTAAATACCCTGGAAAAAGAAAAACCTGCCTTTTCTCCATAAAACTCCATAAAACTCAGATTTTCCCACCGACCTACTCCACTGTATCTGGGTTGCAAAAATCTGTATGGCAGTAAAACGCTAGCGTTCTATATTTCTTTCCTAAGGCTAGTGGCCAGTCAGATTTATGTAGCTTAGATGTGGCAGTCCTACAGTAATTCTCGGGTGGGGGGGGGAAGAGAACTATTTCATCTGTTTAACTCTTTATTATAAATACATTACTAGAATCTGTTAAAAGAATTTCGGTGTTCAGCAGCAGATTCTTTTAAAATGAAGCCATGGCTAAGACAGGAAGAAGTGTAGGCCTATGTTTTAAGTTGCTAACAGGAGTGATAGTGAAAACAAACACCTTCGTGCATCCTTACTCTTACTCATGATAGCACACAGAGGGGGGGAATGGTACATTTGCATAGCCGGCCCATTCTAAGATTGAGAGTATGTTTCTCAAGGGTGATACCTCTTCAGTTTATGGAATGTTTCTCATTTAACATGGAATTGTTGAATGTCAACAGTCCATGATATGGAAAGAGCCAAATAAGAATCTCTCACCAGTTCATAAGATCATCTTCAACTTAAATGATGTGTTAAAAACAGAGAAGAGATGAGGGATCCTTATAACTCTCTGAGCTTGGTTGTGTTCCTGCAGACGTTTCATTACCCAACTAGGTAACATCATCAGTGCTAGAAAGGAGGAGGAGGAGGACTGTGGGGTCCTTGGTGATCTCTGAGCTTGGTGGTTTCTTGTACATGTTTCATTACCCAACTAGGTAACATCATCAGTGCTAGAAGGGAGTAGGGCTTGTGGAGAGGAGGAGGAGAGGAGGACCATGGGTCCTTGGTGATCTCTGAGCTTGGTGGTTTTCCTGCAGACATTTCATTACCCAACTAGGTAACATCATCAGTGCTAAAAAGGAGTGTGGTTTGCTCTCATTTTACAGTGTGGGTCACCAAATGTAAAATGAGAGCAAATCCCACTCCCTTCTAGCACTGATGAGGTTACCTAGTTGGGTAATGAAACGTCTGCGAGAAAACCACCAAGCTCAGAGAGCACCAAGGAGCCTTCATTTCAACCCTGAGCTACAAATATGCTCCTTTACTGGTTCAGCGAATAGAGATTAAATAACTACCAGTTTGCTCAAGCAAGATTCAGAAGACCTGATGAAATTCCTAATGATACGGCCATCTCCACAAAATGGATCCAACTTTAAGTGTGTTGTAGGAGCGCGGACATTCATACTGACCTGGGTAGGAAATATTAGCTCTCACATAAAACTGTATTTCTAAGACTCTGGATGTTTCAATATGAGAGAATATTTGTAGCTCAGGGTTGAACTGTGGAGATGCTTGGTGTTCTCCAAGCTTGGTGATTTCCTTGCAGATGTTTCATTACCCAACTAGGTAACATCATCAATGCTGAAAGGAAGTGGGGTTTGTGGGGAGGAAGAGGAGGAGGAGGAGGAGGAGGAGGAGGAGGAGAACTGTAGGGTCCTTGGTGCTCTCTGAGCTTGGTGATTTTCTTGCAGATGTTTCATTACCCAACTAGGTAACATCATCAGTGCTGGAAGGAAGTGGGGTTTGCGGTGAGGAGGAGGAGGAGAAGGACTTTAGTATCCTTAGTGCTCTCTGAGCTTGGTGGTTTTCTTGCAGATGTTTCAGTTTATTTGGCAAGAAGTCCAATTTAACTCAAGCTTACTTCTGAGTTGACTTGCATGTAGCGCCCCCCCCCCCCATCCGAGAAATCCAGACGTGTTCTTTGTTTAAAGCCAGTATCTCCTGGGAGGTTCGTAAATTCCTTTAAAACCCTATCACAAGAATTTCCATTCTACATCAGCCCAATCGTGCCTTAAGACTTTCTACCAATATTTTTCACTCAGTGCTACTGGAACGATAATTAGGATTTTATTTTATTTTTATTTTCTTTTTGAGCAGGAGTGTATTGGTTATGACATGCTACCCCTAGAGAGGTTACTCACAATGGGATTGTAGATGACACAAAACATCTGCTTGGGCATTTTAAGTTGTTAATGTTTTTAATGTGATTTTGCTTGACTACTTTATTTGCATGGTGTTAAAAAACAGAGTGAGGTGGTAAGGAAAGCTTTTGTATCCATTAGGAAGATTAACAGTATGTGTGACATGGTCAAAGAGATGTTTGAAACTTCAGTATCTATCATTTTGTGATCCAAAGAATTTCACAATGGGCAATCAATCTTCAGTTTGACGATGAGTTTAAATTTCCCTGCTTTGTTGTTAAACTGAGGATTTGGTAAATCCTTGAGTTGTGTGAAACCTTCGTTTCCCATTCAACCAAGGAGCTAATTTTTCTCTTGGTTTTATAACTGCAAAACTATTGCTCCTCTGACAACAAAATAATTGGAGTGCAATTTTCTTAAATAGTATAACCGTAAGAACTTAATAAACGACACGGGCTCATATTGTTATTGATGGGTCTTAAAATGAAAACATTGTAAAAAAATAACCCAGAGCCTGTACACAGGATATATATCACTTAAATAACGAAATATTAAACATAACAGTCATATGGTCAAGCCACCAGGTTTTAATAAATTTGGATGGGGAAGAACAGGCTCCAGCTCAACCTGGCCAAGACTGAGTGGCTTTACGTACCGGCATCTCAACTTGTCCAAGAGATTCCATCTTTGGTTATGGGAGGAGAGGTGTTACCTCCCGTTGATAGGGCACGCAATTTAGGCGTCCTCCTGGACTCACGACTCAGATTTGAAGACCATATTGGAGTCGTGGCCAGGGGGGCATTTGCCCAGGTTCGCCTGGTGCGCCAGTTGCACCCCTATCTGGACCGAGATGCCCTACGTACGGTCACTCATGCACTCGTTACCTCTCGGATAGATTACTGCAATGCTCTCTACATGGGGCTGCCCTTGAAGACCACCCAGAGGCTCCAGCTGGTGCAGAATGCGGCCGCGCTGGTTGTGATGGGAGCATCCCGATACTCCCATATTACACCCCTCCTGCGTGAGCTGCATTGGTTGCCGCTTGTCTTCCGGGTGAGATTTAAGTTGCTGGTACTTACCTTTAAAGCCCTACACGGCCTAGGCCCGGGATACTTGCAGGACCATCTGCTGCCGGGGAAGACTTCCCATCGCCCAGTGCGCTCCCACAGAGAGGGCCTCCTCAGGGTGCCGTCGGCTAGACAATGTCGGCTGGCGACCCCCAGGGGGAGGGCCTTCTCTGTGGGAGCCCCAGCCCTGTGGAACCAGCTCCCCCTTGAGCTCCGGATGTCCCCGGATCTCCGGTCCTTTCGCCGTGGCCTCAAAACTTTCCTTTTTCATCAGGCTGACCTGGATTGATGACGGGGTTTTTTAAAAAAATGTTTTAATTTTTAAATTGTTTAGTTAATTTATTTTGGGGCTGTTTAATTAATCTTTTTTAACTTTTGTATTGTTGTTTTTATTGTTGTTAGCCGCCCTGAGTCCTTCGGGAGATAGGGCGGCATATAAGTCCCAAAAATAAATAAATAAAATAATAAAATAATAAATATTGGAAAATTCACATAATCCTAATGAATCAAACTTATTTACAGTGATGTGGATATAGAACTGCAGTAAAATGAAACAAAGCCATTCTCTTTTAATTATTAAACTGATAAATAGATAGACAGTCAGACAGGAAGATAGATAGACCGATGAAAGCTATATGGATGATAGATAAATAGAAATAGCTGATAGAGAAGGGGGATTGATGAATGGATGAATAGATAGATAGATAGATAGATAGATAGATAGATAGATAGATAGATAGATAGATAGATAGATAGATAGATAGATAGATAGATAGATGGATGGATGGATGGATGGATGGATGGATGGATGGATGGATGGATGGATGGATAGATAGATAGATAGATAGATAGATAGATAGATAGATAGATAGATAGATAGATAGATAGATAGATAGATAGATAGATAGATAGATAGATAGATAGATAGATAGATAGATAGATGACACAGACAGACAGACAGACAGACAGACAGACAGACGGGCAGATAGATAGATAGGATAAGATAGAAGATAGACAGATGAAACCCATATGGATGATAAGTAGAAATATATGATAGAGAGGGATGGATGGACGGAGATAGACAGACAGACATAGAAGATAGACAGACAGATGAAACCTATGGATGATAAACAGAAATAGATATAGAAGGAGAGGAATAGACAGAGGGATGGATGGATGGAGAGAGATGAAACCTATATGGATGATAAATAGAAATAGATGGGGGGGGGCAGGCAGGCAGGCAGGCAGACACACACACACACACACACACACACTCCATCCATGGACATTTTCGCCATAGAATAGAATAGTCCTGGGATGTCAAAGGGTGGATTGCACTAAAAAAAGTATTTATTTCACCTGCATTGTTAATATACCCTGTACATCAGGTGTCTATGGGTTAGGGTTAGTCAATTTGAGAAAATTAGTCAATTTGAGGAAGAGATGGTGCTACTGGCATTTTTAAAATCCCTAGAAAGAAGGCAGCGCCCTTGGAAGTATTGAACAGAGTGTGATGGCAGAAAGGATAAACTGATGCTTCACGAGTGTTTGTGTGTGCATTTCATGCCTTTATTTAGTCTTCACTCATGGCAACTGCCCGGACCAGTTTTCTTGGCAAGGTTTTTTTTATATAAGTGGTGTGCCATTGCTTGCTTCCTAGGGCTGAGAGAGAGTGGCCGGCCCAAGGTCATCTTCTAGCTGGCTTCATGCCTAAGGTGGGACTAGAACTCAGGGTCTCAACATTTCTAGCTTGGACACTATACGGCGCCTCAGTCAGGAAGATAGTGTGGGAGATCAATTGATCAATTATTGTATTTAAATATATTATGTGTTCTATGTGTTGTTTTACTTTTCTGATTTTTTTTTCTTTTTCTTTTTCCTTTTGCAGTGGTTTTTCATACATTGCAGCATTGGCATCACGCCCATTTCTTTGGCAGCTTTTAAAGTTGTCTGACATCCAGAGTCGCTTGGCGGATGCCTATCAATAGGATGAAATGAATAAATGCACCCAGATAAAAGGCCCCTTTTTAGAAGAACTAATCTAACCACTAACCCATCCTTCCCTCGTTCGATTGAGCACCTCCTGCAACAGAGCAGCCAAGAGCCCTTTATTTTATTATCTATTACATTTGTAGAGTTACAAACACCCAATGCTCAAAAGGGATCTTAAAAGAGCAGGCTGAAGCACCCAAAGGACCATTCTCTCCTTCCCACTAAGGGCCCGGCAAGGATGCTCGGCCTGACCAATGGGGATGGAGAAGAGAAGGGGTGGATGGCGCAAGACGAACCTTTCCTGGATGACTCTGCCGGTCTAGAACAGGAGGGAGAGAGAGAGAGATGACAGGTGATAGAAAGATAGAGATAGAGTAAGAGAGAGAGATGAGAGATAGATGTAGATAGACAGACAGACAGAGATAGAGACAGATATAGATATATATATAGATGACAGATGATAGAGGTAGGTAGGTAGGTAGATAGATAGATAGGTAGGTATATATATATATATATATATATATATATATATATATATATATATATATATATATATATATATATATATATATATATATATATATATATGTAGGTCTAGAGTCTATATATATATAGACTATATATATGTAGGTCTACGAAAACAAATATATATATATATATATATATATATATATATATATATATATATATATATATATATATATATATATATATAGAGAGAGAGAGAGAGAGAGAGAGAGAGAGAGAGAGAGAGAGAGAGAGAGACGGATAGACAGAGACAGGTAGAGACAGATACAGATATAGATAGACAGATAGAGAGAAACAGACAGACAGACAGACACAGATAGAGACAGAAAGACAGACAGACAGACAGACAGACAGATAGATAGATAGATAGATGATAGTTAGATAGATACAGACTGATAGAGACAGAGATACAGGCAGACATAGAGATACAGATACAGACAGACAGACAGATAGATAGATGATAGACAGATAGATAGATAGATAGATAGATAGATAGATAGATAGATAGATAGATAGATATAGATACAGACTGATAGAGACAGAGATACAAACAGACGGATACAGACAGACATAGAGATAGAAGATAGACAGATAGACAGATAGATATAGATACAGACTGATAGAGACAGAGATACAGACAGACAGACAGACAGACAGACAGATAGATAGACAGATATAGATAGAGACAGACGACAGACAGACATAGATACATTGTTCAATCCCAGAGAGCGAGAGAAAGTGAAAGGGCTGCAGAAAGTGGCCGCTTCCCCTCCTCCCCCTTTGGAGAGGACGGCAGCCCCACCCCCACCGCGGCCTAAGACCCCGGGGCTGGGGTGGGTGTTTGGGAGGGGGAGAAGGGGAGGGGGCGAGCGAGGAAGTCTGGAAGGGGAGAGGGTGGCTTCCTCCCGGCGCGCGCCCAGTGCGGGGAGGGGAGGGGAGGGGAGGGGGGGGAGAAGAAGCCGAGAGCCAGCGCGCCTCCCCGCCGGCGGCTCCTTCTCGCTCTCCTCCGCCCGCTCCGGCGGCCCAGCAGCGGGTCCTTCCCCGCTCCTCCTCCTCCTCCTCTTCCTCCTCCTCCTCCTCCCCGCTGCCCGCCTCCCTCCCCACCCACCGCTGGCTGCTCTCCGCCTTCTCCTCGCCTCCACCGCTGTGGCTCTGCCAGGCGGGCAGGCAGCCTCTCTCTCCTTCGGTCTTCACTACCGGGTCAGCGCGGCGGAGGAGGCGGCGGAGGCGAGCGCCTCTGTCAGGCCGGCCAGCCAGCCAGCCAGCCCGGCTCGCCCCCGCCTCCCTTCCAGCGGTGCACAGCCCACCCTCGGCCCGCCACTTACTGTGCCACTAGTGTCGCTCGCCCGCTCGCTCGCCCGCCCGCCCGCAGGGAGGCAAGAGAGGAGCCCAAGCGTGCTCCGGGCTCGCTCGCTCGCTCGTCAGCCAGCCAGCATCCCAGCGGTGGCGGAGGCTGCGGCGGCGGCTGCCATGGCTCGCTTCGGCCGCCGCTAGAGCGAGCCCGGGGGGGGGGGGGGGGGAAGCAGCCTCCCCTCCCGTCCCCTCTCTCCTCTTCCTTCCTCCCCGTTCCTCCTCTTCTTCCTCACCCCCCCTCCCCGTTCCTCTTCCTCCTCTTCCTCCTCCTCACCCCCCTCCCCGTTCCTTTTCCTCCTCTTCCTCATCCCCCTCCTCGTTCTTCCTCCTCCTCCTCCTCCTCTTCTTCTTCCTCCTCCCCAGCCCCCTCCCCGTTCCTTTGCCTCCTCTTCCTCATCCCCCTCCTCGTTCTTCCTCCTCCTCCTCCTCCTCCTCTTCTTCTTCCTCCTCCCCAGCCCCCCTCCCCGTTCCTTTGCCTCCTCTTCCTCATCCCCCTCCTCGTTCTTCCTCCTCCTCCTTCTCCTCTTCTTCTTCCTCCTCCCCAGCCCCCCTCCCCGTTCCTTTGCCTCCTCTTCCTCATCCCCCTCCTCGTTCTTCCTCCTCCTCCTCTTCTTCTTCCTCCTCCTCCTCTTCTTCTTCCTCCTCCTCCTTCTCAGCCCCCCTCCCCGTTCCTCCTCCTATTCCTCCTCCCCGTTCCTCCTCCTCCTCCACCTCTCCTTTCCATCCGCCGCCGAGCCAGACGCCGGGGAAGAGCAGCAGACCCCCGCCCCGCCGAGCCCTTCCCCGCCTCCTCCTCCTCCTCCTCTGGTTCTCCTCCTCCTCCTCCTCCCCCCCCCCGCAGGTCCCCGCGCAAGGGAAACTCCAAGGACACCCCGAGGCCGGGAGGGAAGCAGCCGGCGCCTGCCTCTCTCTCTCTCTCTTTCTCCTTCCCCCCCCTCTGCCCCCCCCCCACGGCAATGTCCAAGGGCTTGAAGAAGAAAAGCCACTGGACGAGCCGGGTCCATGAGTGCGCAGTGGTGAGAAACGCCGAGGGCCAGCTGGGCTTCGAGCTGAAGGGGGGAGCCGAGAACGGGCAGTTCCCCTACCTGGGGGTGGTCAAGGCCGGCAAGGTGGTCTACGAGAGCGGCGGGAAGTTGGTGCCCGAGGAGCTGCTGCTGGAGGTGAACGAGACCCCCGTGGCCGGGCTGACCATCCGGGATGTCTTGGCCGTCATCAAGCATTGCAAAGACCCCGTCCGGCTGAAGTGTGTCAAGCAAGGTAAGGCCGGGGTTAGGGGCCGAGGCCGGGCCGGGTGGGCAAGGGGGCAGGACAAGGGATGGGGTGAGGGCTGGGGAGGGAGGGGGGGTCGTAGCCTCCGGAGAGCAACTTTGCGATTTTCCCGGAGGGTTGCGGGACGCGACTCGCTCTGCGGCAGAGGAAGTTGAGCGGCCCAGCACGGGAAAGGCCGGGGAGGGGGTGGGGGTGTCTGCGTCTGGTGGGGAGCGGGGGGGGGCAAGCCGGGGAAAGGGAAGCTGCTGCTCTCCTCCTAACCCCCACCCTCATTGCTTCTGCGAGTGCGCGCGTCCTGGCTGGGCCCAAGGCATCTGAGCGTGTGCAGAGCGCTTGCCTTGCCTCCCGGAGCAAGGGGGCGGACTTTCCCCCCCCCCACAGGCTTTGGGGCTCGAGGGAGATTCCGAACAAAAACAAAACCCAACTCCGCTGAACTTTTTAGAGCCTGGTGTGTGGTGTGTGGGCGCCGGGCCGGGAGGCATCGCCCCTCTTTTAAAGGATTCCCGCAAGGAAAAAAAAAAAGAGGGGTGGGTGGGTTGGGGGAGAGAATCTGTAGGATTGCTCTGCGCTGCTTTGAAGTCGGCCGGCTGGACTTGGCGCTGCATCTGGATTGGGCGGGGGTGGGGGGGGGGATTCCGAGGGAAACCTGCTTTTACGCGGGGGAGGGGGGGAGGTGTTCGTGTGTGTGCGCGCGCGCGCGCGCGTGCACCAAGAATGGAACGTGCTTCGATTTAAAAGGGTCCCTTGCAAGCAACGACCTAGGGAGGAATTTGCAACTTGGCAAAGAAGACGCAACCTGGACTAGGGACCTACTCATTAGTAGCAGCTTGCAAGGGCGGCGGTAATTATTCCTAAGGTAGCATTCAGTTAAGGGGAGAGGGGGAGGGGGGAAGCTTGATGGAAAGGGCGAACTGCATCGTCTGCGGGGCAGGCTTTTCCCCAGAGAAGCCGCATTGCACAGTTCTTGAGCCGGTTGCAATTCTGCAGAAGTCCTGGGTTTGTTGGTTTGTTTTTAATCACGACTTGGGTCCCTCTGGTTTGGGACCTCTTCAAACGATGCCTTCCGAACTGGAATGTCAGGAATGGTGCTTGGGTGGTGGGGTTGGACTAGATGACCTACGAGATCCCTTCGGACTTGGTTATTCTGTTAAAAAAAAAAATCCCCACCACCGCTTTAGGGCCAGCAAAGGACTACTACTAACATTTCCCTCCCCGTGTCTCCTCTTCTGCCCTCTCGCCGTAGTCTGGATATTGCAAGCCAGGTTGGGTAGTCACTTTAATTTTTAAACTTTTAGAGAGATTAAGGAAACACGTTTAACTGGGGGAGGGGGGAGGAAAAACGCTGGCAGTCAACGGTTCCTTTGGTTTTCTTCTGTGGCAGTCTCCCTGCGGTGTTACAGCTGCCAAAAACGTGGCGTTTGCAAATTGTAATTAAGCATTTCGCTGGAAGTATGGGGGTAGAAAGAGTTGGTGACTTACCCAAGAATGTGGAAGGTGCTTGCCATCCTCAAGCTGCAGTCAAAGGCCAAACAAGTCTTAATGTCAGCATGACTTTGGGTTTCTAGAGCTACCTAACTTAAGGTGCAGCTTTTCAAAACTTAAAAGTGCTTTGGCGTAAAGCCACATCCCGTTAGCAAATGGCTACGGTTTGTGTTGATTTCAGGAGAGTAGATGGTTAAAGAATCTCTACTTCCCATTAGTGACAGATTTTATTCTCCTGGGCTCCAAGATCACCGCAGACGGGGACTGTAGCCAAGAAATTAAAAGACGCTTGCTCCTGGGGAGGAAAGCCATGGCAAATCTAGACAGCACACTAAAAAGCAGAGACGTCACCCTGCCAACAAAAGTGCGTATAGTCAAGGCTATGGTCTTCCCAGTTGCAATGTATGGCAGTGAAAGCTGGACCATAAGAAAGGCTGAGCGCCAAAGAAATGAAGCCTTTGAACTATGGTGCTGGAGAAGACTCCTGCGAGTCCCTTGGGCTGCAAGGCGATCAAACTGGTCAGTCCTAGAGGAGATCAACCCTCACTGCTCTTCAGAAGGCCAGATCCTGAAGTTGAAACTCACCAAGACTTTGGCCACCTAATGAGAAGGAAGGACTCACCAGAGAAGAGCCTAATGCTGGGAAAGGTTGAGGGCAAGAGAAGAAGGGGACGACAGAGAATGAGGTGGCTGGATGGAGTCCCTGAAGCAGTAGGTGTGAGCTTAAATGGACTCCAGAAGATGGTAGAGGACAGGAAGGCCTGGAGGAACGTTGTCCATGGGGTCGCGTTGGGTCGGACACGACTTTGCAGCTAACAGCAACAACAACTTCCCATTCTGTATCTTAATAGTTCAAAGAAATCCTAGGAAATCAGGCAACAAGGACAGTACAGGCTACAAATCAGTAGCCATGAACTATGTAATCCGAAAGCTGGCCTCAGAGATTAGAGTCCAGAAAGTCAAGAAAAAGAAGAGTTTATTGATTCGGATTGTTTATAACTAAATAAATGCAGACATTGCTAGCATGTAGATGACCAGTGTGGTGAGCTAGTGGCAAAGATGCTCCCACAAGGAAGGTTGAGAGTTCAATCCCAGGCAGTGGCAGATGTTTCTCTTTTAGGACAGGGGTCTCCAACCTTGGTGACTTTAAGACTTGTGGACTTCAACTCCCAGAATTCCTCAGCCAGGTTGGCTGGCTGAGCAATTTTGGGAGTTGAAGTCCACAAGTCTTAAAGTTGCCAAGGCTGGGGACCTCTGTTCTAGGATACAAAAAAAAAATCTTCTGCAGACTCTTGTGTAGCGTCAGGAAGGGCATATGGTTAGTAAATGCTCAGCTACGTCCAGTCACCCCAACTCTACTCCAAATTAAGGGATTACAGAGTCGCAAAAAGGGACTTTATTAATAACTGTCAAGGACGAAACTTTGGCAGCTACGTGCCTCTGTGTTTCAACTTGCCTTTAGATTAAGGGGGACAGGGAGGTATTACTTTCAAGTGGGTTAGATGGAGGAACGAAACTTCTACGATTCGTGAAAGCCTGAAGCCTTTTCAAGGACACCAAAATAGGTGATGGAATTGAAGCAGATGGTTCCCATAACAAAGTGAAGTTCCTTAAGGTGAACTATGTAAGATGTTGGGGCTTTGGCTGGGGAAATTATTGTTTAAGTCTAAGAATTGGTGTTGGAACCTCAGAGCTAGTTTTGCTTCGACATAAATATGCAGTGTAGTTAATAAACAGTAAGATTTTCAGAGACAGAATATACCTGGAGTTTTATTTGGATTCTAGAGCTGGATGTTGACATTAACATATAAAATCTGACAACTGCAGAACGAGGGAGAGCCTCAGTTTAACTAAAGAAATTGTAGTTTAGGACTTCCGGTGGCTCCGCGGCGACGGAGGGAGCCTTCCCGGGCTGCCCGCGGCTCAGCTGTTGTTTTTTTCGCCCGAAACAGCGCCGATCAGCTGTTCGGGCGAATCCGAAGCCCCCTCCTCGGGAGAAGAGGAGGGGGCGAGCTCCCAGGTAGGGGTAGAGTTCTCCAGGGCCGCCTGAGCTTATGGCTTGGGCGGCTGAAGGATTGAACTCCCCCGTAGCCTGGGCTGCTCCCAGCTGGCCGTCGCCTCTGCTCCTGATTCTTGGAGCAGAGCCAGCCGTCTGCGACCACCCCTGCCTGAAGGAATGACTATGATTTAAAGGAGCAGGCAGAGCGATACAAGAGGAAATGGTAAAGAGGATTACTATGTTTTACTCTCCAGCTTGATGGACTTTTTTGGATTACAAATTTGAAGTGAAAGTGCGTCATATTTGGTAAAAGATGGCGGCTAAACCACCCCCTAAAACTCTTCGGAGTGCTGGAACTTCTCCCGTGCAACAATCATTATTGCAGGCGCTGCATCCTCCTGATGTATTGACATCAAAGGACTTACAAGAGGCTCTTGAAAAACATACCCAGGTAATTTTGGAATCAATTAATATTAGATTTGCACAGATGGAGGAGAAATTGGAGAAATTGGAGGAGAGAATGGAGGAGAGGATGGAACAGAAGCTCAAAGCGATGAGGGTAGACATCTTGACTTCAGTGTGTAAAGTGGCTCGGTGTGTGGAAGAATTGGAGGAAAAGTTAGAAGACTTGACTCAAAAGAATGCTATATTAGAAGCAAAAGTATTGGAGAATGAAAATAAAATGGAAAAGGAACTGTGTCTTGCTGAATATTTCCAGATGCAGTTTGCCATTAGAATTAGAGGCTTAAAGGAGAATACTAAGGAAGACCTAAAGCAGCTGGTTTCTGAGGCTTTTGAAATAGTGTTGAAACAGCCAGCATCTGAAATAAAAGGAGGCATGGACAAAGTGTTTCGTGTGAATTCATGGATTGCCAGACAGAGGAAGTTGCCTAGAGATGTGGTGGTATATTTTGCAAAAAGGGAAACTAGAGATGAAGTTATACAAGCTGCTTATGATACTAAAGTTATGATTGCTAATCAAGAAGTTTTGGTCTTAAAAGAAATTCCTCCAAAGATTCTAAGGAGAAGGAAGGATTTTACATTTCTTGTGCAAGAGCTCAAGCAACGAGATATAAGGTTCAGATGGGAGATCCCAGTGGGGTTGATGGTGACGCACGAAGGTAAAAAGTACCGTTTGGTTACTGTGATGCAAGCGCGTGATTTCTACAATAATGTTTTAAATGTAACGCCATTAACACTTTTGGAAGCTGGAAAGGGATCTGGAGAAGGAGTGCATCAAGAGGCCGAAGATGGTCAGATAGAAGACAACGGTGTTGGAGGAGATCAAGATACAACCTCGTTGGATGAATCTATAAAACAGAGGGTGACGCGTGCTGCTGCAAAACGATCTAAGAAGAGAAAGTAGCAGGAATCGCAGAAGTCTTTGGAACTTTTACGATATAGTCAAGTAGTCAAGTAGGGGAGGGGGGAAAAGATTTGGGTGTAGACGCAATATATTTCTATATTTGGTGGTTTTGTGGAAAGGGTGAGCTTTTTTGGATTAAAGTTCAAGTTTTGTTTGCAATCTTTTTTTTTTTTCTTTTTTGTTGTGTTTGGAATAATTATAGATGTGGTACTGGAAGAGGAACGGTCGATTACAGAAGAGTTGACTTTAAAGTTTTTTGATTTGGGATCCTTGGTTAATTTGGAAAATTATTTGTAAGAATGTTATATCATGGAATGGATAAAATGGATGGAGTTTATTTAGGATAAGTATAGGGTTGAGAAGGGTTTTTTTTTTCTTTTTCCTTTTTTCTGTTTTTAATATATGTTTAATACTATTAAGGTTTGTTCCATTCTATATAAGCTAGAGAGTGTCCTTTTCTTATTCTAGTTTTTTTATATATATATATTTAATATTGTTAAGGTTTGTTTTATCCTATATAAGCTAGAGAGTGATGGATTTTAGAATTTATAGTTGTTAGTATATGGTTGCTTAGGTTTGCTTTTTTTTATATATATATACCTTGTATTCAGCTCTGGGAAGTAGGGGGGGGAGGGGGGGAGGTAGGGGGGGGAGGAGGGAGGGGGGAGGAGGGGAGGTAGGGGGGGAGGAGGGAGGGGGAAGGGGGGTTTTTCAAGGGAAAATTGTATTTTAAAACTTTTCAATAAAAAAATATGCAAAATGAAAAAAAAAAAATAAAATAATAAGAAATTGTAGTTTAAT
Source organism: Vipera berus (assembly GCF_964194415.1). Classification (NCBI taxonomy): domain Eukaryota; kingdom Metazoa; phylum Chordata; class Lepidosauria; order Squamata; family Viperidae; genus Vipera; species Vipera berus. The sequence goes on along the minus strand of NC_138208.1, from coordinate 6,340,649 downwards.
GTTGTTGCTATGGATTCTCTTAAAATCATGCCTAGCATTGTTCAAGAAAATTCTTAAGACATGAAGTAATGTAAAAGTTAATATTCTCAGCCTCATGTTTATTATTAGCTTGGAATAGATGAAGCCAAGGATTACAGTGGAAAGGTGCTATCAATGCAGTTATATGGGAAGTGTTGGATTTCTTTTGGATTTTCTGAACGTTTGTGTATTGTTTTACACTAAATGTTACAAAAGTTTCACATGGGCTGCAGTAAAGAAACTTTTGAGCCAACAACTAACAACAAAGCTGACTTCTCTTTGATTTATTTCATAAACAAAGTCATCCAACAGGCCAGGGTCAAAAAATAATTGCCCTCTTTGTCAGTCAATTCAATTAAAAGGTATGACTAAGATTCATTGATTGATTGGATGGTTGGTTAGTTAGTTGGGGGATTTTGTGCCATCAGGGCTTGTTTGACTCAACTCCTCCACATATAAAATCACAGACGTTGATAGGTAGGAAATTTTTACCGTGCAAATTCTAGACTCACAATCTTCTTTGCTTGAAAGAAGTTTCTGAAGTGTTCTGTGAACAACCAAAACATTGCTTCTTGTCCTGAAAACAGGACAAGAAGCAACGGATGGAAACTAGTCAAGGAGAGAAGCAACCTAGAACTAAGGCGAAACTTCCTGGCAGTTAGAACAATTAACCAGTGGAACAACCTGCCTCCAGAAGTGGTGAATGCCCCAACACTGGAAGTTTTTAAGAACAGTCTAGACAGCCATTTGTCTGAAATGCTGTAGGGTTTCCTACCTGAGCAGGGGGTTGTCCTGCCTTCAGGTGCTTTGGAGAATAGCTTGACTCCCTCTTCTTTGTGGCAGCCACTGAAATACTGGAAGACTGCCATCATGTCCCCCGCACCTCGTCCTTCTCTTCATTAAACTAGACATCCCCAATTCGAGCAACTCTTCTTTATATGTTTTAGCTTCCAATTCCCCTAATCATCTTTGTTGCTCTTCTCTGCACTCTTTCCAGAGTCTCAGCATCTTTTTTACATGGTGGTGACCAAAACTGGATGCAGGATTCCAAGTGTGGCCATACCAAGGCCTTGTAAAGTGGTATTAACCATTCACGTGATCTTGATTCTGTCCCTCTGTTAATGCACTTAAACAAGCCTGGCTTAGCAATGGAAATTTTGGCCCTAAATAGTGATTTTAAGTCAAGGACCGCCTACACTAGTTTCATACTGGGACATGACATCCGAGGCTGGATTATTTTGTGAAATATATGGCGCCACTACCAAACTTTAAAGGTGTTTGTTCACGCAGATTCCCTTTAGAAGGAGAAGAGCAGAGCCACGGGAAGCTCTAATGAAAAAGAAGTGATAAAGATACGCAGAAAATCCGAAAGGGGTTGGGTAGGTTTTTAACAGACTTGTAGATGAGAGAAGCTTAGTTCCCGGTAACTTCTAGTGGCAAAGTTTAAGCTATTTTCTTTGGCTAATTACTTGCGATAAATCTCCGCTTCCTCATGACTCAGAGAGTGGAAGGGATCCAAAGTTTGAATTGAGTATTTTTGATTTTACTTCACTGTCTCATCTAGTAAGGTCAAGCTGTTAAAATGATTATGGCTTGGGGTTTTTTTGTGTGTGTGTTCAGAAAATCATGCTTTTGGGAAGCTTTAGATTCCTGCAACAATAGATGGAATTTCTTTGTTCCATCTAATTTCTTTATCGCTTGTAGTGGGAAGGGAAGGCATGATGTTAGGAAGAGAGCTGTTTGTTCAGCAAAAAATTGCATGTGATGGACAACATTTTGCATCACCTCCTGCGTATAACGGAATAACGGAGTTGGAAGGGACCTTGGAGGTCGTCTAGTCCAACCCCCTGCTCAGGCAAGAAACCCTGTACCATTTCAGACAAATGGTTGTCCAATCTCTTTTTAAAAACCTCTGGAGTTCAGCATTCTCTGGAGGCAGAGAAACTAGACATGCCCAATTCCTTCGTTCTTCATATGTTTTAGCCTCCAGCCCCCTATGTCGTTTCAGATAAGATGGCTGTCCAGTCTTTTCTTTGATGGAGCACCCATATCTTCTGGAGGCAAGTCGTTCCACTGATTAATTGTTCTCCCTGTTAGGAAGTTTCTCCTTAATTCCAGGTTGTTTCTCTCTTGGATTAGTTTCCATCCATTGTTTCTTCTCTTGCCTTCTGATGCTTTGGAAAATAAGTTGACACCCCCCCTTCTTTGTGGCAGCCCCTCAAATACCGGAACACCGCTGTCATGCCACCCTCCTTTTTTTCTTTACTGGCCCTCCCCAAATCCTGTAACTGGGATTTCAGCTTTTTCTGGAAAAGCATCATCCAGTTTACGTGCACTGTATCGTTCTCAGGTTTGTCCCTCACTCCTAATTCCTATTTGGAATTAGTGTTCAAAAGCGGGAGGGGGAGGAGGAGGAGGAGGAGGAGGAGGAGGCTTTGGGAAAAGCTTTAGACTCCTACCACAATAGATGGGATTTCTTTATTCCATCTAATTTCTTTATCGCTTGTAGTAGGAAGGGAAGGCATGATGTTAGGAAGAGAGTTATTCGTTCAGCAAAAATGTGCATGTGGTGGACAGCATTTTACATCGCCCCCTGCTTATAACGGAATAACAGAATAATGGAGTTGGGAGGAGGAGGAGGAGGAGGAGGAAGGAAGGAAGGAAGGAAGGAAGGAAGGAAGGAAGGAAGGAAGGAAGGAAGGAAGGAAGGAAAAAGAAAGGAAGAAGGAAGGAAGGAAGGAGAGAGAGACAGAGAGAGAGAAAGAAAGAAGAAAGGAAGGAAGAAGAAAGAAAGAAAGAAGAAAGAAAGAAAGAAAGAAAGAAAGAAAGAAAGAAAGAAAGAAAGAAAGAAAGAAAGAAAGAAAGAAAGAAAGCATAATGGCAAATATTTTGCAGTAAGGAATCCCATGAAGAGCTGGCTATGGAAAAGACCCATCTACATTGGCTTAGGTGTCATAATATTTACAAGTAGTCCACTAAAGATGTTACCTACCCTGGTAACGAAACTTTTGGAAACCAACCCACAAGCTCGGAGAACAAAATCTCCACCCTCACCCTCCAGCCCAGTTACAGATATTCATCCCCATTGCAAATCTATACACAAACAATACGGAGAAATCCTACTAGGGTCAGGGCCTCCTCAGATGTAAGGAATAGCTGAATTTCATCATGAATGCAGTAAATCAATAAAAAGGCAGGCAGCGAACGTGATCATCACTTTTCCTGGCTTTGCAAAGGCTTGCCGCCCTCATCACGAGCCACTTTTTGAGTTTCCAAAAATGCAGAACCTTCAACGGCGGTGCCTTCATTTAATTTATTTTTATTCGTTCGTTACAGGTAGTCCTTGACTTACAAAAGGGTCGTTTAGTGACTGCTCGACATTACAACAGCACCGAAAAATGTGACTTAGGACCGACCGTTTTGCACACTTATGGCACCCCCGTGTTCGTGTGAAAATTCAGACGCTTTGGCAACTGTCTCATACTTACGACGGTTGCAGCGTCCCGTGTGTGTGTGTGTGTGTGTGTGTGTGTGTGACGTGATCCCCTTTTGCAACCTTCCGGCAAGCAAAGTCAATGGCCAGATTCGCTTAACGACCACGTTGCTAGCTTAACAACGGCAGAGATTCTCTTAACCACGGCGGTCAGGAAGAGGGTAACATGGGGCAAAACTCAAGTTAGCAACGGTCCCGCTCAGCAACGGAAATTCGGGCCTCGTAATTCAAGGACTACCTCTGGTGCTTTTTTTTTTTTTTTTTTTTTGCAATACCCAAAGTGACTCGCTGCCTGAGGGAGGAATATGGGATTGCTGGCTCTCTTTTTTTTTTACGATGTCAGTTTAACCTTTTTTGAGGAAGGCAACTTTTCTGGTAATGGCAGAATTTAAGGGAACAGCGGGATTTAAACTTTCTCACGAAAAGAAAGTTTTCCCTGTTTATATCTAGCTGAGTGGTGACAAAAGCCTGCCATCTTTAAAACGTCTTTCCAGTCACTTGGCATCCTGCAGTGTTCAAAGCTGTCATTACCTTTCTCACCTTCCCAGAAAAGCTCTGACAATATTTGTCCCATTAATGGTCTTTTTTTTTCTTCCCCTGCTGCTTCTGACTCACAGGTCAAAGGAGGGACAGCTGTCAGTCATTTCAGCCGCAGCCACACAACTCAACAAAATCCCCTTTATCCTTTTCCCTGCCTGCTTATTTCAAGCCATCCCTATTTATTCCTTTTCTCTTTGGGTAAATCAATGTTGTTGACTCAAGTATCTTCAGTTAATCTGAGCCAGGCTAACTTTCTGGGATTTTTGTTATTGTTGTTAGTTGCGAAGTCGTGTCCGACCCATCGCGACCCCATGGACAATGTTCCTCCAGGCCTTCCTGTCCTCTACCATCTTCTGGAGTCCATTTAAGCTCAGGCCTACTGCTTCAGTGACTCCATCCAGCCACCTCATTCTCTGTCGTCCCCTTCTTCTCTTGCCCTCAACCTTTCCCAGCATGAGGCTCTTCTCCAGTGAGTCCTTCCTGCTCATTAGGGGGCCAAAGTATTTGAGTTTTAGCTTCAGGATCTGGCCTTCTAAAGAGCAGTCAGGGTTGATCTCCTCTAGGACTGACCGGTTTGATCGCCTTGCAGTCCAAGGGACTCGCAGGAGTCTTCTCTAGCACCATAGTTCAAAGGCTTCAATTCTTTGGCGCTCAGCCTTTCTTATGGTCCAGCTTTCACTGCCATACATTGCAACTGGGAAGACCATAGCCTTGACTATACGCACTTTTGTTGACAGGGTGATGTCTCTGCTTTTTAGTCTGCTGTCTAGATTTGCCATGGCTTTCTTCCCAAGGAGCAAGCGTCTTTTAATTTCTTGGCTACAGTCCCCATCTGCAGTGATCTTGGAGCCCAGGAAAATAAAATCTGTCACTACCTCCATTTCTTCCCCATCTATTTTTTTAACTTTAACTTTCTGGGATACGTCTTTATATTATTTTGATTTGTAGTATATTCATATAGGTAAAGGTAAAGGTTCCCCCGCACATGTGTGCTAGTCGTTTCCGACTCTAGGGGCCGGTGCTCATCTCCGTTTCAAAGCCGAAGAGCCAGCGCTTGTCCGAGGACGTCTCCGTGGTCATGTGGCCGGCATGACTAGACGCCAAAGGCGCACGGAACGCTGTTACCTTCCCACCGTAGTAGTTCCTATTTTTCTACTTGCATTTTTACGTGCTTTCGAACTGCTAGGTTGGCAGAAGCTGGGATGAGTTAACAGGCGCTCACTCTGTTACGCGGCACTCAGGATTCGACCCGCCAAACTGCCTACAATTTGACAAGCTCAGCGTTCTAACCTACTGAGCCACCGCGTCCCTGTATATTCATATACCTCGCTTATCTATTTATTTAGATTTTTATTCTACCTTTTCCTTTACTCCCCATATATAAAAAAGTGAATAAAAAGGAAGCACAAACTGATATAGCTATCCTTGGTAAGGTGGGTAGCTTGAAATGGCTGACTAAATACAAACGTACTTTTCAAGTAGGCAGTTATTTGAAGTCACAACTGCCAAAACATCTTAGGGAGATATTTACGCGAGCGAGATTCGAACAGCTTGACACAATGGTCAGATATGGGAGATTTCATGTTATACCGTACAATGAGCGTCTCTGCATTTGCAGAGCAGCAGAGGTAGAAGACCTGGCTCACATCCTATTTGACTGTTGCCTGTATAAGGGGGTGAGAGACAGGCATCTTGGTCTATATACCGAACGAATGACCCATTGGGATCCCCATATCAAAATAACTTACCTTGTGTCCAGCCAGAATTTGGAAATAACATTTAACGTAGCACAGTACTTAAACAAAATGGTTCGGTTGAGATCTGCATATGTGGGACTGATTGGGGTAGATTGCAAGGGCGACTCTGAAATATAATTTTATCATATTTTATCTATATCTTAAATTATTGTGCACTATTACAATTTCATTTTAGATTGTATTTTATTCCCATTTCATTTTAAATCGTATTTTATTCTAATTCCATTTTAAATTGTATTTTATCAAATTCCATTTTAAATTGCTTTTATCAAATTGTAGTAACAATTTGTTGCTGGATCTTTGCGCTTTGATATGGCCCAAAGGCTAATCAATGAAGGCTTATGATGTATTTATTTAGATTTTTATTTTACCTTTTCCTTTACTCCCTGATGTTTCCATCTACTTACACCAGGGCTCTTCAAACTTGGCCCTTTTATGACTTGCGGACTTCAAGTGCCTGGCTGAGGATCAATGTGCCTGGCTGAGGAATTCTGGGAGTTGAAGTCCACAAGTCATAAAAGGGCCAAGTTTGAAGACCCCTGACTTATACCATTGGGAATTGATAAATGGATGGATTTTGACTTTTTTAAGGACTACTTTGCACCTAGAATGCTTTATTATTATTAGTAGTATTAAGAATTTATTAGGAATTTATTATTAATATTCTAGGTATTAGTACCGCTTTATAAAGCCTAAGTAAGACCACACTTAGAATCCTGCATCCAGTTTTGGTCACCACAAAATTAAAAAAAAAGAGGTTGAGACTTTGGAAAAAGTGCAAAGAAGAGCAACAAAGATGACTAAGGTAAAACATATGAAGAACGGTTGCAGGAACTGGGTTTGTCTAGTCTAGTGAAAACAAGGATAGCAGTCTTCTAATATTTAAGGCAAGACAAGAAACAATATCTGTCAAGGAGAGAAGCAACCTAGAACTAAGGAGAATTTTCCTAATGGTGAGAACAATTAATCATTGGAACGGCTTGCTTCCAGAAGTTGTGTGTGCTCCATCACTGGAGGCTTTTAAGAAGAGACTGGACAGCCATTTAATCATCATTATCATCATCATCATTGGAGTATTCACAGCTTCTGGAGGCAGGTTGTTCCACTGGTTAATTGTTCTAACTGTCAGGAAGTTTCTCCTTAGTTCTAGGTTGCTTCTCTCCTTGACTAGTTTCCACCCGTTGCTTCTTGTCCTGCCTTCAGGTGCTTTGGAGAATAGCTTGACTCCCTCTTCTTTGTGGCAGCCCCTGAGATATTGGAAGATTGCTTTCATGTCACCCCTCACCCTTCTCTTCGTTAAACTAGACATACCCAATTCCAGCAACCGTTCCCTATATGTTTTAGCCTCCAGTCCCCCAATCATCTTTGTTGCTCTTCTCTGTACTCTTTCTAGAGTCTCGACATCTTTTTTACATCGTGGTGACCAAAACTGGATGCAGGATTCCAAGTGTGGCCTTACCAAGGCATTTGTCGGGTATGGTACAGGTTGTCCTGTTTGAGCAGGGGGTTGGACTAGAAGACCTCCAAGGTCCCTTCCAGCTCTGTTATTCTGCTTTGCAACTTGCCCTGTGTTTAATCCCCTAATCCAGGGGTGTCAAACTCAAGTTCATTGAGGGCGGCATCAGCATTGCGGTTGCCCTCAGGGGGCCAGGTGGGTATGGCCAGGGTGGGCGTGGCCTACTGGGTGGGCGTGGCTAGAGTGCATATGGCCTACTGGGTGGGCGTGGCCAGCTCTACATCATTTGCATCAAGGGTGCCTATGGAGGCCTGGGTAGGAGTGGGACAGATCTGAGGGTCTCTGGCAGAAGGAGGGTCTCTGGGCCATGGCCAAGGCAGTGGGGGCCGTTCCCTCACTGTTTCCAGGATGGCTTCGTGGGCCGCATGAAACCACTTTGCGGGCCGGATCTGGCCCCCAGGCCTTGTGTTTGACATGTCTGCCCTATGCCTAAGGGAAGGAAACAGGAGCTGTTGTCTCTCTTGGCCATTAATGTACAGTAACGAAAGCCCTTTTCCAAGATAAAAGGGGACAGCGACTTAAGTCAGCTTTTTAAGCAAATCCTTCTGTGAGAAGTAAGTATATAGAACTTAGACCAGACTGGATTTTCAAACAGCAGAAAACAAGATACTTCTTTCTCAGATATTTTGCTACGTGAAAATTCAGTCCGGTCTAAGTTCTATATATTCTTCTCTATGCATGCATAAAATATGTTCCCAATTATTTTTTTTTTCCCCTTGGCAGTCTGGATAGCAAAACAAGGATGCTCAATAGATATTGTCCCTGCAGCTTCCTTCTTCTGTGCTTTGTAAAAACCTGCCAGAGGAAGGTTAATGAAGGCATTATCATAAATTCTGCATAAATTGATCAATGATCTTTCTGTAAAACCCTATCCTGTAGACCGTTAATTAAAACATCACGACCTTGATGTTGAGTTGAGCTGGCCATGTGACTATTTTTGTTCCTTTTTTTTCATAGAAATGTATATGCGTGTCAAAATAAAGTAGAAAGGTGAAATGCCTGGGGGAGGGGGATGTTTTTCCATTTCTTATATATTGTTAACGATCCTTGAATATACGTTTTCTTGAAAGCTCTTACAAATTAATGGTCAGGTGGAAATTAAGTGGTGTCTTTGGCTCATAACAGCTCGCTGAACACTTTTGCAGAAAAAAGGAAAAAAAAAAACAATGTTTGTTGAACCCTCGGTGATTTTTCCCCTGGCAGATTCAGCTTTACAAATTGTAAAAAAAATAAAATAAAAAAATGGCCTGCTTAAAGATTTCGAGTGGGTTATAAAATGACCTTTTGTCTCTTAACGATGTTGATATTATAACAGTTAATCTCGTTCATGCCTGGCTGTTAGGTTTCTCTTTTAAAGTTTTTTTTTTTAAGAGAAACTGTACGCATTTCAACAAAACCTGCATCAAAGTGGAGGAAATTCATTTAAAAGTTCGTTTTAAGAAAGCACCGCACGTTTTGCATATAGTCTTGATCCAAAGGCTTTTTATGTTTTTCAGATTAAAAAAAAAAACTGGACTTGAGGAGGGTTTTTTGTTTTTTTTAAAAAAAATCCTTTTCACAAGGAAGCCTGGCGAAGTCTTTCCCCAAATCCGGTCCTCCCATCATCCCCAGCTCAATGGCAGAAATAGGGATGATGAGGATTGAAATACAAGATATTTGGAAAAAAGAATCTGAGCGCAGTTTATGAAGAAGTATTGTTTGACGTTCTAATGGTCATTTTAACCGTCGTTGAACTGCATCAACATACCCCCTGTTTCTGATGCTTTTGGGGACTGGTGGTAAATTCCATAGAGGACACTGAACGTGCAACGGAAAACTTCGCCAGATAGTTTCGAGATGGTTTGTAGGTCTTGCTGTCATGATGTAAAGGTAGAGATGGATGGAATGCAGCCGTATCCTTCATAAAGCAGGTGAACTCTGAAGCCTTTCTGATCAGATTGTCTTAAGGTTGTGATTACAAAGAACGTTTGGCAGGCTGCATTGTACTCTATGGATCCATGATGCTATTCTTGTGTGAAGGATAGTGTAAGATGTAGTTCAGCAACTACTGGAAGAGCACAGATTCTCCACACTACTTTTAAGGTCAATAATATTAATCGTAATAGGTAGATTTTGCCCCCCCCTCTCTCTCTCTCCTTCTCGTAGCCCCTCTGCTGTTGTCTTTTTATAGTTTTGGTTTCTCATCTCATTCCATTTAAACCAGGGGTCTTCAAACTTGGCCCTTTTATGACTTGTGGACTTCAACTCCCAGAATTCCTCAGCCAGGCATGCTTTGTCCCCAACCTCCTCTTCTACCTTGTGGCATCACATAATGTAGGGGTCTTTTTTTTTTAATCCCATTTATATCCCGCCCTTCTCCGAAGACTCAGGGCGGCTTACAATCTAAAGCACAATGTGCTTAGCAATAGCCTTCATTCTATGTATATGCCTGCTTATTTAGGGCTTTCGCCCCCCCCCCCCCAGCGGCATTTTTACAAAGTCAGCTTATTGCCCCCAACAATCTGGGTCCTCATTTTACCTACCTCGGAAGGATGGAAGGCTGAGTCAACCTTGAGCCTGGTGGGACTCGAACCTGCACTAATTGCAGGCAGCTGGTGTTACTTAAGGAGGCATTAGCCCACTGCTCCACCAAGGCTCTTCCAACTTGGCCCTTTTCTGACTTGTGGACTTCAACTCCCAGAATTCCTCAGCCAGCGTGCCTGGCTGAGGAATTCTGGGAGGGGCCTTCCAACTTGGCCCTTTTATGACTTGTGGACTTCAACTCCCAGAATTCCTCAGCCAGCATGCCTGGCTGAGGAATTCTGGGAGTTGAAGTCCACAAGTCATAAAAGGACCAAGTTGGAAGACCCCTGATTTAAACCTTGATCAGATAAACCAGAATAATGTGTTGGTTATTCTCATAAATGGAGTTTTTCTGCATGAGCCCCGTTCACCATTCTCCTAGAAATAAGTTGTCCAGAAACAGATTAAAAGTAGAAGAATGCTAAATATAGGAATGCTAAATACTGCTTTGCTTTGGTGGGGTTTTGTGTGTGTGTGTGTGTGTGTGCGCGCGTGCGCGTGCACCTGTGTTATTTTTTCATTTTATGACTAAGCTTTGCATTAAGCGTGGATGTATTCATTTTTAAGCGCGACGGAAAGTCGTACAGTTGCATCCATGTAAAAATCTTAATTCTAGGCAGTCCTCGACTTATGAACACATCGGAGCCCGAAATTTCTGTTGCTAAGACGTTTGTTAAGTGAGTTTTGCCCCGTTTTACGACCATTCTTGCCACTGTTGTTAAGTGGATCACTGGAGTTAAGTTAGTAACATGGCTGTTAAGCGAATCTGGCTTCCCCCTTGACTTTGCTTCCTCTACGGTAGATGTCGCAAAAGGGGGATCACATGACCCCGGGGGGCTGTGACCGTCATAAATACGAGCCAGTTGCCAAGCGTCTGGATTTTGATCACATGACCGGAGGGCTTCTACAATGTTCTACGCCTGAAAAACGGCCTTTTTCTCCCAGCAACGTTGTAACTTTGAACAGTCACTAAATGAACTGCTGTAAATCTAGGACTAAAAATAAATTAAATGAAGGCACCGCCCGCCGGGAAAAGGTTCTACATGGTTTGGAAGTTAGTGGCTCATGACGAGGGTTGCAAGCCTTTGCAAAACTAGGAAAAGTTCACTTATCACGTTCACTGCCTGCCTTTTTATTACCGTAATTTATTGCATTAATGATGAGATTCAGCTATTCCTTACATCTGAGGAGGCCCTGACCCTAGTAGGATTTTTCGGTATTGTTTGTGTATAGATTTGCAATGGGGATGAATATCTGTAACTGGGCTGGAGGGTGAGGGTGGAGATTTTGTTCTCCGAGCTTGTGGGTTGGTTTCCAAAAGTTTCGTTACCAGGGTAGGTAACATCTTTAGTGGACTACTTGTAAATATTATGACACCTAAGCCAATGTAGATGGGTCTTTTCCATAGCCAGCTCTTCATGGGATTCCTTACTGCAAAATATTTGCCATTATGCTTTCTTTTCTTTCTTTCTTTCTTTCTTTCTTTCTTTCTTTCTTTCTTTCTTTCTTTCTTTTTCTTCCTTCCTTCCTTCCTTCCTTCCTTCCTTCCTTCCTTCCTTCTTTCTTTCTTTCTCTCTCTCTGTCTCTCTCTCCTTCCTTCCTTCCTTCTTCCTTTCTTTTTCCTTTCTTCTTTCCTCCTCCCCTTCCTTCCTTCCTTCCTTCCTTCCTTCCTTCCTTCCTTTCCTTCCTTCCTTCCTTCCTTCCTTCCTTTGCAATGGGGGTGATGGGTCATGTGTGGCTGTGTCAAGCGAGGATCTTGTAATTTTTTTAAAAAAAAAATACATATATTATTTAATAAACCTATTAGACCACTGAGTTCAACAGCCTCTTTGCGGTTTTCTGGAATATGGAAGATAAAATGAAAACAATTTTAGGAGCAATTATAAAACAATTAAAATTACACCGAGCAATTCATTTGATAGGAATGCACTTATTGTATTTATAAAGCGTGCATTTGTGCCCTTCTTGAAAATTGGAGCCAGAAACCCAGCTGTAAATCATACCTCAAACAGAATTGGTTTTATTGCTTTATTTTAAACATTTAAGCAAGCAAACAAACAAATAAATATGTGCAATAATATACTTCATTTACTGGAGGTCAACAACAGTCACTAGGGATTGTGAGCTATTAAAATGGTGGCATTCTTCCACTAGTTGAATTGCATAAGACGTTAGAATAATGTATGTGAGATCAATTATTAACCTTCTGAGAACTCCTCAGGGACATAAATGTAACAAGATATATGTATGAGGTGTATGATCGTTCAGGGCTTTGGATTCAATTACAGTGTCGTGGCTTGGGCCTGCGTAGTAGGCAACAAGTGTGCTCTTTAAAGCCTCTCTCTCTTCCTCTCCCTCTCCCCTCTCTCCACCCTCTCCCCCTCAGCCTCTCCCTCTCCCCTCTCTCCTCTCCCTCTCCCCCTCTGTCTCCTCCCTCTCCCCCTCTCTCTCCTCCCGCTCTCCCCGTCTCCTCCCCTCTCCTCTCTTTCTCTCCCTCTCCCCCTCTCTCTCCTCTCCCTCTCCCCCTCTCCTCTCCTTCTCCCCCTCACTTCTCCTCTCTCTCCTCTCCCTCCCCCTCTCCCCTCTCCCTCCCTCCCCCTCTCTCCTCTCCCTCTCCCCCTCTCTCCTCCCCCTCTCCTCTCTTTCTCTCCCTCTCCCCCTCTCTCTCCTCTCCCTCTCCCTTTCTCCTCCATCTCCCCCTCTATTCTCCCTCTCCCCCTCTGTCTCCTCCCCCTCTCCTCTCTTTCTCTCCCTCTCCCCCTCTCTCTCCTCTCCCTCTCTCCTCTCCATCTCCCCCTCTCTTCTCCCTCTCTCCTCTCTTTCTCTCCCTCTCCCCCTCTCTCTCCTCTCCCTCTCTCCTCTCCATCTCCCCCTCTCTTCTCCCTCTCCCCCTCTGTCTCCTCCCCCTCTCCTCTCTTTCTCTCCCTCTCCCCCTCTCTCTCCTCTCCCTCTCTCCTCTCCATCTCCCCCTCTCTTCTCCCTCTCCCCCTCTGTCTCCTCCCCTTCTCCTCTCTTTCTCTCCCTCTCCCCCTCTGTCTCCTCTCCCTCTCCCCTCCTCTCCCTCCACCTCTCCCTCTCCCGTCTCCTCTCCCTTCACCTCCTCTCTCTTCTCTCTTCTCTCCCTCTCCTTCTCTCTCTCCTCTCCCTCTCCTCTTTCCCTCTCCTCTCCTCCCATCTCCTCATCTCCTTTCCCTCTCCCCCCCTCTCTCTTCTCCTCCCTTCCCCTCTCCTCTCCCTCTCCCTCTGTCACACATACATGCCTATCCTTTTGCACAAGGAATAGAAATCTCTTTGTGCACACATTAAGAAAGCACGGCCCTTTAAAGGGTTGCATACATACACACAAAAGAAATTTCCTAACAGTGAGAGCAATGAAACAACTTGCCTCCAGACATTGTGGGTGCTCCATTACCGGACACTTTCAAGAAGGGACTGGACAACCATTTATCTGAAATTGTATAAGGTCTCCTGCTTGAGCAGAGGGTTGGACTGGAAGACCTCCAAGGTCCCTTCCAGCTCCATTATTCTACCTTCTGTGCTCTGTGTTCTAACTCTATAAAACCAAAGCATCTTTCTGGAGTGAAATGAAAAGCATTGTCTAAGCTTAAGGTACGTGACCAAAGATAACGCAGCATATTATTAAAACGCACCGTCTTCAGGCCTTCTTCAAGCCCAGTGCTGTGTTTTTAATTTCTGCTGAAAATTCACCATCCCTCAAACTCCACCCTGAAGAAGCAATATTATTAATCCCACAGCCCACACATTCCTTTGTTTTGTGACGGTTGGCTTGCTGTGGGCTGCAGTGCCGGCCTGCTCTATCTACAAAGCCAATTCCATCTCTCAGGTTTGAGTCTGCCTGCAAAGGACAACCGGCTTGAGAAACAAGCAAGCCAGGATTTGTGGTAGCTTGGAAATCCCTGCTGGAATGGACAAAAGGCACAGCTGGGGTGTTATATTCAGGAGGAAAAGAACACCAGCGTAGTGTTTTCTGCTGCCCCCGTCTGAATATGTCCTAAATAACATAGGTAAAGGTAAAGGTTTCCCCGCACATGCGTGCTAGTCGTTTCCGACTCTAGGGGCCAGTGCTCATCTCCGTTTCAAAGCCGAAGAGCCGGCGCTTGTCCGAGGACGTCTCCATGGTCATGACGAGATGCCAAAGGCGCACGGAATGCTGTTACCTTCCCACCATAGTGGTCCCTATTTTTCTACTTTTTACGTCCTTTCGAACTGCTAGGTTAGCAGAAGCTGGGATGAGTAACAGGCGCTCACTCTGTTACGCGGCACTCAGGATTCAACCCGCCAAACTGCCGACCTTCTGATCGACAAGCTCAGCATCCTAACCCACTGAGCCACCGCGTAAAGATAAGATAATCTTTACTGTCATTTTTTTTTTACTGTGGGCACACATCCAAAATGAAATTGAGTTGCCCACTCTCCAAGTGAAACACATACATTGCACACACCTAAAACATACTATAAACAACATATAAACAGACCCACACCCCTACAAATGTTAGCATTTAAACAGAAACACAGAGAGTTTTAAATAAAAGAAAAAAATGTTTTGAAACCTCACCATCTTTATTCTCTCCGAAACACTCACGTGCATGCTTCCATCTGGCCAGGCGTAAGCATAAAAACTTACATGTAGCGATCAACATACTTGATTAGGTTTGTTTGAAGAAACTCAAGTTTCTCCCTTCAGTAGCAACATTTCAGGCAATGTCCTTTATTGTAGGGTGTTTTCCATACCGATAAGGGTGGGGTTGAAAGATGCAATGGATAAGGCAAGGAGCCAAGAAGCAATCTGGAATTGAGGAGAAACTTCCTGAGAGTGAGGACAATTAGCCAGTGGAACAGCTGGCCTCCAGAAATCGTGGGGGCTCCATCACTGGAGATTTTTAAGAAGAGGCTAGACATTCGCCTGTCTGAGATGGTATAGGTTTAATTTAATTTAATTTAATAATTTGATTTCTATACCGCCCTTCTCCCGAAGGACTCAGGGCGGTGAACAGGGCAATACACAATAAAAATCAGATACAAAAATTAAAAAACCATTAAAAACCAATTAAACATCATGCCCATAAAATCAATACATATTAAGTTAAAAACTAATTTTAAAAAACCCAACCGCACCCCGTCAGACCAGGCCAGCTTGTTCGAAAAAGAATGTTTTAAGATCGCGCCGGAAGGAGCGAAGGTCGGGGGCCGTCCGGAGCTCAACCGGTAAGCTGTTCCAAAGGTCTGGCGCGCCCACAGAGAACGCTCTCCCCCTGGGGGTCGCCAATCGGCATTCTTTGATCGGCGGCACCCTGAGGAGGCCCTCTCTGTGGGAGCGCACTGGACGGAGGGACGTTGACGCCGGTCGCAGGTGTTGCCGTAGGTAATCCGGACCCATGCCATGAAGGGCTTTGTACGTCATAACTAACACCTTGAACCTCACCCGGAGAGCAACCGGTAGCCAATGCAGCTCGCGGAGCAGAGGTGTAACATGGGAGTATCAGGAAACTCCCAAGACAACTCGCGCGGCTGCACTCTGCACCAGCTGGAGTCTCCGGGTGGACCTCAAGGGCAGCCCCATGTAGAGAGCATTACAGTAGTCTAGACGAGAGGTCACGAGCGCATGAGTGACTGTGCGCAAGGCATCCCGGTCTAGATAGGGCCGCAACTGGCGCACCAGGTTCTCCTGCTTGAGTGGGGGGCTGGACTAGAAGACCTCCAAGGTCCCTTCCATCTCTATTCTGATGAAATACAGATCGTTAGTATGATTGTTGAGTTCTTCGTTTGTTGATTGATTCATGCTTTACCTTAGCTTCTGTGACATTAACAGAACCTGGCCCACAATAATCATGATTGAACTTTCTTGGCTTTCCTCCCCCCGCCCCTTGAAAACAGACCAGGATAACATAATAACAGAGTTGGAGGGGACCTTGGAGGTCTTCTAGTCCAACCCCCTGCTCAGGCAGGAAGCCCTATCATTTCAGACAATTTTTTTTCTTAATTCCATTTATATCCCGCCCTTCTCCGAAGACTCAGGGCGGCTTACAAGCTTAGCAGTAGCCTTCATTCTATGTATATGCCTGCTTATTAGGGCTTTCACACCCCTCCCAAGCGGCATTATTACAAAGTCAGCTTAATTGCCCCCAACAATCTGGGTCCTCATTTTACCTACCTCAGAAGGATGGAAGGCTGATGCCTGGTGGGATGTGAACCTGTACTAATTGCAGGCAGCTGGTGTTACTTAAGGAGGCATTAGCCCACGGCTCCACCAAGGCTTTGTCCAATCTCTTCTTTTAAACTCTGGAGCACCTACAACTTCTGGAGGCAAGCTGTTCCACTGATTAATTGTCAGGAAATTTCTCCTTGGCTCCAGGTTTTGCTTCTCCTCCAAAATCTTAGCCAGCAGAGCAAAAATACCACTTATAGCTTACCTCACCTTGGGGACGTTTCTGCTCTTCAGCAAACGTTGTCTATTATTGAACGATATAATCTAGTAGACGTACAAAACAAATGCTAATGGCCTTAATATTAATTACATTTCTTACGATATCAAGATAAGACAAATTCAACTAAAAATCGTTTTTCAGGTTGATGGAATGTTCCAGAGATACTTAAAAATGTCCAAGTCTTATTCTAGGGGTGGGGAGTGACAAATGGGTAATGGGAAACTTGCTCGTATAAGATATAGATCAACACTGTCCATTTGATTTGATACTTATAAATTGGACAATTATAACCTTTCAAGCCTCAATACATTTTAAAGATGTGAGTGTATAAACCTAGAGTGATAAATAAACTTAGGAATTCATGGTGATGGAGTGAAGAATTACAGATTGATCCACCCTGAGGGGTAGGAAGCAAAGACACTTTGCAGTGTTGAAAAGATAGTTTGATCTTCGTTTTACGTGCTTGGTTCGCACAATTACGCTGTGATCCATTTTATGTGTTGTCTTGTTACTGCCATAACAGAAAATGAATGAGTGTTATTTCATTTGGCTTCAAGGTTTAATGTTCTACTTCCAAACAAGGCCGAAGGATTTCTTATATTCAGTCTATTATATTTTTGTTATTTATTTTTGTCCATTTCGTTTTGTGTATCCTTTCCTTTCCCATTCTTTTTTGCGCACTAAATCAGCAAAAAAAGGAAAAAGGAAATAAACAAAGCTTGCAGACAGAGGCCTCCTACTTGTGTTTGGTCAATGACTCAAACTTTTGGCTCTTGATGGTTAAATCTTGACTTTGAGTAAATCTTGACTTATTTTTAAAGCCAGGTTTTTTTATTAGAACCTGGAGCTGATTTAGTGTATGTAGTAAGTTTAAAGAAAATCAAATGTACTGTAGTTTTAGTCTTGCTTCCCCCTTTTTTTCACAGAAATTAATGAAAGTTACCATCCCATGGTAGATAATAAGTTGATTGTTACTCAGAGTGTAAGCCAAAGGGAGGTAAATATCTTTGAGAAGAAACATGAGAACACAATGGGTGTGCTGGACAATCCCAATCACCAAACCATGATTTGGCATTAAGTTTCCACCAAGTTAATATTTATTTATTTATTTATTTATTTATTTATTTATTTATTTATTTATTTATTTATTTATTTGATTTATATGTTTGACCTACCTTAGAAAAGGAAAAATAATAATAAATAAGGAATTCATGTTCTGAGCAGGAAAACATTCCAGAGGCTAGAAATACGTGGTGGACTTTTGGGATTGGCATATCGGTAATCCTAAACTGAAATTATTTAATTTACTATTATTCTATTAAAAAACCATGCGTATTTCACATTTTTCTTATTTCCAAAATGTCTGAGGCAGCTAAGAATGATAGAAGTTAGAATACATCCACAACATCAAAGACAAAAGATCAAAAAAAAAAAAAAAAGCCAGACCACCCATTGGGTCAGGAAGAACAACAAGAAACTAGAATAATAACAATCAAGAATAAAAAGCTTGTACAGACATCAGCCACAAATCATTTCAGTATAAGACATGAAACGGGTCTTTTTTCAAAGTTCCAAGTGAATGACATGTGAAGATAACCTTATCCAGAAAAACAGAAGAACAAGAGTTGGAAGGGACCTTAGAGGTCTCCTAGTCCAACCCCCTGCTCAGGCAGGAAACCCTGTACCATTTCAGACAAATGGTTGTCCAATCTCTTCTTTAAAACCTCCAGTGTTAGAGCACCCACAACTTCTGAAGGCAAGTCGTTTTATTGATTAATTGTTCTCACTGTCAGGAAGTTTCTCCTCAATTCTAGGTTGCTTCTCTCCTTGATGAGTTTCCATCCGTTGCTTCTATTCTATTCCATCCATTGCTATTTCACCAGCTCCTTGGTGCAATAGATCTTTAAAAGTAATGACTAGCAATTTGAAAATGTCATAAAAATATACTGCAGGTCATCCAGAAGTCACCAAAGATAGGGCAGTAGTTAAATTGCAGCTGACTTTTTGGAAACTATGGCTTAAAAATGTTTGGTTTTTTTCCCCCCAAAGCTGGGCGTGCCTAAAACATGCTCAAGTCAGCCAGTAATTAAGCCACAAGTAAACACAGATAGAACTAGACAGAGTTGTTACGACAGCCAAGGTTTTTTTTCCCCAAGATGTTCTGGAAAACCACTGCCTCTCAGTTGTTTAGGAACCAGACCTTTCAAGGACTTTGTCAAACTGGGAACTGTGTTTTTGCAAGTGCAGCCTCATCCCAAACCTGACCTTTATTTTGGATAACTGTGATCGAGATTACTTTTCCTGATTTATTAGAAGCCGTGGATCTCTTTGCCTAGGGAGATTTTTCACGGTTGTCCCAGGGGTGCTTTTCGAAAAGGCCAACTGGACTATCTTGGTTTTGTTCTGTACCAGCCTGCTACCGGCCCTGCAGAAAAGGCAGGGACAACCCCTTTTACAATAAGGCAAGAGGCTGGAATTACGCCTGCCAAATTTATTACTACAAAAACAAACAAGACACGAACCAAGAAACCGGAGCTTTAAGAAACACGAACTATCCAAGCGGTTGCCTTCAGCAAACCAGCCCTCCCCACACATTCCCCTTATATAGAGTTCAGGGCGTGGCTTCTCTCTGCCTCCTTCCGAGAAGCCCCATTGCCTTCCTCTGTCTACTCCTAATTGACTGCCTCCTGCGTCGGGCGTCCTTGAACAGGGCCAGCTGTGGGTCATCTTCATCCACGCTGTCAGGCTCACACAGCTGGGTCTCCGTGGTGACCAAGTGGGAGGGGCCTGGCTGAGGGCTCTCATCAGCAAGATCTTCAACCCCCTCAGCAAGGTCTTCAACACCCCCCTCCTCCTCTGAGTCATCCGACCCAACTGCCGAACCCACAGGCTGACCCTGAATCACAACAGGTTTTTGTTTTTTTTTTTCCTTGAAAACATTTCACTTCTCATCCCAGAAGCTTCTTCCGTTCTTGCGTCTTCAGAACGGAAGAAGCTTCTCGGATGAGAAACGTAGCCTTTTGAAGGAAACACTTTCAAATGCTTTTTTTTCAAGGAACCCCCCCACCACCACCAGTTTCGCTTCTCATCCAAGCAGCTTCTTCCGTTCTGGAGATGCCAGAACGGAAGAAGCTTCCAGGACGAGAAGCGAAAGGTTTTCAAAGAAAAAAAACAACGTGAAAGATTCAGCATCCGGGGTAGTCCTTGACTTATGACCGCAATTTTCCACGGCTAAGCAAAACAGTCGTTAAGTGAGTTTTGCCCCATTTTACGAACTTTTCTTGCCACAGTTGTTACGTGAATCCCTGCAGTTGTTCAGTTAGTAACCCGGTTGTTAAAGGGAATCAGGCTTCCTCCCCCCATTGATTTTGCTTCTCAGAAGGTCACCAAAGGGGATCACGTGACACACACACCCCGGGGGACGCCGCAACTGTCATGAAGACCAGTCAGTTGCCAAGCGTCTGAATTTAGATCACGTGACCATGGGGATGCTGCAAGAATCGTTAAGTGTGAAAAACGGTCGTAAGTCGCTTTTTTTCCGTGCTGCGGCCACTTCAGACGGTCTCTAAACGAATGCTTTTAAATTGAGGAATACTTGCACTTTGCTTTGATCTAATTCCTCATGCAAACTCTTCCATACACACAGCTTAATATCTCAGTCTCAAGTTGCTTTAGAAGGATAGGGGATGAGTATCTTCCTGAAGCTTCTGCAATTGACTTTAGATCAACTGCTCAAGCACCTAGCCCTGAGTGATTCTTAACACAGATTGTATTCTATCCAATTACGTTATAATGTTGAGAGAGTCCTTGAATAAAGATTTTACCCTGTCTTCTCCTTCTTCTTCTTCTTCTTCTTCTTCTTCTTCTTCTTCTTCTTCTTCTTCTTCTTCTTCTTCTTCTTCTTCTTCTTCTTCTTCTTCTTCTTCCTCCTCCTCCTTCTTCTTCTCCTTCTCCTCCTCCTCCTCCTCCTTCTCCTTCTCCTTCTCCTCCTCCTCCTCCTCCTCCTCCTCTCCTTCTCCTCCTCCTCCTCCTACCCTCTTCCTCCTCCTCCCCTTCTTCTTCTTCTTCTTCTTCTTCTTCTTCTTCTTCTTCTTCTTCTTCTTCTTCTTCTTCTTCTCCTCCTCCTCCTCCTCCTCCTCCTCCTCCTCCTCCTCCTCCTCCTCCTCCTCCTCCTCCTCCTCCTTCTGTTTAAATTAACTGGAAAAAGAGAAAAATGCAATTTTTCAGCTATTCTCAGCCAAGCCCTCCTCCAGTTTCTTCATTCACCAGGAAGGGCAGGGTTGCGCGCTCAAATTATTTTCATATGTCTGGATTCTGTCTGCCTCCTCCCGAGTTATTTAAAACAAGAAAATAAATATCTCCCCAAAGTATACCAAGCGATTCTGTAATCAAGGTGGGGTAAAAAAAAACCTTAAGAGGGATTTTATTTATTTAGGACATTTATTTTTATTTTATTTTATTTTATTTTTTGCTCTTCTGTCATCCGGAATTAAAATCTTAGCTTTTTCAGGAAATGTGGGGGTATGTTGTTTGTGGTGACGCTATGAAAAGACAGAAAACTGTATTATATTTTCTGTACTACAAAAACATAGAAAACTTGGTTAATGCGTAGTGTTAAGCCATGCCTTCCTGAGTAGTAAGCCAAAGCTTGCAAAGCACAATGGTTGGGTTTCCGCAGAAGCTATGCCAACCGCAAGGAAACCATGATAGGGCCTAGGGCGATGTGTTACGAACCAACAACTTTATTCCTGCATTAGATTATTGGTAAATTAGGATAGTGTCAGATGCAAAGAATCAGGACCATGCATAAGTTTCAGTTAAGCTGATTTATTGTTATCCAGAAGAATCTGGTCGACTAATGGTAGCACTAAATTAGCAGTAGATAAGATTGAACGGAATTCAAGGGGAGCTGTAATCGGAGCGTTTGTGGACACATAATGATTCTAGCCTAAATCCTCTCTTGACTCCACCCAAGAGTTTACCTCTTCTTTTCCTACATAATAACCACCTTCTTAGCTTTTTTTTAGTAGCATTACGGTATGGTAAATATTTCCCACAAAAATGTGTGAAAAACTGAATTTGTTTATAAAGGAAAACTGGGTCTGAGGTACATATTGCTGAAGCCTCCCAAATTCTTGGAGTTCATGTAAAAATTAAATTTGAATTTGAATTGAAAGTTGATCTAAAAGTACAGTGGTATCTGTTGAATTGAGGCCTTTGAACTCTGGTGCTGGAGAAGACTCCTGCGAGTCCCTTGGACTGCAAGGCGATCAAACCAGTCAGTCCTAGAGGAGATCAACCCTGACTGCTCTTTAGAAGGCCAGATCCTGAAGTTGAAACTCAAATACTTTGGCCACCTAATGAGGAAGGAAGGACTCACTGGAGAAGAGCCTCATGCTGGGAAAGGTGGAGGGCAAGAGAAGAAGGGGACGACAGAGAAGGAGGTGGCTGGATGGAGTCCCTGAAGCAGTAGGCGTGAGCCTAAAGGGACTCCAGAAGATGGTAGAGGACAGGAAGGCCTGGAGGAACGTTGTCCATAGGGTCGCGATGAGTCAGACACGACTTCGAAGCTAACAACAACAACAACATCTGTTGATGTTCTTTGTTACCTCATGAGAGTAGTTCAGAAAAACTCGCATTGGAAGAAGACAAAGGATTTTGATTCACCAGCAATTTATTTCTGGGGTTGACAACAATTTTCTAAAAATAACTCTGTAAGGAATACTACCAATTTTTGTTGCTTTGTACGTATTTATTGTATACCACTTGACCTGCATCCATGACTACAGCTCTAAAGATACAACATCCTATACTTTGATTTTAAACGCTGACTTCCTTTGCTGTTTCAATCTCATATTTGTCATATTATTTGTTTATCCTTTCACTTTTATTTCTTTTCCTGCTATTTAAGCAAAATGTCGGAATTCTGATAAATCAGTGCTGATGTGAGTTTTCTTTTGACGTATTTTTTCTCCCTTCCTCATAAAACATCATACAGAAGCTTGGGGGGGGAATAAAAGGATTGGTAGAAATTGTTTCTTAGGGGAAAAAAGAAAGATAAATCAAAATGTTCTCCTTTACATTAAGCACCAATTTGTAACTACCACTTCCATGACCATTTTTGATTCTGAGATTTAGGAAAAACACAACGTCTATGGAGATTCTCCTTTACATTAAGCACCAATTTGTAACTACCACTTCCATGACCATTTTTGATTCTGAGATTTAGGAAAAACACAACGTCTATGGAGATTCTCCTTTACATTAAGCACCAATTTGTAACTACCACTTCCATGACCATTTTTGATTCTGAGATTTAGAAAAAACACAACATCTGTGGAGATTCTCAGTCATCCAGGTCATAGTTATTCCAAAGATGCTTTTTCACGAGGCAATCAGACTTTCTTGTTTTTTCTTTGAAGACATTTCACTTCTCCCCCAAGAAGCTTCTTCAGCTTCTTCAGAGACTTAACGGTGGAAAGGTTGCAAAATGGGGCAACGTTCACTTAACAAATGTCTCGCTTAGCAACAGACGTTTGGGGCCCGATTGTGGTCGTAAGTCGAGAACTACCTGTATTTTCCTTAAGTTTTAAGACTTACGTTTTATTTATTAACAAAGTAATGACATTGACATGTCTGGCCTTTGTATATCTTAGAAGCTTTTGAATTTTTGAAATGTATTCCTCTGAACACAGTGTCCTCATTTTACGGTGGCAACATCTTTTCCATTTCTTTGCCTCCAGACTGAGACTCTCCGAAAGACGGCTTTTCATAAGTAATAAATAATTTAGATAAATGTTCTGTAGCTTGAGGAAGGATTGTTCATTTATTTTTAATTGCACCCGTTTTGGAATTAATGGTTAAAACTTAAGTACCAAGATCTATGTGGCTCCCTTTCTTTCTTTCTTTCTTTCTTTCTTTCTTTCTTTCTTTCTTTCTTTCTTTCTTTCTTTCTTTCTTTCTTTCTTTCTTTCGAAGTTTGGGTCTGCTTATTTATTTTTAGGAACAGCAGTGATAGTAATTGTGGTTGTAGTAGCAGCAAGCAACATTTTGGCTTCCCAGGAGAGAGAACACTAAGTACTTTGCTTCTAGACGTTTCCAGGTCCAGAGCTGCATCTGGAATAAATGGATTAAGAGAGAATTGTACTTGGTGAAACACAGTAGATTTTGGCCTTCTTAGCTACTGACCTGGAAATAGACTCTCTATTCCAGGCCTTCAAGAAACGTTTGAAAACTTTTCTATTTAGTAGACTTTCCATTGTTTTAGTACCTAAGTTAGATATGATCCATGTGATTTTACATGGATTTGGGTTGCTATTTAATGTTGTTTTAGAGCAGGGGTGTCAAACTCAATTTCATTGAGGGCCGCATCAGCATTGCGGTTGCCCTCAGGGGGCCGGGTGGGTATGGCCAGGGTGGGCGTGGGCTACTGGGTGGGCGTGGCTAGAGTGCGTATGGCCTACCAGGTGGGCATGGCCAGCTCTACATCATTGGCATCAAGGGTACCTATGGGGGCCTGGGCAGGAGTGGGACAGATCTGAGGGTCTCTGGCAGGAGGAGGGTCTCTGGACCAGGGCCAAGGCAGTGGGAGCTGTTCCCTCAATGTTTCCAGGATGGCTTTGCGGGCCACATGAAACCACTTCACGGGCCAGATGCAGCCCCTGGGCCTTGTGTTTGACACCCCTGTTTTAGAGAGTCTGCTCCCTGCCCAGACTTAGTGTCCGCTGTCCCATGTCAGATACTGAGCAAAGAAAGATTCTTGAGGCCATGCCCCAAAGGTGCTTTTTCAAGAAGCAACTGGACTTTCTTGTTTATTCTTTGAAGATGTTTCGCTTCTCCTCCAAGAAGCTTCTTCAGCTCTGACTGGATGGTGGGGAGTGGAAGGATTTATACTCCTCGCAGACAGCTGGTCATTTGCCTTCTTTTAGAGCAGACATGTCAAACACAAGGCCCGGGGGCCGGATCCGGCCCGTGAAGTGGTTTCATGCGGCCCACGAAGCCATCCTGGAAACAGTGAGGGAACGGCCCCCACTGCCTTGGCCCTGGCCCAGAGACCCTCCTTCTGCCAGAGACCCTAAGATCTGTCCCACTCCTGCCCAGGCCCCCATAGGCACCCTTGATGCGAACGATGTAGAGCTGGCCACGCCCACCCAGCAGGCCATATGCACTCTAGCCACGCCCACCCAGTAGGCCACGCCCACCCAGGCCATACCCACCCGGCCCCCTGAGGCCAACCGCAATGCTGATGTGGCCCTCAATGAAATTGAGTTTGACACCCCTGTTTTAGAGAGTCTTTGAGGCCATTTGGAGGTTTACCTGTGTTTTCAGAGTCACCTGGGCTGAGGACTGAGTTAAGAGAGAGTAACTAATCCCAAAGTTACTCAAGGGAGTTTTCCGTGGCTCAGGGTGAACCTATGTTTCCCTCTTTCTCCTGCCCACCCCCACATAATGCTGTCGTGAAAATGTTCCTAACAAATGTATTTATAGAAGGAAATCCCAGTTGAAATGTAAGCTGCTTATCTTTTTTTAAAAAAAAAGAACAGAAAAATCAAACAGTTGTTCGTTCATTCCTCATAAATTTTTGCTGGAGAAAAACAGAGCTAAACTTCAGTTAATGGGAGTAGAGAATAAACCCTTACATTTTTCTCTTTTCTTAATCTAGCGATGATCAACACTGATTACAGCCATTTAGCAAAGGTTATCTATTCTCTCTTAGCTTTGGCTTTCTGCAAACAGTTATGCCTATTTTTGCCATTTTTCCCCCTGCCTGTTGATACAGATGTTGTAGTTCTCCTTATCTTTGTAAGGGCTAAACAGCTTGATCTGGTGGCTTTGCCTGGAAAGTCACAGTATGATTCATGGTTAATTTGCATTTAGTCAGGAAAGTGGCAGTAATTTCCGTGAGGGAGAAAAAAAAACACGATTATCAGAAGGCGAATACATACTAAGAAAAACTATTATGTTTGCTTTCTCTAGTGGTTCAAAACATGGGAAAGCAATTTTAGATCATGATTGTTCGCCTGGTGCATCAGTTGCAGCCCTATCTAGACCGGGATGCCTTGCGCACAGTCACTCATGCACTCGTGACCTCCCGTTTGGACTACTGCAATGCTCTCTACATGGGGCTGCCCTTGAGGACTACTCGGAGGCTCCAGCTGGTGCAGAATGCAGCTGTGCGAGTGGTGGTGGGGGCTTCCCGATACTCCCATGTAACACCTCTACTCCGTGAGCTGCATTGGCTTCCGATTGTCCTCCGGGTAAGATTCAAGGTGCTGGTTACGACCTATAAAACCCTAAATGGCATGGGTCCGGGTTACTTACGGGAGCATCTGCTGCCGGCATCAACTTCCCTTTGTCCAGTGCGCTCCCACAGAGAGGGCCTCCTTAGGGTGCCGTCGGTCAAAGAGTGTCAACTGGCGGCCCCCAGGCGGAGGGCGTTCTCTGTGGGCGCGCCAGACCTTTGGAACCATTTACTGGTGGAGCTCCAGATGGCTCCCGACCTCCGCTCCTTCCGACGTGATCTAAAAACATATTTATTTGAACAAGCCGGCCTGGTCTGATGGGTTTAGGGGTATTTTAACATTTTGTATTATTTTATTTAATTGGGCTACTGTATTTAATATTTCTTTTAATTTTTATATATTGTATTTTATTATATTGCCCTGTACACCGCCCTGAGTCCTTCGGGAGAAGGGCGGTATAAAAATTAAATTATTATTATTATCGTCACTGAATGAAAATATATTGAGGGAAGGTCCCAATTAGATTTAATATGCACATACAATTACAATTTTAAAATGTCGCTATAGCAGTTAAATATTATGGAGAATATACAGTAGCTGGTATTTAATGAGTTGTACAGTTGATAGAACTAGATTGCTGTGAAGATTAAGACACCAGATATGGGAAGGCCACATGTTCTAGTTTTGCATTAGGCCCAAAATCAGTTGGGTCACCTTGAGCCAGTCACTCTCTCTTATTTTCTTTATTTATCAAATTTATATAGTTGCCCAACAGACAAGAAATGTCAGTCAGAAGAATCAGGACCACACAATAAGTTCCAATTAAGGTGATTTATTTCTCAAGCCTACACACAAGAATCTAGTTAACTGGTTAAATTCCTGGGTGTGCAGTTAAGAAGTAGGCTGGCTTGGTCGCTCAACAGCGAGATACCGTTGAAGCGGGCACAGCAGCTCCTGCATTTTCTGTGTCGAATGAGAAAAGCCCATCTTCCTTCCCCCATCCTTACCACTTTCTACAGAGGGACATTTGAGAGCATCCTGTCATACGGCAGCACAGTCCGGTTTGGAAGCATCCCTGCTTCGGACAGGAAGGCGGTGCAGAGAGTGGTGAGGACGGCAGAAAAGATTATTGGCAGTTTCCTCCCTTCCATCCAGGACATAGCACAGAAGTGTTGCTTGAGCAGGGTCCGCAAGATTGTCTGGGACGCTACACACCCTCTACATGACCTGTTTTCCTTGTTACCTTCTGGAAGGAGGGGGCTCCGTAGTATCCGAACCAGAACATCCAGATTCAGCCAGAGTTTTGTTCCATACTGTATTAACCTTGTGAACTTTCAAGCTTCCTCCTTCCATTATGCACTCAAATGGACAGTGAATAATATTTATATGTTACTTATATGTAAGGGTGTAGGTCAGGGGTAGGCAACCTTGGCTCTTTTATGACTCGTGGACTTCAACTCCCAGAATTCCTGAGCCAGCATGGCTCAGCTTGGAAACCTCTCCCTTTCCCTTCAGCATGGCTGCCTCAGGAATTCTGGGAGTTGAAGTCCACGAGTCATAAAGCGGCCTAGGCCTAGGCCAGGGGTAGGCAACCTTGGCTCTTTTATGACTCGTGGACTTCAACTCCCAGAATTCCTGAGCCAGCATGGCTCAGCTTGGAAACCTCTCCTTTTCCCCTCAGCGTGGCTGGCTCAGGAATTCTGGGAGTTGAAGTCCACAAGTCATAAAGCGGCCTAGGCCAGGGGCAGGCAACCTTGGCTCTTTTATGACTCGTGGACTTCAACTCCCAGAATTCCTGAGCCAGCATGGCTCAGCTTGGAAACTCTCCTTTTCCCCTCAGCATGGCTGGCTCAGGAATTCTGGGAGTTGAAGTCCACAAGTCATAAAAGAGCCAAGGTTGCCTACCCCTGGTGTAGGTCTATACATATGTTGTATATAGTATGTTTAAATGTGTTGTGCATGTGTACACTTTGAGAGGAAGCAAATAAATTTCATTTTTAATGTGTGCCATTGTACCCACAGGAAAAAATGACAAGGTTATCTAATAAGGGTTATCTTAACTAATGGCCATCACTAAATTGGTGCTAGATAAGAGTTAACGAAATTCAAAAGGGGTTGGAACTTAAACCAATTATGGGAATGTAACGATTCCAGGCTAATTCCTCTCTTGACTGGCCCCAGGCTTTGCACCTTCTCCTCCTACGAGTAGTGGCTCTTAGCCATAGGAAGAAGGCCAAGGCCAAGCTGCTTCTGAAATCTTGAGCACCTGCAACCTATCCTAGGGCTGTCTCGTGACCCAGGTTCAAAGAGCAAGCATCTTTTTCAAACATTGCAAATCACATTTTTGTCATTTGAATTTGCCTGTCAGTTCATCCCTAACCTGTGAGTCTTCTTGTGAACTCTGTTACTCGAAGCTACTCGTTCTCAACGACACTGGCGCCCTGCTTGTGTCAAATAGCAGGGGGAAACGCTTTTATCACGCTTGCTGGCATGCTTGAATGGTGAAATCCTGGCTTAGTCTAAATAAAGATAAACTTGAACTTTGAGGTGTCTATACTAAGCTCTTCTGTTAAGGTTTCACTTCTCTCTTAAGCCATGAAACAAGCCAAGAAGCTACCATTGGTTGTTTCTCGTTATGTCTAACGTGGGAACTTAGATTACTCACAATGAATCATATCTCATTTAGAAAGCATTGACCATAATTCTCTGTCTCTGATTTCTCAGTTCTCTGCTTTTTATAAAAGAAGAGCAAAGAAGACGCAGGGAGGGTTCAGATGCATGCATAAAGCTTATTCATAACCTGGTTTATCATTCTCCAGTTCTAGATAAAGCCAACGAAGGAATGCAGAAGAACGATAGACATAGATTGCAATGCATGATTATGTGTTTCTCTCCTAAAGCCAAAAATGAATTCCCGGTCATATACGGTATTTTACTCCTGCAGAAGCCTGTTAAAAAATAAACTGCAGATGCAGTTGTGCAATCAACATTTTTCAAAAGCATAATCAGTATCCCTCTGAGTTTGGAGCTAGCATTTTTTTTGAGTGGGGGGGTGATTACTTCCTTTTATTTAGCTGCAGCTGTTATGATCAGATAAGAATATTTTTTTCAGTCTTTGAATCAGGATGTTTACCGAAAGGATGTTTTCTAAAAACTGGAAGGAAGGGTTATTTTATTCTACATATACACACATTTTTGATACATTAAAAAATATCTTAAAATAGAACTGTCTGTACACACACGTATATGTATATGTATGTATGTATACACACACACACACATATATGTACAGTATATGTAAATGTAAATGTATATATACAGTATACAGTACAGTATATGTGTGTGTATATGTGCAGTGCATGTATGTGTATATATATGTGCAGTGTATATATATGCATATGTACAGTATATTTGTATATATATGTACAGTATGTGTGTGTATATATATATGCAGTATATATATATGTGTGCAGTATATATGTATATGCATTTATATATATATATATATATATACACACACACACAGAGTATATATGTATATGTGCATGTATTTGTACATGTATAGTATACGTACATGAATATATAAAGTTTAATGATGCTCCAGCTAGCCTCCTCTCATTTTAATTTCATCCCAAATAATTTAATCAGTCTTATTTTTAATCCCATTCACTCCGTTGAAGAAGAAGTAGTAGTAGTAGTAGTAGTAGTAGTAGTAGTAGTAATTTATTGTCACTTTGAATATACACCAATCGGCATACATCAAAATGAAATTTCGTTGCACGCAGCTCTCAAGGGGTCACCACCTCTGATATACACTCCTTGTTTGTGGTCAGCTCAAGTTTCAGAAAGTCCATTTTAGTCTCTAGGGAGCAAATGATGGCAAACAGGACAGATTAGCCCTCAGATTAGCTGGTATCCCTGCACGACAACCTCGCCTCCTTTTCTTTTGCTGATCCTGTCTCTTCCACTTTTCCCTTAAAGGGGCCTCGCTCCTTTTTGCCCCTGGAGCAGCGGTGGGATTCAGCCGGTTCGCGCCACTTCAGCAGAACCGGTAGCTAATTTTTGTGTTGCCCAGGCCCAGAACAGACTTCCGGAAGTGGCATCCAGGCAGAGAACCGGTGGTTCACCTATTTGAATCCCACCGCTGCCCTGGTGCACGCTTTCGTCGCCTTCAACTCCTCCAAAAGCCTCTCTTTCCCTTCCTCTGGGCCCGCCGACAGCCTCCTCCACTTCCTTCACCCCATAAGCCCTGGGACATCTCCTCCTCGGCCTCCTCCTTCGGAAACAGCCTGTTGTGATTCAGGGTCAGCCTGTGGGTTCGGCAGTTGGGTCGGACGACTCAGAGGAGGAGGGGGGTGTTGAAGAGCTTGCTGAGGGGGTTGGAGAGCTTGCTGATGAGAGCCCTCAGCCAGGCCCCTCCCACCTGGTCACGACGCAGACCCAGCTGTGTGAGCCTGACAGCGTGGATGAAGATGACCCACAGCTGGCCCTGTTCAAGGACGCCTGACGCAGGAGGCAGTCAATCAGGAGTAAACAGAGGAAGGCAATGGGGCACCTCGGAAGGAGGCAGAGAGAAGCCACGCCCTGAACTGCATAAAAGGGGAATGCGTGGGAGGGCTGGTTTGCTGAAGGCAACCGCTTGAATAGCTCCTGTTTCATGGTCCGTGTCTTGTTTTGCTCTGTTTTATGTTAATAAATTTGGCAGGCTTAGTTCCAGCCTCTTGCCGTTTGTAAAGGGGTTGTCCCTGCCTTTTCTGCAGGGCCGGTAGCAGGCTGGTACAGAACACAGCCCCGATTTGCAATCAAATCCATCACTATGCCAGCAGTCAAAACTTGCTGATGGCAGAACAATTTCAAACAGTGCAAACGACTTTTAACAGTCTGTGTGAGACAGATTACAAGTCTCTCATCAACAAACAATTGTAATGTGTTAATAATCTATTCGGGTTTGTTAAGGTCTCCTGAGATAGCCTTTTTGATGTATGTCAGTTCGAGAGTCTCTTGCTGTGTGATGCTGGCATAGTTTCTTTGTGCTGAAATGTCAACTCTGAAATCTCTTTTTAAGTGTCCTGGGAGATTAAAATGCTGCGGTATTTTAACTTGGCCCCTGCTTCAAGTGTCGATCACAAATATCTGTCCATGAATTATTTCGCACATAGTTTGACCTGCTTGTCCAATACAGGTAGTCTTCGACTTATGGCCACAATTGAGCCCCAGATTTTGGTTAAGTGGGACACTTGTTAAGTGAGTTTCCCCCAACACAAAGAATCAAAATTACAGGAAGTATTTGTACCACTTAGTAAGGCCACGCCTGGAATACTGCATCCGGTTTTGGTCACCACATTACAAACAAGATGTTAAGACTTTGGAAAAAGTCCAAAGAAGAGCAGCTAAGATGATTAAAGGCCGGGAGGCTAAAACATATGAAGAGCGGTTACAGGAATTGGGCATGGCTAGTCTAGAGAAAAGAAGGATTTAGGGGCGACATGATAGCAGTATTCCAGTATTTGAGGGGCTGTCGCACACAGGAGGGGGTCAACTTACTTTCCAAAGCACCGGAAGGCAAGACAAGAAACGATGGTCGGAACCTGATCAAAGAGAGAAGCAACCTGGAATTAAGGAGAAACTTCCTGACAGTGAGGACAATTAACCAGTGGAACTGCTTGCCTCCAAAAGTTGTGAGTGCTCCAACACTGGAAGTTTTTAAGAAAAGACTGGACGGCCATTTATCTGAAATGGTATGGGATCTTCTGCTTGAGCAGGGGGTTGGACTAGAAGACCCTCAGGGTCGTTCCAGCTCTATTCTGATTGATGAAGTAGAATAAGTACAGAAATAATTAGAAGATAGCAATGCAAGCCTAGAATAATCCTCATAGAATAAGAGAGTTGGAAGGGACCTTGGAGGTCTTCTAGTCCAACCCCCTGCTCGAGTAAGGTAAAGGTAAAGGTTCCCCCGCACATGCGTGCTAGTTGTTTCCAACTTTAGGGGGCGGTGCTCATCTCCGTTTCAAAGCTGAAGAGCCAGCACTTGTCCGAGGATGTCTCCGTGGTCATGTGGCCGGCATGACTAGATGCCAAAGGCGCACGGAACGCTGTTACCTTCCCACCGGAGTGGTCCCTATTTTTCTACTTGCATTTTTTACGTGCTTTCGAACTGCTAGGTTGGCAGAAGCTGGGACGAGTAACAGGCGCTCACTCTGCTACGCGGCACTCGGGATTCGACCCGCCAAACTGCTGACCTTCTGATCGACAAGCTCAGCGTCCTAACCCACTGAGCCACCGCGTCCCTCCTGCTCGAGTAGGAGACCCTATACCTTAAGGGTATACGTAGAGAATACTTAAGTATATATTAAATATATACTGTGCTTAGGCAAACATAGAGCATCACAAATAGGGGAGTCCGATCCATCCCGCCTCAAACCCTGAGTATAGATAACATCATAGTACAATATATCACATTATATAATACCATAAACCCTGAAGTGTGAATTAGGAATAGAACATGGTCCTGGAATAAGAGAACAGGTGGGGCAATAATGAATGGATTCTAATGTTTTGAATACTAAGAAGAAAGACCAGTATAAGTGAAGAAAATTGAAATTGCTTGCCTATAACTAGACTTTCTTGGATTGTCTTAGAAAATTATCTCAAAGGGACATTTGTCCCCATTCTGAAGAAGCTTCTTGGATGAGAAGGGAAACATCTTCAAGAAAATACAAAGAAGTCCAGTTGCCTTTGCGAAAAGCACCTTTGGGGACAACCATGACCTGGATAGGCTGAAGCATCTCCACAGACATTTCTTTGAAAATGTTTCGCTTCTCATTCAAGAAGCTGAAGAAACGAACTAAAGAAGCTTCAGACCAGTTGCCTTTTTTGGGGGTGGGGGTGGGGAAAGAGCACCCTTGAGAAGACGGACATAAAAATGAGATCCTCAGGAAAAGAAAGCTGGGAAATTTAAAGAAGCAAGGGCAATTTATGTCGTGGTGTAAAAGGATGTGGTAGAAGCCAGCCAGGCTAGAAAAAGCATGGAGATGCAGAGTGAATTGGGTTGACTTTTAATAATAATAATAATAATAAAGTTGGAAGGGACCTTGAAGGTCATCTAGTCCAATCCCCCGCTCAGGCAGGAAACCCTACACCATTTCAGACAAATGGCTGTCCGGTCTTTTCTTAAAAACTTCCAGTGTGGGAGCATTCACCACTTCTGGAGGCAGGTTGTTCCACTGATTAATTGTTCTCACTGTGAGGAAGTTTCTCCTTAGTTCTAGGTTGCTTCTCTCCTTGATAAGTTTCCATCCGTTGCTTCTTGTCCTGCCCTCTGGCGCTTTGGAGAATAGCTTGACTCCCTCTTCTTTGTGGCAACCCCTGAGATATTGGAAGACTGTTGTCATGTCACCCCTCGTCCTTGTCCTATTCTATTCCTAATCCTAATCCTAATCCTAATCCTAATCCTAATCCTAATCCTAATCCTAATCCTAATCCTAATCTATTCTTCAGAAGTTGTGGGTGCTCCATGACGGGAGACTTTTAAGAAGAGATTGGACAACTATTTTTCTGCAACAATACAGGGTTTCCTGCCTGAGCAGGGGGTTGGACTAGATGACCTCCAAGGTCCCTTCCAGCTCTACTCTGATTGAGTAGAAATTTCTCAGAATCTTAAAATTATTTAAGCAGGACAGGATTCCCACACATTCTTTGCTCCTCACTGCCAAACGTCAGCCTATGGTTCTTCTTGAAAACCGTTACTTAAATCATGAGTATCTGGGGGAGGGCCTGAGTAGGCAAATTATAAAATCTAAATTTCAGTATGAACTCTAGACTTCTCTACATACGTCGTGATGTTTTATACATGTACATAAGAGGCAGCCCCATCATGAAAATTTTCATTTCTTCGTTTTGACAAAAATCCCAGTTTCTGGCTCTCACAGTTTTTCTCTTGAGGGCAAATGTCAGAAGAAAACATTATATTTCCCATTTATCTTTTTTTAAAAAAACCTAGATCATCCGCGAGCCTTTTGAATCATCATTTCGGGAGATTTTTTTTTTCCTTACCACATTTCTGAGTGCTTCAAGAACACCAGAGCTTGAAAACGTCTTTAAACATCACAGATGCCTCTGCCTTGAATGCAGCTGGTGGTTGAACTCTAGAGCTTTAATCAAACTCTAGAGCTTTAATCAAGAGCCTTGGTGGAGCAGTGGGCTAATGCCTCCTTAGGTAACACCAGCTGCCTGCCATTAGTGCAGGTTCGAGTCCCACCAGGCTCAAGGTTGACTCAGCCTTCCATCCTTCCGAGGCAGGTAAAATGAGGACCCAGATTGTTGGGGGCAATTAAGCTGACCTTGTAATAATGCCGCTTGGTGTGTGTGTGAAAGCCCTAATAAGCAGGCATATACATAGAATGAAGGCTACTGCTAAGCTTGTAAGCCGCCCTGAGTCTTCGGAGAAGGGCGGGATATAAATGGAATTAAAATAAAATAAAATAAATAAATAAACATCAGCAGATGACCACAGGAAGTGTTCTTTATGATGTGTATTATGTTATTAAATGTGTTGTGGTGACTTTATGTGGCAAAATGGGTTACAAAATTTGCCAAATTTTCAATTCCACAGGCGTCATGCGTCCATGGATTTTGGAGACATGTGGTAAGTTATGCCATATTGAGGTATTTCCTGGTTGAAAAAGTTTTACCCTATGATGTACTGTTTGCTTAGTTAAGGGGTCCTTGGAGCTCTCTGGGCTTGGTTGTTTTCTTGCAGACGTTTCATTACCCAACTAGGCAACATCACCAGTAGAGGGGGAAGAGGAGGAGGAGGAGGAGAAATAAAATAAATAAACCTTTATTGTCAAAGTACAACATGTGTACATTGAGATTAACTGAGCCTCCCCCCCCCCGTGCTCTCTCCCCCCAACACACAGTGACAACAAACCCTCCATCCTACCACACCATGTGAACCATCTATACCACACACCGGCCTCCCAAATCAATTCTGCATAAGATTATGTCCCATTTAAAAGCCTGACAGATAAAAGCTATTTTTCAGCCTGTTGGTACGGCTGGCTATATTCCTGTATCTCCTACCGGATGGTTGGAGAGTAAAGAGATACCGTCCAGGGTGTGAGTCATCCCTGAGAATCTTCCTCACTCTTCCAAGGCAACGAGCCCTGGCGATGTCATCCAGTGGTGTCAGGGAACAGCCCACAATGTCTTGTGCTGTGCTCACTACCCTCTGTAATACTTTCCTATCCGCGGCTGTCAGACCAGCATACCAAACCACAATACCATACGAGAGGACGCTCTCTATGGTAGACCGGTAAAAGAGGGTCATTAGCTGTTGTTCTACCCTGTTCTTCCACAAGATCCTAAGAAAGTGAAGCCTCTGTTGGGCTTTTCTAGCCACCTGGGTTGTGTTAACTTTCCAGGTCAGATCTTCACAGAGGTAGACTCCCAGAAATTTAAAGGAGGAAACTCTCTCTACACAGTCCTCCCCGATGTAAAGTGGGGCAGGTTCCTCCTTTTTTCTCCGGAAGTCTAGTCTGTTTTCCCTAGATATTCTAGCAGAATTGGCACAGACAACACTGCTTAAAATTCCAGTTCTTGAGGAGTAGAAAATAATCTGTTTGGAGAATTTCCAAAACATTTGCATTAGTAATGAATTGCTCATTAATAAAGATAAACAAAAACAACATTATGATACTCTAGCCTGTTTTGATGTAGGTAATTCTATAAAGGTAAAGGTTGCCCCGCACATGCGTGCTAGTCGTTTCCGACTCTAGGGGCCTGTGCTCATCTCCGTTTCAAAGCCGAAGAGGACGTCTCTGTGGTCATGTGGCCGGCATGACTAGACACAGGTTAGGATGCTGAGCTTATCAATCAGAAGGTTGGCAGTTTGGCGGGTCGAATCCCGAGTGCCGCGTAACAGAGTGAGTGCCTGTTACTCGTCCCAGCTTCTGCCAACGTAGCAGTTTGAAAGCACGTAAAAATGCAAGTAGAAAAATAGGGACCACTCCGGTGGGAAGGTAACAGTGTTCCGTGTGCCTTTGGCGTCTAGTCATGGTAATTCTTTTTTTTTTTTTAATTGAAAAGTTTTAAAATACAGTTCCTTTAAAAAAACCCCCTTCCCCCTCCCTGCTCCCCCCCTACCTCCCCCCAACCTCCCTCCCTCCCCCCCTCCCTCCACCCCCCCCTCCCCCCCCCCCCCGACTTCCCAGAGCTAAATACAAGGTATATATATATAAAAAGGCAATCATAAACAACCATATACTAACAACTATAAATTCTAAAATCCATCACTCTCTAGCTTATATAGGATAAGACACACCTTAACAATATTAAATATATATAAAAAACTAGAATAAAAAAAAAGAAAAAAACACGAAAGAAGACTTATTCGAATGCTACATAAAACTTCTTAACCCTATACTTATTCTGGATAAACTCAATCCATTTTCTCCATTCCATAATATAGCGTTCTTGCGAATGATCTTTCAAATAGGCCGAAATCTTCGCCATCTCTGCCAGGTCGGAAACCTTTAAAGTCCACTCTTCTATGGTCGGCAGTTCCTCTTTCTTCCAATATTGGCCTATCAAAAGTCTTGCCGCCGTAATTAAGTTCAACATCAGCTTGGTGTCCACAACTGTAGCGTCTGCAATTATTCCCAACAAAAAAAGTTGCGGGCAAAACTTTATCCTCTGTTTAAAAATCTTCTGCATATTCCACCAGACTTTTATCCAAAAAGCCTTAACCTTCTTGCATGTCCACCATATGTGAAAATATGTTGCATCTTCATCACCACACCTCCAACATTTAGGCTGATAATTCGGATACATACTTGCAAGCTTTTTAGGATCTAGATGCCATCTGTAAAACATTTTGTAAAAGTTCTCTCTTAGATTTTGAGCTTGAGTAAATTTTACGTTCCTCACCCAAATCTTTTCCCACGTGTCCATTGTAATAACTTCCTGGATATTTTGGGCCCATTTTATCATACAATCCTTAAC